>NC_051273.1:13990803-14590803 GCF_015220745.1 Sebastes umbrosus
ATTTCGCCATTGAGTAAATGCACTCCTTATGACACACTGGATTTGGAGACGGCTGCTGCTCTCTTTGACCCACGCACCCCAATTTTAAGACACAAACACGTGCGAGCAGAATTTATGAGTGTCATAAGGCAGTTCCTGAGCCAGGGCTGTCGTCAAGTCCAACTTACTCGAGGCCGAATCAAGTCCAAGACCAGATCCAGTCGAGTCCGATTCAAGACCGAGTACAGAGCAAATTGAGTCCTGTTCAAGACTATAACAGGCAATAGTGTCTTTCCAATGCTAATATAGTGATTAATCAGTTAGGATGGGCAGTAATAATCTATACACAATATTGATATTATCTTCTAACATCAAACTAATCAATGCATAGAATTTAAGTTTGAGGACCATTACAGTTTAAAATTACATTCATAAATCCGATATTTGCTACTGGCGACCCCAGGAAACCCCCAATATGCCCACAATCAGGGACATTTTCATTAAATTTTCATTTTCAATTTATTTATTGAAATTGTTATTTATGCAAATAGCATGGACGAGGAAGTAGGTGTCCTGCAGCACCTCCTAAAATAACCATCAGTTGATAAAGTTTAAACTTAGTGTTAAAACTATATGTTTTCCCCTTTCTTCCTGTGGTGGTAAAGAGGATATTGCATTTCTCACGTTCACGGAACTTGAGTTCCTTTTTTTGCCGTAGCGGACCCAAATTGCGTTCGAGGATATTTTTAGCGCTGCACCGCTGTTGAATGCATTTACGGGAAACACTGTTTCAACGTTCTGTACAACTGATCGCAAATGGGCAATTTGACCAGCTCTCAATAGACGAGCCCGAGTCCAAAACAAGTCCGAGTCCAACAAGGCACGAGTTCAAGACAAGTGCAAGACTTCAAAAAAAGTGGACTACTACTACAGCCCTGTCCTGAGCTAAACTAAATGTATGTTTATTTCAGCATTGATTTATGTTTTCCATTGTATTTTAGCTTTGTTTTTCTTTATTATTTCGCTGTCAAAAAACACTCAATGAAGCCCTCAAAGCAAAAAGCCTTGGCTCTGACAATACAAACCACAGTCTAAGCTGACTGTGTGTGTAAATGTGTACTTGTGTGTGTTTTTCTGTGTGAAGAGGAGATCACGGCTCAATGAAACGCCTTTCCTATACGAGACACAGATGCTGTCTGGGCTGGTTTAATGAAAGTGAGCGTCTCGGGTTACGTGTGTGTGTGTGTGTGTGTGTGTGTGTGTGTGTGTGTGTGTGTGTGTGTGTGTGTGCCTATGTAGCACTGATGTTTTGAATGTCAATAGGAGGTAAAACTTGTGTTGAAAACCCCGCTGAATTAAGATAAGGATCACACAAAAGCCTGCCTCTCTCTCTTTTTACCTTCTCTTCTCTACTTGCTCTGAGCACAATGCGCCTGTTTGATGCCTGGCCTTGGTTTTGAGAAGCATCACTCTTGCCTTCTCTGTTTTCACCCCTTGTGACAAGCTATTTAGCAGGTGTGCGCTGGTCTGCGGGTTGTTCCTCTCGAGTATCCCTGTTCGTTATCAGTATATTTGCAATGATTCTCCTTTGTGCTTACAAAGAGCCGCTGTATTGTATCTTGCCCAGAGGTTCTCTTGCGATGGCACGATATAGGCGAGTGTGTCCTCTAATCACGGGAGTTTGGAGTTGCACTATTTTGAATACCTTGCCTAAAAAAAAAAAGCAGTGGCTATTTTCTGGAGGTGTAATTGGAGGATGTGAGAGGCAATCATGTTCCTTTTTCCCTCCACAGCCTCCTACACACACACTCAGAAAATGGCAGACAAAAACACAAATACAAAGGGCAGGATTAATGTCATTTGACAGTTCCTTATATATGATACCATCTAGCTTTCAGGTATCCGACTGGCTTTGAGTTTACACAGGTTGAGCTTTCATTTCCTGGCCGCGAGTTTGCATGTCCAACAACCAACTCTGACGTTTTAAGGAGTAAGAGAGGAAGACATTGTCGGAACAGCAGTCTGGGTAAAGGCCCAACGAGGCGTGGCGCACATAATTCACAGTGACACCGATGAGGAAACCTGAGAGCTGAAGTCCACAAATTCAAAACAAACCTGTGAGGCCTAGATTGTGTTTCAATTCCTGACACAATTTTTAGTGTTTTGGGACTCGAGGGGGGTGACAGAAATAAAAAAATAAAAAAAAATGGTGAAATGCAGTGAAATACATTTAATTTAAGACAAAATGCTGAAAAAGAGATCTGCTGGAAAATTTAATTTAGACCTGAGGGCTTGCCATAGGGTAGCGTTTGTGGCAATCAGCCTATGGGCCAGACTGTGGCGTCCCCGCAGAATATGAACGAACGTCGGCGGGCTAAAAAGCGGTAATAAAGTTATTTTCAGGCTTGACAGCGTACGCAGTGAGGATGTGAGAAGGGGTCTCTGTGCTTGCAAGTATCCCCTGACTAATCAGTTGAATTTTGGAAATAAATGATTGTTGCTGTAAATGTTGCGTGAAAGAGACGCAGGGATGTGTTTGTGCATGTGTGTGTGTGCGCGTGGGATGTTAATTGATGAGAGTTATAGAGAGCTGCTAGTAGCACAGGGGGGATCATTACTGCTGGAGTGGAACAACTGCATTCACGGCTGTTTGCCATGTCTCACACACACACACACACACACACACAATGCACACATACTGTCACAGTGCACCAGCAGTCAAAAGGAACATCACACTCTTGCTCTCTCTTGTACATCCTTTTTGTCATATCCACACAACCACATAAAAAAAGAGTCAGGTAATTATAACACCCTAATTCCACGACGACTCTTCTGAAAACACCAGCAAACTATCAAGTGCCACTTTTTCTCTAAAATCAGAGGCTTTTGGATTTATTTTGGGTTGTCATGATGGGGAAAAAACAAACAATTATCCCACAGGCATTTCCCATCCTTGAGTCAATTTGTGGGGAAAGAGGGGGGAAAAAGGCGCGCAGCCACTTTGGGTTAAAGGATTTAGGTCACGCTTTAACTGACTGGCTGACATCAGAACGGCGAGACAGAAATCCTGGAGTGGACTCTGAACTCGAATCCGTCTCCTGAATGACTGACACTTGAGAGACTGACGCTGAGAGAATGAGGGGCGGGTGTCTTGCTAGTCAACCTGCCGTCCTGACCTATATTTTCCCACTCTGCGTGTGTGTGCCTTTGTGTGAGAAAAAAGGGCTCTTTGTCTTGTCTTATATGCAGCTGCGTATGCATGCATTTCTATTTGTATGCGTGGGTGTGTGTCTGTGTGAATGCACACATCCATGTAATTGTGTGTGCATGTTTGTGGTTGTGTACGGTCCTTTCATTTTACACGGGAACGTGTCTTCTGCTTGTGTTCGGAGGCGCATAAATACATACTTGAGACCGTGTGGGTGTTTGTGTGTGTTTGTGTTTGTGTGTGCACCAGGGACGCGAGTGTGTAAGCAAAATCAGTGTGTGTTTATGCTTTCTGTCAGTGCGGGGCAACGTCTCCCTCTCTCCTGCTGATGCCACATTACTTCAGTTTAGGAGCCGCTGTCACTTTAGTAGCGGCACAGACAGGTGAGACTGCACAGACTGCAGCCCTGCTTCTCTCTTTCTGACTGACAAACACACACATACACACCCTCAAAGAAAATGTCATAAATCTCAGAAGTAAATCTCCTACTGCACAATTTTTTTAAAGTTCAAAAACGTTAGTAAGATTGACATAATATACTACACAAAAATATAAATCAGAAATAAAATGAATATAAAATTAATTCATAAATAATTAATTACAAATAATTAATTACAAATAATTAATTACAAATAAAAAAAATAGTTAATGATAATGTCCCTTTAAATGTAGTAAATACACTTATTTCTTTTTTGCAAAAAAATGTCATTGAAAATGCCGCCAGCAGCGAGTAGAAATTACTAGGAGAAAATGAGAAACACACTCAAGCCGTTTCACACATGCCACACACGCCACACACACACACACACACATATACACACACAAAGTTGTACCTCCAGTAGCCATGGTTTGAGTTTGCGGTCCAGGATGATGTCAAAGCCCAGGACCTCAAAGCAGACGCTGTCGCTCCCTGGTGGCTGGCCGGGGCGACACATGCGATAGGCGTGCAGCACGTGGGGCTCAGACACTATTATGGTCTTCACCACCAGCTCCTGTCAGGACACAAACACAAAGAGACAGAGAAACATCAAGCTGAGCTGACAACGAGAGCACAAATCTTACTTTTCTTTGTCAGTTGAATTCATCCTAAAAATCCATAGGCTGCAATTTTTTTTATAGCAGCTGATTAAAGGTATTTTTAAAGTGGAAATGGTGCAATTAGGAGTCCGGCTTTAATTGCAGGTTGCGACTGCAGAGAAATGCCTGAACCTTTTAGATGTAGGACTAAACAGCAAGACTACATCCAATTCTCCTGCGTCTCAAGATACTCTGTCAGTTTAAAAACAGAAAGTGTTACTGGCACAGAACCTTTTGAATTTCACTCACACACGCAGACTTTCAGCGATGCTGGTGGTGGTCCATCTTATGGCTAGTGGCTCCCAACCTGTGTTCATGTGTGTGTTTGCACGTATGTTTGCTGGCTGCTACCTGCCTGCTCACTCCCGCTGTGCAGCTGGGGTAAACACACACACACTCTGCACAAAGCCTCTCCTCACCAGTCAAGCCCCACGCAGTGCTGCTGGCCTGCATTTTGCCCAGTCCAGTCTGACTGCTGGGTGCAGGAGAGGGGTATGGTGGTCTGGCCCTGGCCTGATAAGGCAGTAACCCCCTCCCTTTTCTATCTGTCTGTCGCTCACACACCTCCATCCATCTGTCCGTCCATCCACCCGTCTGACCCACGGGCTGCCCAGCACAAACACCTGCTTCCAATACTGTCGTTTATGCCCGGAGTCCCCAGTACTGGCTGGTCTGTGTGTGTCTTTGTCCCTACCCCCATCACCTCCCTCCTTATCCTGAGCCCCCAGCACTGGCCACTGCCTAGCACTTTGCATGTGTGCCTGTGTTTTGTTAGCTTTGGGCTGAAATGGTTTTATAAGCCTATTTGAATCATGTTATCGTTTTTATTTAATTTTTTTACCTGCATACATTTGTTTATTATTTTAGCTATTTTATGTGTGCATGTATAATGCATTTATCTCATCTCTGTTTTAAAAGCGTCACTTCTCTTTCTGTCTTAGTATAGTATAGAGACAGCAGGATGTCTGATATTTAAAGGTGCTCGAAACGATATTCAGAGCATTAATATAGCAGCAAACAACTATTTGCTATGTAAAGATATAGAGGAGTAATGTCTACCTGGGCAGGGAATGAAGTCACTCTCCTTCTGTGTGTGTTGTAATCAGAGCTTCTCAGCGATTTGTTGACATAGCCGGGCCGATCATGCGTGCCTTTTTAGTGCATGTTTGTGCAAGTGAGCGTGCCCCACTGGCTAGCTAACGGCCGCTGCTCTGCACTGCTCTCATACAGTGGTTACAGCTGATAACGTTGCAGAAGCGTAGCACCCACCCTCTGATTCCCCCCCCCCCAGGTTATCTCTGTTAACTCTGTCAGCAGTGTTGCTTTTGTTTTTACTGTTAGCACCGTTAGCTGCGAGCCATCGGCTCAGCTGTCGCCATGTTAAGAGACGTGCAAGAGTAGGGCTGTGTATTGGCAAGAATGTGGTGATACGATAAGTATCATGATAAAGGGGTAACGATTCAATATATTGCGATACTGTAAGGCAACAAAGCGATATATTAAAAAAAATTTAAATTAAATTTTAGGAAAACTGTCATAGTATAAAGAACACACCAGAAATACCCTATTTTTAGAATAGGAAAAAAGAAAACATTTAGAGGTCAATGGACCCCTTTGAATTTGACCATGCCAGATTTTCCTCGACAAAAGTTAACGCAACTTTGGAGCGTCATTTAGCCTTTCTCCTGATAAGCTAGTATGACAAACTGAGCCCGCTACAATCTCCGAAATATCGAATAGCTGATGGCGGGCCGTCAGATGAGGTCAATTAAAAATCAATAGTGTTTTTGAGAATCGATACAGTATCACAACCCATAATATTGCAATACTCAAGTGTCTCGACATTTTCTTACAACCTCTAGTGTGAAGGCAATAGAAATGCTCCCAATCTTGCATTTATCTCTTTTAAACTATTGGCAGGATTAAGAAAAGTTTGTCCTCAAGTAAAATTACGTATTTTTACTACTAATAAAAGTGCATCAACCTAAACTGATAAAAACAAACTGTTGAAAGGCATTAACCAAATGTTCTTGTCATTCACTAGTGAGATGTACATTTATGCACAAGAATTCACCTAAAACTCTACATTTCAAATGGTTATTTCTACTGTAGGACAAAGATTATCACAAGTTATATTTTTCCAAGTGGCATAAAAAAAGTGTCACCGTTATTGTGTCTGAATGTCCACCAAAAAAATCAATAAACCTAACGGCTCAGAGAGGGAGCATTAATGTCACTCTAATGGTGTCATTAGAGTGGATTGTACTGACTACATGCTCACTCTGACACACACACACCATCTGCACTACGCCTCCCCTCACCAGTCGAACCCCACGCAGGGCTGCTGGCCTGTAGTTTTCTCGGTCCAGTCTGACTGCTGGGTGCACAAGAGCTGTACGGTGATCTAGCCGATGCCTCTATAACCAGCCCATTTGTAGTCAGACACTGCTCTCAAAATTACACCCACATAAAAAAGCTGCGTCTTTGCTGGTCAAACCTTGGACACTCTGCCCCATACAGCACATCAATAATACCTCAATATGAAAGCGATGTCAGTGAGATATGGAAGAAAAAAAAAACAACATACAAGATATTCTTAACCCCCACAGACAATCTTTTGGAAAACAAACTCTCTGACTCTCTGACCGTGACCGTTGGCGGGAAGAGTCAGGGCAGCCCGCTCGGTCTGTACGGGAACAAAATGTAAGAGGAGAGATGAAAAGAGAAAGAGCGAGGAGAGCGAGCGGAGAGCATAAATACAGAGTTGTAACAAAACACAGTGTGTGAGTGCGAGCGGACAGCACTAACACCAAAGTGGTGCAACTTCTGAGGAAAGAGCGGAGACAAAAATGGTGAGAGAGCAAGAGAAGAGGAGGACGGTCCGGCTGAGTCAGAGGGTGACACTCTGATGTGTCACTGAGAGACAAGAGAGATGTGAGAAAAAGAAACTTAAGTGAGAAAGAAATGTGGAAAAAAGAACTTTAACGCCTTTTACAAAATGAGAGGAGAATAAAGAAAAAAAAACTTTAACTAAACAAGAACTTAATGTACAAGGTGAACCGCTGGCCACAACACCAACAACAGTCTCAAAAGCCACTTTGTCCAACATAAACATAAAGACAAGTGAGAGCTGATGGAAAGAAGAAATAAAAGATTGCCTTGAGGAGAGTATAATAACCAATGGGAATTGATTTTGAGGTTGAACACTTGTTGCATGAGAACAGACAGTGAAACACAGAACAATCACTGAGGGACTATACAACCCAAATGAATATGGACAGAGGGACAAAAAGTCAAGGTCAAAAACAATGAAATAGAAAATACAATGAAAATGAAAATGAAAAAGAACAAACAAAAAGGAATACATCTGTAAAAGTATAAGAAAATAAATGTGGAAATATAAAGAGGAATAAATAAAAGAAATAAATGCATGTGGAAATATTAAGACAAATAACAGAATATAAAGATAATTATAAGCATATTCATTTATTTTCACATTTATTTGTTGTTTTATTTATGTATATATTTATTCATTTTATTTTGTACAAATAAAAAACACTTTTTTCTGTATATTTTTAAAATGCATTCATTTTTATATAATGTCATTTATTTATTTTTATCTCTATATTTTTCCTTATTTTTTTCCCTATTGCTTTTGCTATTCCTTGAAGGGCCAAGCTGTCAATCAGCTTTTGGCAGTTCTTCCTGCCCAGACTGAGTAGTCAATTCCTGCAAACACATACTCTATTTTAAATTTAAAGAAAAATAATAATTAAAAAAATAATTAATATGCAATAAATAAATTAATGTATATTTTTAAACATATATAAATATTTTCAGAAATAAATTAACAAATAAATGAAACTGCTTATAATTATTGCTTTATATTTTATTTTCTCCTTTTATTTCCACATTTTTTTTGAGTATTCTTTTACAGATTTATTCTTATTTATTGCACTCGTATGACTCTATAAAACAGAACCAGGGCTAAAGAAATGGATAGAAAAAAAATGGGTAAAAGAGTAGTGACAGAAAGACAAAGGGGCACATGATGGGATGAATGGGTATAAGTAAAAAAAAAAAAGAAAAAGGGAACGAATCAGGAACAGCAAATAAAATAATCATCCAAAAAGACTTGGATGAAAGAAAATGAACGAGGTAAAGGTGTTTGGATGAGCTGAGAGCCGTGCCAGATAGGGAGAGCTCACCGTCCTGGAATGATGTTTTCACTGAGCTCTTCCTGGAGTTAAACAAAGCTCGGAAGCTCACTGTATTACTGTCATAACAAATCATATCAAACCTTTTGCTGGTCGGCCTGTGATCTTTGTGCAACGTGCGTTGGTTAGCAGCGAAAGCATGTGTATAAACGCTCACAGATTACACTCACGGATGCATGCGTGTGTTGTTTGAATTTGTGGCGTGTTTTGTTTTCATACTGCACATCCTTGCGTGCGTGGAAGTAGTACACATCCGCCACGATATGTCTGCGTGTAACGGTGCGTCTGTGTTTGTGTCTGTTTGGGTGGACTACCCACGTACAGAGACGTCTCCCCAGAACTTGGCCACGTCGTAGTCGTTGGTGCGGAGGAACTCGGTGAACCAGCTGATGGACCTCTTGCTGCCTTTGTCCACCGTCTCGTCCCGCTCAAAGTTCTCATTGTGTTTGTTGACTGAGTAGTTGGTCAGATGCATGTAGAGCTGGCTCTGTGGGGACAAAAGGGGAGTTAGGAGGGCCTTTATGCATTAGACATCAACATGTGCATGTTCACACCTACCCGATTTGACTGATATCAAGCCATTAAATAGGCGCTATAAGCACCATACATGTCGGTTATTAGGCGCCTACTACACCTACTACATTACTACAAAAGCAACACGTTCTAACACGTTACAAAACTTAATGAGTCGTTACGTTTTGAACACAAACAAAAAGGCTTCTTTAGGTTTAGGCAACACAACTATTTCTTTAGGTTTAGGCAACAAAAACACTTAAGTTTAGGGAAAATTGTGTTTTGGCTTAAATTAACTATGTTTCAAAAGTGAAACTTAATGCTTGTGAACACAAAGACAACTACACAGGATGCAAAACTCAGTCTCCTGGGTGAAAAACCAGTGTTTTGTGTCCCATCCATCAACCCCAACCTCCACCTGATGGAGTTTCACGCAGTCTATACTAAAGTGCAACAACTTCACCTGTTTGCTCGTACATAGGGACAAGGATCTGAGAGAAATAGGCATGATTTAGAGGCTGAATATACTGACACTTGCACATTACTACCATCATCTAAATCACTGGCTCCCAACCTGGGGGTCGGTCGGCAGAGCTTCACGGGGGTTTGCGAGGCCTTCTTGATTTTAAGGGGTGTAAGACAACTTTTTTTTAAATATGCATTTGGCCTTTATCTCAGTATTTCATTCATTTCTGTGAAGAAAAATAAATGAAATTGTCATTTTTAAAGTATGGATTATTATTTAAGATATAAGAGAATTGTATTAAAGGTTCCTAAAAATAACAGGAAACTTATCTCTGATGCAATATTCACAGGAAATAAAATAATCTCCTCAAAAATCATCCAAATCACTCGTTTTACACAAACGTCCTGCAGTTACTGCGTTCCTCATTTGGGTTAATTTTACAGTTCATCAGTTGTTCTGTTATTGTTATGCATTGAATAGAATATGAAATATCCATAAAAGATGACAATTAGTCATGATAGAAAGGAAGTCCTTTAAGGAAAAAGCTTGAGACCACTCATCTAAATGATAAAACAAAACAAGCTTAGTCCTTTTTCTTTAAATTGAAAAATACAGCATTTGTACTGTTTGACCAGATGTGTTAGATTGCTGAGTCACAGGTCTGCGGGGTACTTGTAAAACAAGTCCTCTTATAAGCTCCGACAACATTCAAAGTTGCATATACAGTATAATAGCAACAGCAGATCATATTTGCATCAGATTGAATGTTTTGTTTGTTGCATAAAAAAACATTCTCTTCTTCTTTCCACTGAATTTCTTTATTTGCTGGGCTGATGAAGAAATTAAACTCTTTTCTCTCCGCGCTTCCTGCTCCCATTTAGATGTATTCATAGCTGATAGTTGTCCAGTACAACCACAATCTAATACTAATGGCCACAAATAACCTCCACTGAAGCAAGTGCAATAGTAGATACAACGAAATGTTATTTTAATACATGGAGTATGAACTGTGTATTGTATTTAAATAGCCGTGGTACCTGTGGCAGTGCTCTTTAGAGTAATTATACCTTTGTCAGTGATGATAATCATCACAGCAAACAACATCCTCAAGGGTGTTTGTGCTTTTATCCCCACGGTGCACATACACACGTTGTAATGTAAAACATTTTCTCCTAAGTAATACGGGTAGACATGAATAAAGGAAAAAGTAAAAACATTACAAACGTGTCCCTTGGCTACAACTAAAGATGGTAAGAAATGGTGCAGTAAGAAAAGTAAAGAACAGCTTGCTGTGCTGTATGGGAATTAACACCGCTCCGATCTAAAGATGGTTGTTATGGGATCGACAGATAATGAGTGCAACAGCAGAACAAGCCATAGATCATAGATCACCAAAGCTCACTCAGTGACAAGAGGAGCCACAGTGCCCCATGGTTCCAACAGAGCATGGTTGATTGTAACTGGTCATTGTTGTAGTATTCCTCTCTTTAAACACTATCCCTCACAGTTGAAGACAATACATCCTTGTCTTTAGCCTACGAGGTAATAACGCTGTGACCGGAGGCCACTCCAGCCCATGATGGCTGTCTGCGAGCCACTCTCTGTGGGATTGAACATCCATCTCCATGGCACGACTCACTCCATCATGTGTCACAGGCTGAGTAAGACAATACACATTTGTGTCACAGGAGGGGTCCAGCGTGTCTATGCGAGCGTGTGTTTATATTATAGATAACCATCACGCTTGATAGGAAGCTGGGTGTGTGTGTGTGTGTGTGTGTGTGTGTGTGGACATCCCGTCATCAGCAACAGCCTGTGCTTCAGCAGGTGCAGAACCTCAAGGCAAATATGAGCGGCTTGATATTACAGGAGACATCTGGCATGTGGACATTTACGCTCAGCTGTGCGCATACAGTATGGCTGCCCATTCTGTGTGTGTGCGTGTGTGAGAGCATCTTATAGTTGTCTGCATTTGGGTACTGTTGACTGTGTATATGAGTACAAGCACGTTTTTGTGATCATACAGAGATTACGCTGTGCTTCCTAACCTCTGTCCTCCTGTGTGTTTGTGTGTCTAATTTGATTATGTTGAGTTGCACGAGCCCATGGCTCCGGTTCATGGGAGTGCATGGCAAATATCTACTTCTGTGAATCTACTTCTACTATCTGTCTGTAGTGCATTTCTGATTCGATCGAATGGTAGGGATGGGGGGAAAAAAATCAATACATCATAGTATCGCAATAATGTATCAATACATTGACGTCAAGTATCAATCTTTTATTATATAAACTATTAACTTCTTAACAACCCGATGGCCCACCAGTGGCCCCGGCCGCTATTCTGTCTTTCAGAGGTTGTAGCGGGCTCAGCTTAAAGCTAAAGTGAAAATACTGTTACCATATGAAACTACATAACCCAAGGAATCCATTGGTACCAACCTTGTCATGTTAGCCTGTCGGGAAGAATGCTTAATCGCAAATTAATCGCACATTTTTTATCTCTTCAAAATCTTAAAGGGAGATCTGTCAAGTATTTAATACTCTCATCAACATGGGAGTGGGCAAATATGCTTGCTTTATGCAAATGTATGTATATATTTATTAATGGAAATCAATAACAACACAAAACATTGACTTGCCCCGAACTGCATGTGATTAACATAAAGTTGGCATGTCTGTAAAGAGAAGACTCGAGGGTGCACAGAGAACCAATTTTCATTCACATATCTTGAGGTCAGAGGTCAAGGGACCCCTTTGAAAATGGCCAGTTTTTGCTCGCCAAAATTTTATGTAGGTTTGGAGCGTTATTTAGCCTCCTTCCCAACAAGCTAGTATGACTGGGCGGTACCAATGGATGGTTTAGGTTTTCTGGTTTCATATAATGCCAGTATCTTCACTAGCTTTAAAACTGAGCCCGCTATAGCCTAAAAACCGCAAGTTGCATTAATGCGTTAAAGAAATTAGTGCCGTTAAAACTAATTTGCATTAACACGTTATTATGGCGTTGACTTTGACAGCCCTACTTATTAGATAAAACAGATGTTGACAAACTGCATTATTTGCAGGTGAAAAAAAGGTAATAAATTGCAATATATCTTATCGCAATACTCATCATATTGTGACTTAGGTATCGTGATAATATTTTATAGTGGGGCCTCTGGTGATTCCCACCCCTACCGACTGGCCACACACTATGCACTGTATGTACTTTCTAATATAAATCCATGAATAGTTTTGTGTATGTCTACAACTCGTCAAACTTGTGCCTTGTGCACAGATGGTACACAGATAAAGATTCATGTCTTGTTATTAGTTACAAGGTATGTGTCTATGACCATGTGTGCATCTATATGCAACTTTGAAAAATCCCATTATTGTCTGTGACTCACCAGGTTGGCCTCGCTGGGTGCGTGGTACTTCTCCGTGCCCATGCGAACCAGGCCGTCGTTGTAGAGGAAAATGCGTAGCGGGTCGCAGGACGTGACGAGGATGTAGATGCGCAGGTCAAACTTGTAGCCCTCCATCAGGAAGGGCTTGTCCAGGTACTCCTGAACGATAAAGTGCTCCTGCGCTGGCAGCTTCTCACAGTTACGGATAAGCGAGATCCTGGATAGACAGAGACTTTATTAATCCTAGGGGGGGAAATTGGGGTGTCGTCAGCAGCATAATAAAATATGGCACAGTAAAGACAAAAAAGATAATTAAAAAAATGATAAATGGCAGCATAGCAGAGACCATGAACATGACTGATGACATTGGCACTGTCTCATAGACGTGTTGAAGCAAAAAAATTGAGCCAAACAGTATACAGGTTTTATGGGTTTTAACACTATATTTCATTTCAATTTATCGGGGGATGTTGGGGACATATTACTGGGGTCTGCCTGTAACGATGATACTTTCAATCTTCCCATCCCTATAAGTATAATGAGCAATAGATGCAATCAGAAGGAGAAGGTATGTCCTTACTGTGCATGCAATGACTCTTCCATTGAAGACATTAAGCCCTCAGGAGTGAGAGGGTCAGAGCCATTGTGCCCTGATAGTATTCACGATATGACCTTTCGCTGCTGCACAACCTTCACTGGAAAAATGTGAATGAGTGTGCTCAGCATGCCTCAGGTTTAGTTTGAGCAGGACAAGCTGTTTGGCTCTAAGGGGCATTGAACGTTCCAAAACTTTTTGTTACTCCGTCCGTTACCTGGCCCATCTAAATAAAACAGTTGAGTAAATAAAATGTACAAAAAACAGACAGGTACGACACAAATGCTGATTTGTCTGAGAAATACTACTGCGAGCATCTGGAGAACATTGTGATTTTCTGAAGCCAACTCTGTCTGAATGGCATCAAATGCTGTTCTTTTAGCTGTGTGCAGGTTAATAGGAGCCGACATTGCGCTCCGTTTCAAACTCCACTCTTAATTCATTTGCTTTGGTCTCATGTCACTGGCACTCAGGCCTTATAGTAAGCAGGCCATTGCTAGCCGGACTCAAGAATGAGTTGTGTTAGTTTGTGTGCATCCATGTGGCTGTGCACGGGAGGGTGAGGGGCGATTTTTTCAAAACTTTGTGAATGTTAAAGTGCGTATGTGTGTGGGTGTGTGCAGGGAGGGTGAGGGGTCGTTTCTAAACAATCTCCCACTATGTACAAGCATCGCCACTGACCTATACCACCATCACTCATAGTTAAGGCAGACTTGGCCTAAATTGGTTGCATGCACGGCCTGGGCGGCACCATTATACACATGCAAGCAGGCACACAAACACAATATTTGGCCAAGATGTAAAGACTTGATTGTTCAAAAAGTACAGTTTGAGGTATTAAGATATTGTGGCACCGAGCCATCGGAGGGCAAACATTGTTCTGCACTGTAATCATGGCCAGAACATTCAGTATGGTGGGAACAGTGCAGTCTGTGTTGTTGTAATTTAACCAAAAAATCCACCTGCTTGGTTAAAGGGTAACTTCTGTATTTTTCAACCTGGACCTTATTTTCCTATGTTTTTGTGTCTAACTGACTAATAGTGACAACAATTTCTGGAATTGGTCCAGTATTGAGGGAGAGCACTGTAGACGGCAGCTGCTCATGGGCTGCAATACAATTGGGGCAAGCTGGCACCGTCATTAACGTCCACTAAAAGTGCTTGTTTCTGCCAAGACAGGCTCGGATTGTTATTATAAGTGTCTGACATTATGGAAAGAGTCTCGTTTGATGTCTCGTTTTGAAATCTGGCGAGGTGACGTGTTGCCAGAAGACAACGGTGGAATAGTGGAATACATCCCTGGTGGAAACTCGAGTGCCAGCCGGGCAGAGTTTTTTGTGTTGAAGTACAGAAAGCGTAGTTTAGTGTTATTTAAAAGATTTTCAATGTCATGGCTGAATATTTAAATGATTTACACAATGTGGATGAGCCAGAGTATACGGATATTCAGATTTCACAACGAGAGTTCTCTTTGAGCGGGACTTGGACAAAATAACAAACGGAACGGATCCAGTGAAATGTAAGTAACAAGATTCAGTCAAAACCGAGTACATGGCTGGACCTTGTATGGTCAGTCTGTGAATCTGTGGTTAAAGTCAGTGTCAATGTCTATAATGTTAAATCCAGCAGTACATGTCCACCAGGTCTGGCGAGGACACTAGGGGATGCGGTACTCCACTCAACTGGCCGTTCAAGCGGTGACGTACCCGATCGTGGAATGCACCTGACTGGTCCCTGGTTTTCTGTTTGCCATTTCAAACAGGAAACGAAATGGCGGCCTGCTCGTAAACTTTCTGTAATTCCGTCTAAACATTCCACCAAAATCTACTTCTGCTAACATTTTAAGCAAGAAACAGGCTATGTAACTGCTGAATCTCGCTTCATTTTAGAACTAGATCACCTAGCTTCATAGCTTGGTCCAAGTTTCGTGAGCCAGACGCGTCGTGCTGGATGGGCTCATTTGCATAAAGCACTGTTCCTGCCTTTTCATTTTGAAGCATGAGGAAACTCCAACACTCGGCCAACCAATCATGTAACGTCATCACTAAGTGACAGACCTTCGCGTTTGTAGGGCTGGCTCTCTGCTGTCCAGCCAAAAAAACTTTTATTTCTCTTTCCATAATGTTGCCAGACACTTATAATTACAATCTGAGCCTGTCGGTGGCAAAAACAAGCACTTTTAGTTAATGAAACATTAGATTGACGCTGATCACTTGCCCTCGCAACTCGTATCGCGGCTGCTGGTTACAACGTTAACCCTCAATTTTGGACCAATTTCAGAAATTGTTGTCCAGATAAGTCACTTGGACACAAATACATGGGAAAATAAGGTTGAAAAATACCGAAGTTACCCTTTGACTCTAATGAAGGACTGGAGCATTGTTGATGAGCTTTTAAGTGTGAATCTAGACAGGGATCAGGTATTGGCTTCCTGGTTATGGTGTTAGTTCAGCAGTCATCCCTTCAGAGGTTTCCCAGCTTGTAGATCTGCCTTAGTGTAATGTTGTCTCATCACCACTTAACCCTGCCAACTAAAATACTGCCGTCTTATAGACAAGCAGTTCGTTGGCTTGCTTATCACAGTGCTTCAACAGAAAAAAACAGAGACATGTTGATGTTAGGTTGGCCGACGATGTGAAGGGCCCTCCTAAGACGCAGACAGCGAGTTGAATGATGAGGACAGGGTTAACGGTGTTGGTTAGTCAAGGAGGAGTAGCTGAGGAGAAGACGACATGATTGATGAGCTGGGGTGTCAGATAATCACGGCCCACTCTCCCCTGCCTATTTAATTTGGCACCGGAGGGGGATCTCGCCTTTTTAAGCCACGCACGCGCTTTTATTTTGTTTCCCTTTATAACAAGCTGCGCTTCAGACACAAACAATAACTTCATTTAGTTGGCCGACGGAAAAATAAATTACAGTGGGGTAGATATAACTTAATTTCCTGCCGCGTCACACTGTGCAAAAAAAAATAGAGAAAAATCTAATCTTGTGAGCCGCCCGCCGTTGAGTGGTCGAGCTAAACTCATCATCTTTCATATTCCTAATGTATTGCTATAATTCAGCCTTTGCTGCCTTTTATTCTTTAATAAATAAGGGCTTAGTGCAGCATGGAGTTATAAGTAATGCTCACATTATACCAGAAAGGACAAATTCAAAGAGAATTAGAGGGAGAGGTGAGGCACACTAAGCTATTTGTACTTCAATATCCCCACCTATTGGTGCCAGTGATGAATGCACTCTAAAGTATTTCTTCACACATGCACTTCAGGGATCACAAGTCAAAACCAATACTTAATAAATGTTTCACAATCTGACCAGTTTCAACATATTCTGAAGGGCTCAAGAGAGCAATGTGCAAAGCATTATTTTATTTTATTTTTATGAAACAGAATTATTTGTAAAACTAACCACACTTCAAACTTTGAACTTGAAACTTGGCACTTATACTTTATTTTGGTCCATGCAGGCTTGCCCTCCACACAGGTCAAATCATAGCTCAGTAGAATTCTGTTTTGAGTGTTAAAATGAGTTGGTTATGGCTCATACATAGAACATTAGAATCGGTTACTGGGTTTATTTTAGAGACGATTGAGGATCAGGTTTCCCACACCTTCTCAAACATCAAATTCAAGGACTTTCCAGGCCCAATTCAATCAAATTCAATGACCCAAAACAGCATAGTTTGAGACACGGATCAAGGTTAATTCCTGTTACAACACTGAGAATTTTCATTGTGAGATCTAGCAGGCTGTATGAGCTCACAGACAACAATTAAAAGAGAGAGAGGCTTGAATGTTTGAGCACTTCTCATCTGTGCTGTGTTATAGTTTCTTGCCTTCTCTAACACAGCACAGCAAAACAATATATTGTGTAAGTTGAGCGATAGATTTCTATTCTACTCTTGTACAAAATATATCAATTCAAGTACTTGACCCATATCTATTTATGTCTATTTTCAGTGTCTTGATTTTTTCCACAAATTCACAAACTTTCAAGGATTTAAAGGACACATGGGAACCATGTAGGATACTCGTGTTTTTGACCACTTCTGTTGCATCCATCCATTTTCTTTGAGTCACTTAGGCCGTGATTAGACAGTGTGTTTTAGCAGCTTGGGCTGGGTTTTTGTAATTGTTTTCAATGAGTGTGTTTGCGTGCTGCTTTTTACAGCCTAAGTTGAAAACAATTGAGCTCGGAGCGGAAAGGCACCCCACACAATTAGCGTTTTTTTCTCACTGACTGAGTGACTTCCTGCTGGATATCCGGAGCTATATGACTTTACCAACCGTAGTTACCATTATCTGAACAGAAAACAACAGGTGGCAAAGTAGTGCGGTACTTTAGATTTCGGGTACTAACTGTACTATTAACTATTAGGTATATGGTTTGTGTTAAGGTTACATTAGTACTCATTCAGTGGTTGCAACAATTAAAAAAAAACTTAGCAAACTGCAAAAAACAGTCTGATCGAGCAACAAAAAGGCAGAGCGGTGCAGCTTGCGTTTTCCAACTGCAAAACACGCTGTGTGTGATCAGGGCCTTATCCTGGTTAGTGTTTTATTCTAGCAAAAGACTGAGTTCCCTCTCTCCAGGGAGCTCCCTAATGTTCATTAACAGATCTCCTACCGGTCAGTGGTACCAGGAACTCTTCCAAAAGCCAAAAGTTTTCGTGCTGGATGACCAAACCAGTTCAACTGGCTCTTCTCGAAGCAAAGGAGCTTTAAAACGTTGACCCAGGCTTATAATGTTCAGTTTTGTTGACACTGTGTGTCAGAGGGCATTCAATTCAACGCTTTGTAATGTTTTGTCCAACCCTATTTACACACAATAGGGGGACAGACGCTTCACCAAAGGTGTGTTGATTGCTGGAATTTTACATTTGATGGATTTTGACCTCTTAGGGCAGGGTTGCCCAATGTGGGGCCCGCCATCAGGCTCGATTTGGCCCGCCAGATGTTAGCTAATTTCTTTTAAATTTAAAAGGCCTGTGGGATCGCCGGCAATCCCGACCGACTTTACTGTCTTTCGCAAGCTGTAGCAGGCTCGGTTTTAAAGTTAGAGCGACGGTACTGGTATCATATGGAACTAGAAAACCTAGGGAATCCATTGGTAACCAAGTCTCGTCAGCTTGTGACGAAGGATTTCTTCAAATTTAGGCTAACTTTTGGCAAAGAAAAAACTGGCATGGCCATTTTCAAGGGGGATCCTTGACCTCTGACCTAAAGATATGTGAATGAAAATGGGTTCTTTGGGTACCCATGAGTCTCCCCTTTACAGACATGCCCACTTTATGATAATCACATGCAGTTTTGGGCGAAAACATGCAGTTATTTGAATGCAGTATAAATGTGTTTTTTTTCCAACTATTCTAATAATTGTGTATTTGAATATTTCTGCATCCTGGAGTCCCTAAACAGTTTTGGAAATGCATAAATTGAGTCTTGGCACTTTAGTCCAATCGATTCATCAGATGGGTTTTATGGGGTTAAAGCTGAAGTAGGTAAGATTGGAGCAAATATGATTTTATAAAAAGTTATTTTTATGAAACGGTCGCTATATCGTGACAGTAGTACATGAAACAGGTAACCTGAAAAAAATCATGTGCCTCCGGTGCTCCTAACGGCATCTGCAAGATTTCACAAACCGAAGGAAAACAAGCAGTAAGAGCTTATCTGAGGTCTGCTGTCTATGAGAGCCGGCTGTCAATCGCTCGCGAACTCCGACCAAACGGTCAAACTAGGCAGCGCTGATCAAATATGAATCGATATTATGTTACGTTAATGCCTATTTCTCTTCTCAAATGTTTTTAGAATCATCTTGTAGTGTACGGTTTAGCTGTAGATTTTTTAAAGCCTGAAAACAGAACCATGAGGAGTTGCAGAAGTCTAGTTTTCTGTCAGAACACTTGAATTACAAAATACTGAAAGGTTATTATGGAATTTTTGCCCAATGATGCCAAAAATACACTGCCTACTGCCACTTTAACTATGTAAAAGCTAAAAGAATATTCAATTAGGGGAACTTGGGATCCTTGTACTATTCTGTGTCTTAACAATACAATACAATAGGTGTTTACTTCCAGTTTTAGCCGTCCAAGGGAAAAAGTTTTGGCACTCCTACTTTACCTTGAGTAAAAAGCCATGTCACCCTGCCTCTTTACTGATTCTCTAAATACTTCACGATTTCGACTGTCAGGATGGTGAAAACATACCATAGAAATGTGACATCACAACCTGAGATAGGCTCTCGGCCCTTGGGACTGCAAGTATGAAATATGCATTCAGGTACCATAGCCTGCTCATCTTTTGATAAAGAGATGCTATTGTGAGACAGAGTCCCCCTGCAGCAGCCATCTTGGTCCATTTTCTAGTCTGACTGGTCTCTGCTGATGGTGCCTCATAAAGGAATCCAATAATCACATGCAGAGACCTTCAGGGGAGGAACTACAGTAACTGCCAAGTGTATGTGTGTGTGTGTGTGTGTGTGTGTGTGTGTGTGTGTGTGTGTGCCCTCCACTGGCAGCGATAACCTCTGATTTATGGAGAGTGTGACCATCGAGGACAATGAGGCCAACAATGAGATTCACCACACCCTCTCAGCTCAAATACTCAATCTGGTCGCAGCCATAATGCTTTTTCCATAGACACCCATGTCAGGGTCACAAACCTCTTATTGCCTTGTTTTGTTGTGCTCGTCCTCTATTTGCTCTAGTGCTAATTTCCTCCTTCATTCACTCACTCACTCACTGTCTTGCTTACTTTCTATCCTCTGCTTCAGTCTCTCTCTGTCTCGCTCTGTCAGTCTTATAGCCGGTATGTCAGATTGCTCTGGGGCACTGGTTAGCCTCTGACCTACCCGTGACCCATGGCTCCGTTGGCGGGTTTGACGATAAAGGTCTTCTGCTTGCGTTTCCTGCGTAGCTCCTTGACGTAGTTCTGGAACTGAGTGTACTCGGCGGGGAAGATCCAGGTTTTGGGTATGAAGCTGTACTCTTGAGGCTGGCACTTGATCATTCTAGAGAAACACAGAAAAAGGAGGTGTGTGGTAGTGAAGCAACATTTTTTATTTGTACTAGGACTATCAAAGTTAACGCAATAATAACGCGTTAACGCAAATTTGTTTTAACGCCACTAATTTCTTTAACGCATTAATGCAACCGATCTTTCGGAGGTTGTAGCTGGCTCAGTTTTAAAGTTGGAGTGAAGAAACTCGAAAACCTAAGGAATCCATTGGTACTAACCATGTCATACTAGCTTGACGCAAAGGAGGTTAAATAACGCTCAAGATATGTGAATGAAAATGGGTTCTATGGGTACCCACGAGTCTCCCCTTTACAGACATGCCCACTTTATGATAATCACATGCAGTTTGCGGCAAGTCATAGTCAAGTCAGCACACTGACACACTGACAGCTGTTGTTGCCTGTTGGGCTTGAGTTTGCCATGTTATTATTTGAGTACCTGTGAGGGTTTCTGGACAATATTTGTCATTGTTTTGTGTTAATTGAGTTCCAATAATACATTTAT
This sequence comes from Sebastes umbrosus, assembly GCF_015220745.1. Taxonomy (NCBI): domain Eukaryota; kingdom Metazoa; phylum Chordata; class Actinopteri; order Perciformes; family Sebastidae; genus Sebastes; species Sebastes umbrosus. Next base: position 14,011,777 of record NC_051273.1, read on the forward strand.
ACATAATTTGCATAAAGCAAGCATATTTGCCCACTCCCATGTTGATAAGAGTATTAAATACTTGATAAATCTCCCTTTAAGGTACATTTTGAACAGATAAAAAATTTGCTTTTAATTTGCGATTAATCACAATTAAATATTTTAATCGAATGGCAGCCCTATTTGTACTTTTTAAAAGATGAATTTTGTGCTTTACAGCAGTGTCTTCTACTTATTCAGCTTGTAATTGTGTAGTGCTACAAGTACCCAGTTGTGACTTCTTAAGAGCGCCAGCTGGCTAAACACTGAGCTTTGAAATGTTTTTGTTTTTTGCACATTTACAACTGAACCAAAGCACTCTCATTTGAAAACTTACTTGGACATGTTTCTTGCGAGGCAGTCTTTCCGGCAGATTTCGCCCATGCCAGGGAAATGGTTAATTCTCTGCAGAGGGACAGGCAGACATAATAATGTTGTTAGGGCCATTACGCCACTCAATTCCACCCCCACCCCTCCGTAAAAATGAGCACATTAAAGGCAGCAACCTGAAGTGAGCTTACAATGTTCTGACATTTATGCCCAATTACGGACTCAAAACAAAAAGGTGACGCTGAGACCTTTCTCAACCCTTATTTAGTTTACCGTGTTTTTTTTATACTTTAAAGGTTGGGGAGGGAAGAGGCGAGAAAAAAAAAAAAGATCAATCTCAACTCCGAGGGGCCGAGGTAATTGGTTCTGCATCGCAAGCTCCTGCAGTGACAGTTGAATGAATTGCTTTGAATGCGCCGAAAGGGGGGTGGTGGTTAGGGGGGGGGGTAGGAAAAACTCTGGGTTTTCTGTATTCTTTGACCAAATGAGCCTGAACAGGGGCGTTAATTAGGCTCGTATGAACTGAAACTTGACAGCAAACTCTCACAGTACATCACTAAACGGAAAAAAGGAAAGAATTAAAAGAGGGAAAGAGAGAAAGCAGAGAGGGGAAAAAAACAAGAACGCAGAGTGTAAAAGGATCCCGTGATTATTATCCAAACGAGACAGACGTAATTAGGGATTCGGAAGAGATTGCACAATTATGCCAATGCCGCGAGACGACGTGGCTTGTGAGGGGAAATCAAAACCAATTGTTGAGGGACTTCTACTTTTCTGCTGAGAAATTATCTCATGAAACGCCACAGCGGCGCGAGAGACACAAGCGAAAACAATTGACAGCAAATCACCCGTTCTATGTGAAAACATTAGCCACATTGCTACACGTTAAGCTGTTACAGTATTTGTAATATTCAATCTACTTAGCTGAACTCTTGCTGCCCCTGTCCTAACAAGCCATACTCTTTCTAGCCTGTGATTTAATCGATCATCAGTGCCCAGTCTAATCAAATAAGCACTCGGGAAGATGGATGGCTAACGCTCGGAGCTGAGGGGGGAGCAGCAAGTTCAGTCAGCAGGACAGGGAGGTCAAACAGAGGTAAGATCACTTTCAGACTTGTACACAGAACTGAGAGCAACCCTTGTTGTTCAGGCCCGTCTTGTCAACATCACTAGTGACATGTGAAACCTGCCCCCCACCAACTGCTGCTCACAACTTGTCAGTCGACCTGTCAATCTTCTTATCTGTCTCTGTGTACGCTCTGTTGTTCCCTCTCCCACTCACTCTTTCCTATTTGCTGTCTCCCTCTTACCTCCCAGGGTCTGAGGAAAAGCAGATGGACACATCTTCCCTCTATCTTTACTTGTTTCATTTCTTTCTATTCTATTTTATTTCATCCTGACATTTACTATTACTACTTAAAACCTAATCTTCTTTTCCCAGCTCCAACTGTCCCAAATGTCTCTATACAGCATCCTCTTTACATCTGCTCTAATCTCTTTTTTCCTTCTATTTTCTTTTACCTATTCTTTTATTTCTACTGAAGACAAGTAGAAAAACATATTGTAAAGCAGAGTGGTGTGCAAACACCCTTTTTTTTTTAATGGAAGAAGTAACATACACAAGTAAACTCTACATTGTGTTGCTTTAATTGTTCTCATTTGAACTGAAACTTCACAAGGTCAGTTATTATCAGTTTTATGACTTGCCAACTAAATAAGTTTCCGTACTTATTAGACATTTTAAAATTTTCACAAATACAAGTAGGGCTGGGCGATATGGAGAAAATCAAATATCACAATATTTTTTACCAAATACCTCAATATCCATATTTAAGGGTTGACCATTGGTGCTTTTACAAGAGATTTACACAATGAAATTTTTGATAAATAATCATCAGTAATGTGGATATAATGACTAATTGATAAAGGCATATAATAGAGCAGCTAGAACAGTCTGGCAAGTTCAGAAAATGTCATCAATTTACTATAATGCAGCCTTTAAAACCAGGAAAAGACAACACTTGTGCCATATAATGATATTATGATATTCAAAATCTAAGACTACATCTAGTCTCATATCACAATATTGATATATTATCAATATACTGCCCATCCTTATGTACAAGTGTTGATTACAAAGAGAATTTACTTTCTTAAAGGACCAGTGTGTAATAATTAGGGGGATCTATTAGCAGAAATTGAATATAATATTAATAAGCATGTTTTCTTTAGTGTATAAACCTGATAATAAGAATCATTGTGTATTCGTTACCTTAGAATGTGTCGTTTATATCTACATAGGGAGCGGGTCCTCTTCACAGAGTCCACCATGTTGTACCGCCATGTTTCATCAGTAGCCCAGAACGGACAAACCAAACACTTAACTTTTCCTGTTTGGGCCAGAGTCGATAACGTTACTCGCTCCCGTCGCCACCGCTTTCTCTCTTGCTTCACCACTCACTTCCCACATACACACAATCTACGCACTGGCTCTGCTCCAAATGGCTCTAGATAAGGCCGTTCATGTTTTCGTGAGGGCCACCGTAGCTCTCCAACGCGCTTGGCACACGGGAGAGGCTTCAGTTGGTTGCAATCTCCTCACCTCACCGCTAGATACCGCCAGATCCTACACACTGGACCTTTAATTCTTGATGAACCTCTTTGCAGGCATGTGCTCACTGTCGAAGTAGCAGTATACATGAGACCTTGTTGTCCTCACCTGTAATGTGTATGTTATATCAGAACTGCATACGCTAGCAAATGTTATTGTTTTGACAATAAGTGTGAATAAATATTTTGTTAGAGTTCAGATTTCAAACTTTAGTGCAAAATGTTTTAAGGCTCGAGTGTTGCAGCAGTTCAACAAGCCAACAGTTTTGTATTGCAGTTTTGGGGTTTCAGTTTGTTTTGCACATAAGGGAGAAGAAAAACATAACTATTTCCAATGTGTTTGAACTCCAAAATATATAAATAGGTTGATGATTGATTGATTGATTGATTGATTGATGGTACTGAATGATATTTCTATATTATATGAAGCCATAACATTGATTTTATACTTGAAATAAGGCAGGCTACTTAATGGTCAAGTAGGTTTATGTTCAGATAATTGCCTCATCTATAATTGCCTCATCTATTTGTGATTTGTGAATAAATTGACAATGTCTCTGGCACCTCATCAAATAGAAGTCAATTAGTAGGCCTGTATTTAATAGTGGCGCAACGGTTCAACAGGCCCACGGTTCAGTTTGTACGTCATTGAACGGTTCGATTCTCTACGGTTTGGTTTTGCATCTCTAGGAGAAGGCCTTGCATGTTCTTTCTACAAGAGTGTTAAAACCCTATCTAGGAATGCTTTGTGCTGTAATAACTTTGAAGAATCTGCAGAAAATCGTGTCATGTTTATCCAACTCTAACCAAAGGAGTTTTTGAAGGAAGGGATTTTGTTTTCTTTATTGGAAAAATCATTAAGATTAAATTCTCTAAGACGGGACGGGAGGTTGCAGTAGCTGTCATGTTCATCCTTTGTATCCCTTCTGGTGCACTGCAGTGTTTCATTTCACAGGCTTTTCTTTCTCCTTTTCTCTTAAGGGAAAATACTTCCTCACCTTACGGGTGATATGCACATCAGAGGCAGCTTATTTTGTTTTTAATATTTGGTTTATCTTTAAAGTAGGTTGAACACATATGTTCTTCTGCTCGAGTCTTTTCACTTCCACAGTTACATACTTCCACTGGGAGCTGATCAGTATCATGGTCTTTGGCTGCTGGCCACGGAGCAGCTTTATAGGAGCATACTGTAAAGGTTAACATCCAGGTTTTTTTCCTGTTCAGTGCAGCAATTGGATCTGACACCCTTACTCTTCAGCTCTCTTCTCTAACCTCTAGGCTACGGTGCCCCTGAACACGGTGTGCTGACTTAAAATGGTATAGCCATGCAGCGTACCTGATAATTCCTGAGCTCAGCAATTTTCTCGTGCTGCACGGCCGAGTCGTTCCAGATGAGGTTGGCGGTCTCGTCATCTTCCCGGGTCTTGATGTAGTCCAACTCGTTGATGACTATACGAACTGTGGGAAAACACTCGCATTAGATTGTATGCTGTGCAGTCATTTGAATCAGTGGTTCCCGACCTGGGGTCCCGCCAAAGATCACAAGGGGTGCGGCCCGATTTGTCTGCTCTGAGGTTGTCAAAATTATCTTGACAATATCTTTTTTCTACTTAGTAGGCCACATTCTATTTTAACCCAATATTTCTGCAGTTACATATAACGATTAAGTCAAGTTAAGTCAATTTTATTTGTATAGCCCAAAATCACAAATCACAAATTTGCCTCAAGGGGCTTTACAATCTGTACAGAATACGACACCCTCTGTCCTTTACAGTGCGACCCTCTCATCAGATAAGGAAAAACTCCCCCCAAAAAAAAACCTTTTATCAAGGAAAAAATAAAATATGGAGGTTAGGCTAGACTAATATTATTAGTAGGCCTATTATACTCTTAGAATTAGATTCCAGTGGTGGTTACGTAGGATTATTTCCGACTCTTGTGATCCAAACATTTCCAATAACTCCAGAGTGTTGTAAAGTCCAAAAGTAAAAAGGTATTTAATTTTTTTATTTAACGAAATATTCTGCTTCAATCCATATTTGTTGGCGTTAAGCCTTTCAAAAAGAACATTTTCATTGAGGTAAAAAAAAAAAACTCTATGCAAAGACAACACGCACCTGTATTAATGAGACGGTCTAGCAGCAAGCTAACAGCACCATAAATTACATTTATTTAACCACTCATATCATATTATGTATCTGCATTCGCTTGACGAATCCATCAAGACATCATCGCTTTATTTAAGTTGACGAAACTAATGAGTTATAAAGTTATATTCATTATGAAAGTTGATTTAATAAAAAAAAAAGACTAACTCATTTAATACACTGAATCAAGTTATTCATTTATTGAGAACTTTTTTTCAGAGCTCTTCTTAGATATGAGTGGTCGGGGGGCTTCAGGCAAAATAAGTTGGGAACCACTGATTTAAATAAACTTTATATTCATGATCACAACGTAACTTACTGTTATAGATGTAAAATGAGAGCAAGATGTGACTTGGACCCACAAATCAAATATTTCTACTTAACAGATCAATGTTTCACTCAAATATTTCGCTAGGCTTAATTTCTGTTTTTGCATACATTAAGAGAGAAATGAGTCCGGGAGATTATAAATCAAAAAGCTCAGCAATATTTACCATTCATGGAATGGTTGCAGAGCAGCCAATCGTAATGCCTCTCTTCAAAAAGATAAATTAATTGTCTGTAATGCATTCAAATCCCACTGGAAACCCCATAGTATGAGAGATAGGTGGCAAGCCCATTTGGACATTAATCCGACAACTATTCATTATTCAGTGAGTAATGAAAAATTCATATGCCCTAACGAAACGAGGTATTAATTAATTTCTTGAAAGCCTTCACAAACCTGGAGACGGCTTGCCTAATGTTGCATGATGGCACTTGAATGGGGAAAAAGGTGTTTCCGATGTAACTTCACCCATCTGTTAACGTCGGTGGAGGCTAACGGTGTTTTGCTAACTGGAACAGGGAGGGTTTACATCGCAGCGGCCGGCCCATGCTTACAGTTAGCAGTAGGGTCTTTGAGTACAAAGCTATAATAAATCCTTTCTTACACACCTCACGTAACAGACATCCTTAGGGCCAGAGCGTACATTCCCTTCTCAGTGGGTGTAAAGCAAATTTTCAACACCTTATTCCCTGACCTTTAACCTTTACCTGTAATACTATCAATTCTAAAACGAAAAAAAAGACAGCTGCAAAAAAGGTAACAGCAAAAATGAGCCATCCATCTGGCCCTTAGTGCTAATTTTGCTTCAAAATAGCCGTGCTCTGCTCTCCGAATGGCCACTGTGAGGGTCTCGTCACAGCAAGCGAACTGAATCACAGCTAGACTCCCATCTACCTACAGGATCCGGGCAGCCCCCAACTTCTACTTGCTGCTGCTGACTCCTTAGTTTCATAGGTTGTAGTTCACCCCTGAGAGCCGTGCTGCCACACTGGCATATCCTGGCCATGTGAGGAGTGCTTACTGTGCTTCTGTTTGCCCTTCTCAAAAAGACCTCACTGCCAAGTTAAATTACCTCAATAAAGATTTATGTATGTATGTAAAGCCGAGCTGTCTCTGTGTGAACTGTTGCTGGACTGCAACTCTATTAGGTTTAATTTAGGACATTAACCAACAACGGCCTCCTTCAGACAATCCAGCACAGCAAATTAGATTTTATTGTTGGGAGTAAAATCTACTGTGTATTGTTTTATTGTTGAGACAACATTGTGATTAGATTTGCTGTGTTTTTGAGGGACTGACTGAGCCATACTGAGAGAGCTGCTTCCAAAATTAATATACAATTCCGTGTGTCACAGTATATTAATTGTACCTGCAGGACCACCCAAAATGTTGGTCTTGCTCACTCATGAAATTTTCATGAAGAAGATCAAAATATAAATTCATAAGCTTGCAATCTGAGGCTTTGTAGTAGAGTAGGGCTGGGCGATATGGAGATAATCAAATATCACAATATTTTTGATCAAATACCTAAATATCAATATTGCGACGACATTGTAGGGTTGACTTTTCGTTTTATAAAATATTTGTACAATGAGATTTTTGATAAATAATCATCAGTAACGTGGATATAATGACTAAGTGGGTAAAGACAAATAATAGAACAGACATGCGTCTCAATTGGGGTTTTTACAGCAGTTTGCGACACACAGCCTCTTGCCTGTTTATGTCCGGCTCTGTGCGTTGTACACAAACCAAGGCCTATTGAAAGAGGCTGGGACACAGGTCTTGAAGTGTGGGGTATAACACATGCGCAGTGTAACTGGAGCTGCGGTCGTGCGTTGCGATTGACTCAATTTCGGTGAGCGCAGACCAGATTTTACTGCGCATGTGGTGTACCCCAAAGATATGACGCGTTGATGACGTGTGACATCTCCTCTTTTCAACCTCCTTGACACAAACCAACTAGCCGACAGTTTACGGAGATGCATTCCCAAAAGACCGCCAGTTACGTGAATCGGAGTATGAGCAGCTGCATGTAAACGGGAATATTAGAGGAATATTCATTTTCAGGAAGGAATAATGTCTTTTTCAGAATAAGGGCAAACCACGTAATATTTTGTGCATGTAAACGTAGTCACTGTTAATAGCTTATCATGTCTATGCAGGTAATAAACTGAAAAAACTAAAGTTATACTAATACTACAACTGAAGCCACAATCACAAACACTACTGCTAAACATTTCAGGCAACTCGCTTGTTTTCCGACAAAAAACATCAATACTAGGATAATGCACATCTTTGAAAGGGTTTCATCACCCATCTCAAAGAAAGCCTTTTCATCCTGCTACTAGCTTCTCCATTAAGACAAACTCTGTGATCAAAAGATATGTTATCTTTGTAGACTGACACTTCTGTCGTGTTTATGCCTGTTTTAGCTCCTTTTTCAAACCCATTCTTTAATCTTAAATTGAACATTTTTATGTATTGTTGTGGTTCCTGTAATTTCAGAAGCGTTAATTAGAAACACCATACCAATCTCATATTTGGTGCCAGTGACGTTGGCGGTGATGGTGCCTTTCTTCTTCTTGGTGCGCACCTTCCTCTTCCCCCTGCTGTGGTAGGAGCCCACAGATGGCCTGTTCACGGGGGACGCTCCTTGATCCTCTGGAGGAAGAGAAGGCACACAATAACAACACTAGATACAGTCACAGCTTGTGCTCCAGACTGGGAGGGGAGCAGTGGAGTATTGTAATATATTTGACTCACATCTGCAGGGGATTTAGTGGAGTTTGTTTATGGGGCTGGGGTGTAAATGAATTAGGCGTCTAGTTTGCTATAGCTGCATGCATCATGATCCCTTTATCATTGCGTGTGTGGCTCTATGCAGGAGAGAATAGTACTGATGATGGTGGCAGGTACATATACTGTATGAGCAGGTGGCCAGGTGTGTGTGTTTAAAAAAAAACATGCAAGCCGACTAACCATCTAACAGAATATCCCTGTCAGTCCTGAGAGAGTTGGACCTCTCTTACTCACCTCCTTCATTGGGAGGGGAGGGCATCTCAGGGGTTGGAGGAGTGAAGGGGCAAGCCAAGCTTTCTGCCAGGCTTGGCGGGAGGGCGGGCCTCACAGGGTACTCGCAGCACCCTCCGAGGGCTCTCTCACACTCGCAGTAGTTAGTCTTCCCTGCCTTGGGCTGTGTGGACGATGTGGTTCAGGATGGCCCAATGGATCATCTGAGCATCTCCCTGGCGCCTCTCAGCAACATAAAGAGCAGCAGCAGAGTCTGAGTGGGAGTTAGAGAGGGGGGGGTAGCAGCGGTGGGGGAAGAGTGGGATGGGGAGGGCCTCTCAAGGGTCCACACAGCCCCAGCTTCTTTACAGCCCCAGAGGAGAGAGGGAGGGAGGGGGTGGACAGAGGGATGGATAGGAACGCCTGTAGAAGAGAGGAAAAAAGATCTTTTTACAGCAGCAGAGCGGTATTGGTAGTTGCTCAGAGGGTGACTACAGTGCACGCTGTGTGTATGTTCTCACTGGACTGGAGTGCGTTGGACATGCTTTTGATGTAGCGCAGCAGCACACAGGCCTATCACAGGCTACATCAGTCAATCTGACACAGAGTGAGCGTAGCAGTTCAGCGAGAGCTGCGTACAGCTCTGACACCGCTGTACTACTAATGAAATAATCTAAAGCTGTGCGACGTCCGCCGGACTAATTGGTATTCTGCGGAACCGTTGTGAAATATTAATGTGGATGTCAAATAAAAGCGTTTGCGGACTCTCACTGTCTCTGAAGCTTTGTGCCAGCTGGGTTTCATTGTATGGCTGAGAGGTCACTTCATTCGAACAGATGGCATCTTTACAGTGGTTTGTTAAAAGGATGCTTCAGGCTATGAAGTGGTGAGGGAAATTAACACCAGTCATCAGCCAAATTCTGTTATTGTTTGGCTGTGGTCGGAGAGTGTGTCTTCAAACCACTTTCGGGGGTAATCAACCATCGCTGTGATGCCGTGTCAAATCTAATTTTTTGCTGGCTGGGGCAGCATAGTGACTCAGTGGTTAGCATTGTTGCTTCACAGCAAGATGTTTGAGTCCCTGTCTTCTGTGTGTAGGGTGTGCATGTTCTCCTTTTGTCATTGTGGGTGACTCATGTACAGGTGCTCTAGATTCCTCATATTTCCAAAGACAAAGCAGCATTCAGGTGGACTGGAGACTCTCAACTGCCCATAGGGTATGAATCCATGTGTGAAGTGACTGGCAAGCCATAAATTTACAGCTTGTTTGGAACGATTCCAGCTGCTCATGATCCTCGCGAGTCAAACAGTGCATGTAGCTGCTCAATTTTGAGTTGACAATGATCCATACTAATGGATCACCCCCTTCAAGGAGCTGCAGGATAAATCTGAAAGGTTGTGAGATGTTGAGAGATAAACAGCACATTTCTGCAACACAAAATGAAGTATATTTATTCAAAATCGGTTCTTTTGGTCTTAAGCGTCAAAGATTTCTTTAGTCGTTTTTTATGCTTTTTTCATGCTGATTTATTTCCAAGAAACTTATGAGCACATCTTTGGTAAACACAAGACTTAAAGTGGTGTCTTTGGTAATCAATGAGTCAACAAAATCGCAGTAAGAGTGCTAGTCGACTAAGAAATTCTTTGGTCGAGGACAGGACTAATATTTATGATACTCTCATATTTTCTGGTTTTCTCGTGAATTACTGGATCATTTTTACCTCATCAAGTTTTAAAAAATTATTCAAATAAAAGACAAGAAAAAAATGCCACTTTTTGGCTGACCTGGTCACAACAAGAAAGAACTGCAAAAAAGGGATGCAACTTTTTCACGCGTCACAACAAGCTAAAAAGTAGGAACCGCTACCTCAGTTTCCTGCTCGGCCTCCTCCCATGGTGAAAAAAAATGTGACTCAAAAAGATGCAGGGTATCAGTCTGTGAAGCATAGTAACAGATATAACTACATAAACTAGGTAACAAATAGGGCTGCAACTAACAATTATTTTTATTGTTGATTAATCTGTCGATTATTTTCTTGATTAATCTATTAGTTGTTTGGTCTATAGAAAATGGTGAAAAATGTTGATCAGTGTTTCCCAAAGCCAAAGATGATGTCCTCAAATGTCTTGTTTTGTCCACAACTCAGAAATATTCAGTTTATTAGTAAAGAAATGAGAAAATATTCACATTTAAGGAGCTGGAATCAGAGAATTTTGACTTTTATTCTTAAAAAGTTACTCATACTGATTAATTGATTATCAAAATAGTTGGCCATTAATTTAATAGTTGACCACTAATCGATTAACCATATCAGCTCTAGTAATATACACCAGTAAGGTTGCATCTACAGTAAACTTATGGTGCCGCTTCTGCTTTTCATACAGAGATCAACAGTAGCCTCTAGTGGTGAGAATATACTGAAAAGCCCATTCCCTATCTACCAGTGTTTACTATCCACACAGATACACCTGTAGGTCTACATGTACACACAGGCACATCAGAAGAAGATATGCACACACGGTGACTTGAAAAGCAACCCTATCGATTCGATCAGCATCCTCTGGACAAATTAGAATGGGGAAACAATCCAATTGCATTACTCGATCACTCGGTAGTCTTCACTGTCGGCCTCTCGGTCTGCCTGTGGTAAGCACAAGACATTGATCTTGGAGAGGACAGAGACTGGAATGAGATCAGCTCAGAGGGGGGGGAGCAACAACAAAGAGTCAGGGTGATAAAGTGAGGCAAGCTGTGCTGTTGACAACAACCTGCCCCCACCTCCCAGCGGTGTACCGGCTCTCTGTACAGGAGGCAGGGAACACTGTCTCTATGGGAGCACTGGACCTCGGTGTCATGTAATCCCTCAGGAACAAAGGGGGATCTGACAGGCACATATTATGCAACTAAACACCTACAAGCACACACGCATAGGACTGGAACACAAAAGCATAATCTAATGCAAGTAATCTCGGAAAAATACACACAGTCCCCAGACAAAGGCTGTGGTGTTAATCCTAATTATTTTTGCTCAATGTTGCAGGATTATGAGTCTTAATAATTTAAGGAGCAATTATTTTATTGCTCTTTTTTGTGTTTCATCAACATTGAATATCAGCAGCCACAGTAGATATTCTAAATTAAACATTATGGCTTTGTCCGATATCACATACTATGCACTACATAACCAATATGTGTAATATCGGTCAACATACTTTTGTGTGAATAAACAGTAGTATGTATCTTTTCGGACGCACTGAATTTGCGTCGTCACTTCCTGAGAGCTTCCTTGCCGGTTGGAGACGTGTAACCATGGTAACCTGGGCCAATCTCATCAGAACAAAACGATGATTTTTGAGAATCAAAGTCTGAATCAATTTAAAAACTATATTATGCCTAGCAAAGTGAAATCAAATACTTAAATTGAAGCGTTATTGATGTTACAGAGCTGCCCGTCAACGTCTGTTGTGAACGTTGTCATTACTATCACATTGCATTGTGGGATATTTATGCCGCCGTAGTGTCCAGCGTTGCATACTGTAATATGTCACCTGAAATAGTATGCAATTTGCATACTATTGGTTTCATACAAATGTTTTGAACATACTAAAAAATCTGTTTAGCGTACTAATTGTCATGTTAGTATGTAATTTTGGATGCAAACATAATGTTTAATATTTCTATTTATGTCAATATTAAGAATTGTTAATGGTGTTAACCTCATGTTTCAGATCTTCCGTTTCAAAGTGGTAATATTTAGCATTAAGCTTGGACCTAAAATGTCTAAAGGCAGGATTGGTAAGGATCTCGACAGCAATCAATACATCAAATGCCCTGACAAAAAAAAGAAACAAATCAGGTACCTGCGGCTGTCGCAGGACTGTAATAAACCCGTCCAATCATTTCATTAGGCCTGAATGTTGATTGGACGGGCTACCTACCTGTCTACCTGCCTGACCTAAGACCTGAAGCGACTGTCAGTGTTGCCGACTTGGCAACTTTCTCTCTAGATTTAGGGACTTTTGGAGCTAGTGCTGCTAGCTACTTTTATTAGAGAAGAGTTTGCAACACTGGGCTGGGTTTTTCAGCTGGATCATTTTTTAAAAATCTAGTGTACTCTTGCTAGTTTCTCAAGATTGCCCACCTTAAGTCGTGCTACAACGATAACTGGAAGAAAAGCATATTCACCCATAGAAATTTCCAATATCTTCTCTGATAATGTGATTAAATTTCTTTCTTTGCACCTCTAAATTTCACATTTCTATCTATGCTTTTTTGCCTGACTACCATATATAAGGTCACATTTTAGGCCCTTTGCTAGCTCACTGATGGATGACCCAGCAAAGAGAGGCTCTGTCGTGTTTTGCTCATTTGTCTTAGTGTTAGTGGTGGTTTCAGCTGCAAGGCGGCCTAGTTTGCTTGCATTCACATGATAGAAGAGGGATTTCAGTGTAACTGGACACCAGATTAGAGTGATTGTTATCACACTGACTGATAGAGTGACTCAAGCAGGACATCTTGTTTTGACGTCACAAGTTTGAATTTATCTCAGTGACTTTTATCACATACCATATCCTTCCTATCATTGCAGTAATTTTATTTCCTGTCTAATAAAATAGAAAAGGTACAATTTTTTAAAAAGAAACATTACAAACAACGTATGCTTGTTATAAAAATAATGATATTTATGACATATTTTACAAAGCTGTCCTATATAGTACACTGTATTACGCTGAAGCATCTGACAAAAATTGAGTAATCTGAAAAAATATCTGAAACATCTAAAAAAAAAAAAATTAATAAATAAATACATTAAAAAAAATGATGATTAAATAAAAAATAACGTACAACAATAATAATTAAAAATAAATAATTAAGTGAAAGGTTACCATTTCTCCCTGTTCCTAGCCAGGCAGCCAGCCATCACTCAAACATTAACCTTTTCCTCAGTCTCTTGTAATGTTTCAGACATACATTAATTTTACATAAAGTGAATATAAGGTTCCCAGATAGTATCAAAGGCATATATGTAATTTTTTTCATTGAGAGGCAGCCTTCTGGTCACTTTTCGTAAGATTGTGTGGTATACAACATGAGTACATCCACAAAATGGATTCAGACCTTGAAAGAATTACTTGCCAATATATTTTACTGCTAGCATCATCGCAATTAATCCTTCAGGGAAGTATTAAATCTTCACTAAATCCCCTCCACTAAGTATCTATTGTTAATCCTCCGATGCTGTGACACTTTTTCTCCAGCAGAGGGAGCCAGAGGGCCACCACAGCAGAGCAGAGCTGAACAGGCAGATCTCCTATTTGATGCTGATCTCATGCAATTCCCCTTTGCCACACACACAACACAGAAAGGCTTCATTGTAGAGAGTCAGCTCTCCATGCTGCTCATCTGCATCACTCTCTGTCTCACAGGCTCTAAATGCGTGACAAAAGCATGTCTGTCTTTCAGGGTGTTGTCATGCAGAATTCCCCCTAATTATCCAGCACGAGTTCAAGTTGTTAATGAGTGTATCTCATATATATGTATATATATATATATATATATATATACAGTATGTGTTTTGTCTGCAGCATTCATACTACATCACATTTACTGAAAGAATATTAGGTAGTAAAGTGGTTCTAGTTCAAAACTACCAAGAAATTCATCTTCACACTGATTGATATAGAGTGCTACAGGAATGAGTCCTAAATCCCGGAAATGAGTTATCATTTTAAGCACTTCTGGTTTCTTCGTCTGGAGGTCAATGGGTTTTTTTGGATGGGTTTTTGGTTAGATGTCTGAAATAAGGTCTGTGGTTAACACAAGCTTAAGAGATTTTAATGTTCTGTTCTGTGATTTAAAATATGTCAGTAAATATTCCACTCAACATTTTACGTGTTTTACAAAAGGTGGTTGCTGTCAAGCGGCTAAATGAGACTACTAAATGTCATCACGCCGACTTGTCCATGTTACAGCCTGGCTGTGTTTACTCGCACTCGTGCCTGCCCGTGGTGGAGTTTGGTTCTAGCCCAACGTTAGCTTTTTACTTCTGGCGATTGCATTCACACTTCAAAAATCATAAAGGTGGTGTTCAGTAGTGGAGATTATCTTACTGAACAAAACGTGTAAGTATCCTAAACGTTTGTTTGCCACAAAGCTTTTTTTCTGCAATAATAATGGAAAAATCCCATTGGCTTTTTTTGGAGGGAACCAGGGCGATGCTGACCTCCTGGTTGGCCTACAAAATAGCGTCATCCCTGGAGCACTCTATTATCTATTATTATTACTATCATAAGACAATGGTACTAAAAAAAATACGATACTCCCTTTTATATCAAAAGCAAATCCAAAAGGACAGTACAAATAGCTTAACAAGAAGTGTGCCAAAGGAAAAGCTGAACCAACGCGGTAGACTGTTTATTCATGACAGCTGGTGTCACACCTATTACACAAGTCCCTTCAACAACCAGCGGTGCTTCCCTTGAGGGTTCGTTTTATGTTCCTCCTGCCTTACATGATGAAACTACATCTTGAAAGCAGTCGTCAAATACAGAATCAATAGAAAGGCTTGAGGGAAACGCCACTTAGCCTTGTGTCAGCAGTTCTTTTCTGAACAGGCAGTATGTCCCAGTCTTGCCATTACAGCAGTGCAGGGACCTCGGGGTATGTATAACCATTCAAAAGAAGAGCAGAGACACGTACTATTACACATCCTTGACTGAAAAGCAAATGTAAACAAAAGAATTTTCAAGTAGAAAATTGACCTTTTTGTCACATAGTATAAATCCTTTTCACTGGAATTTTCTTACACTTAAACAGCACAATGCCAATGTGAGTGTGAACATCTTTAAGGTCTGAAAAATACAGTATGCTTACAAGATCCCTTTTGTAAAAACTCTTTCTATTCTTGGCCGCTACCACCACATTGTCCTCCCAGGAAAAATGATAGCTGAGTTTGCGGGCTACTCTCACAGGGAAGTAGTTGGTTTAGAATTGCCAGCGGGTCTAAAATTAGCTCAAACCAGTGACCCAACTCTGGCTTCGTGCCTTCCTCCAGATATGAGGAGGAACAAGTGTGGGAGCTTTCAGCCCACAGGGTACTGAAATACACTAACAAACAGCTGAATGCTAAGCTTAACTTTATCAGAGAAAATCTACAGCGATGCAGGCAAAAATGTCTAATAAAAAAAATCAGCCGCTTCCTTAAACGTTTAAGGTTTTGCCTGACCTTATTTTCTGGATTAATGGGAAAAAAATGGAGCAAATAATTTATGGTTGCAACAATGTGAAAAAAGCACTGCGCTCAAAGTAAGCTTTACATGCAGGTGTATCATCACCACATATGAGTATAAGTTCAACTGTGAATCATACACACTTTGCTCTACATTTGTACCTAATCCTGTCTGATTCTTTCCAGATTAGACTGGTTTTCATGCAATCGGGAAAACCCAGTGTGGTGTCCATTTTTCATAAAAATCAAACTTAAATCAAAGGGCCACTGACGCACCATGGGTATGTGGTTTGCGCAGGCAAAAGAGTCCATTGTCCATGCAAAATGTATGTGTTTTTGATCATTTATTTAGCCAAAAAAAGCAAGCAAACGAGGCACAAAGAAAACATGGATGTCACTGGCTCGTTTGTTCTGGTAAAAAAAACATAAGTCCACCCAGGTGCATGCTGGTGCTATATCTGCCTACCTACCTATATAACCGCGGGTGCCCACAGTTTTACCCAATTCATAAACAAAAGAAAACAAAATACTAATTATGCAAAACACTAAATATAGGCTACTAAACAAGAAAATAATTAAACTAAATAAATAACTAGCAAAAGAAATCACTGTCAAAAATCAAATCTAAATAAAGTGAACATCCAGAATAATAAATCAAACAATACTACTTATTATTAGTAAAACAACAACTAAATACTAACAACAAATGAATAGCTCCTACACCCAGCATTATATTACAAAGGAAAGATGCCTGTCAATCAAAGATGAATTAATCACCTGGAGAAAAAAAAAAATGCTGACACAGATATGTGAACTGTTGTGCATATGACATGTAATTTAAAACCTGTATCAAATAGCAACCAAACCTACTTGCTTAGATATTGTAGTTGCAATGTGCTGCAATGAATATCATGTATTAATCCAAAAGCTGCAGGACGCCAACTGTAGTCTGCATGAAAATACAAGATTATACATATCATATCCTTCTTAATAGCCTTATCTCTGGGATAATTCCAGGAGGCAGGATGCCATCGAGAGCTCATATGTTATGTTATTATTATGTAATACATCTGCTCTTTTAAGGACTGGTCATCTCCAGGCTGCTCTATCAGCATGTGGTCTCTTAAGTGGACTATAAAACAGACCAGACTAAATTAAATGGCTCTTCAAAGAACAGTGTAATGAACTCTGAGCATCCACTGCAATAGTATTGCATGCCAAGACCAGATTTATTTACATGCAAAGCTAGCCTGAGCTAAGAAGCTATGCTACTAAGACAGGGTCTGAAATTAACCTTTTTCCTCACCTGCCACTGTGGCAGGTCACTGAACATTTCTACCGGCCACTCATTTTTTTTGTCTGCCACTAGGTAGAACGCTTTAAAACTGTAAACACTGAGTCAGTGGTACCAGACGGTAGAATTATGGAATATATCATGTAACCTTAATCCATGACTATATTTGGTAACACTTCATTTTACAGGTCTGCAAATTTCATGGTAATTAGGTGATAATTAGCAAGTTACATATTTGAAATTTCTTTGGAATTACTGCCAAATTACCCAAATATTTACCAAATA
Source organism: Sebastes umbrosus (assembly GCF_015220745.1). Classification (NCBI taxonomy): domain Eukaryota; kingdom Metazoa; phylum Chordata; class Actinopteri; order Perciformes; family Sebastidae; genus Sebastes; species Sebastes umbrosus. Next base: position 14,029,030 of record NC_051273.1, read on the forward strand.
TTTACCTCCAATACCAAACCTAATAGAAGACACTTCTGATCAGCACAAATCTCCCCATTGTGTGACTTATTGTGTACACAAATGTAACCTGGTAGCTGATGTCATGATTCAGGGAGTTTTTTAAAGAAATTTCAAAGAAGTTATTTGCTAATTATCATCTATTTACCAGCAGACATGGAAATAAAGCATATACTATACACATTATAGACTGGAATTTTAATTTCCGTTTAAGTTTTGACCAAGTTGTTGCTACATTAAAATGGGTAGTTAAGGTTTTAACAGGTTCCTGTTCATTTTGAAGATTTTTTATCAAGTTGTTGGTGTATGTACTTATTACTTATTACTTTCAGTAAATGTATATTTTTATATTTATTTGGAAATAAAGCATATCAATTAACTTTGTATTCTTTTCCTGGAAATGTATTAAATAAATTACCAGCTATTGGGGAATAGCAGAATATAATTATTAAATTATGTTTATAATAAAGTAATTTTCAATACATTTATAGGTAAATACTGGGGGTAATTTGGCAGTAATTCCAAAGAAATTTCAAATAGGTTAACTTGGTAATTATCAGCTAATTACCATGAAGTGTTACCATATATTTAATTTAGGCTTTAGAATTACTTTGTAAAAATAATATTTCTTAATATAAGGAAAACCTGTCTGCCATGGTGGCAGGTGACCTGAAATTTTCACCTGCCACAGCCAACATTTACCCTGTTATTTGGCAGGTGGCAGGTGCTAATTTCATTCCCTGTACTAAGAGCAGCTAGGAGGGGGATCTCTGCTTGTCACAGCATAGCAGCAGTCAATATGGTATCTTCCAGATCACTGAAAGGGGTAGTAGGCCATCCCCCTTTTTTAACACATCCTGTCTTATATTTCAGGATGATTAGTGCAAGCTGGATTTCTTAAACCTCGCGTGTAATATCTTAGATGTCAGGAAATTGGTCAAATTGAATGTCACAAAGGTGAAGCAAGGTGTTCTTAATGCTATGAATAAGCTAGTGGTGGCTAACGTTAGGGTTGCTAGTGTCCAGGTCAGGTGGAAGGATCACACACAAGGAAACAATCTCAGTTCACCTGCTACACATCAAAGCAGCGTTAATGTTTAGCCTTGTGAATGACGGCCTTGTCATTGTTAATGTAGCTTCAAAATGAAATGAATTACTGAATGAGATCTAATGAATCAAAGAGGAACACATAATGACCCTGTGCTACTTGTACAGTTAGCTTAGCTTAGCAGAAGGATGGAGAGGCGACAGTAGACGAAGTAGCCCGTTTAACGTTACCTTATTCAGTCCAGTGCAGCTCTTTTGCTGGTCTCAGCCGCTGTTAAGTGAAACACTGTCTCTGTAAAGAACCAGTCCAGTCCCCAAGAGTGTTTCTAACACTATAACAGTGTTTATTTTGGCGTTACTACTTAAAAACTGACGTTACTTAACAGACAGAAATCAGTATCTTGAAGTCCTCTTGTGTGTGCTGTATGAGAGTGCTGGAGCGAGTCCAATGGGCGAAACCATTCAGAGAGAGGGGGGGTGGGCTGAATAAAGTGCTGAAGTTTGCATTCTCAATGTGGCACCAACGTGACGTTTGGTGTACTGTAAGGCGTATATGTGAAGTCAGCACGTGTTATTTTTAACTCTTAACTAGTTGTGAGTGAGGATAAAATACAAAAAAAGCTGCGAGGTATGTTTCGTACACCTCTTTTTAGGTCGTAATTTAGGCTTCGGTCGCAGTTCTTCCTGATACAAACACTAGAAAGCTACCTAGCAACTGAGTCGCTGGCCATGGTGCTAAAAAACAGCTCTGCTTTATTATCCCTCTCAGAGGTCATTAACATTCACTTCTTGTTACCTATTCATTGCTGTAATAACCTGGAAATATTCCTCAAACGTTGTCAGACTCTTGCATATTTGGTGAATTAAGTAATAATAATAAACTTTATTATTATTATTATTAGTAATAATAATAATAATAATAATAATAATAATAATAATAATTGAGAGACAGATTTTATGCACAGAGTGATCATTGGTCAAAGTAATGGAATCTATTAAGTAAATAATAGGGATTCATCAATACCAATGGATCGGATATCGGGCCGATACTTACTCAAACAGTTGGATCGGGTATCGGTGACAATGGGGCCGATATATTCATTGCACTTTTATGCTTATATGCTATACACATTATAAACTGGAATTTGAATTCCCGTTTAAGTTTTGACTAATTTGTTTGCTATATTAAAATGGGTAGTTAAGGTTTCAACAGGTTCCTGTTCATTTTGAAGATTTTTTATCAAGTTGTTGGTGTATGTACTTATTGCTTATTACTTTCAGTAAATGTATATTTATATATTTATTTGTTAAATTTTGTTTTACAAAGTTAAGAAAACAATGTTTAAAGGGACTGTTTGTAAGAATCAGAAATGCTTGTTAACAGCGGCACCTGTGGCCGTTAAGTCAACGAAAGTCAGCGTCGGGCTCGCGCTTGTGCTCGCTCTAAATAGACATGAACGAGCATCGCTCAAAACAGTGAGGCGACACACGTCAGTTAAAACCACAATATTACTCTGCATTTCACCTGCTTGGCAGTAATGTTAGCCATGGTCATAATTTAGCGTAGGCTTCGGTGCAGCTCTTCCTTCACAAACTCGCTGATACAAACACAGGGAAGCTACCTAGCAACTGAGTCGCTTGCCATGGTGCTAAAAAACAATTCTGCTGATTATGGGTGCGTCCCTCTCAGAAGTCATTAACGTGCCATTCACTTCTTGTTACCTATTTATTGCTGTAATAGCATGGAAATATTCCTCAAACGTTGTCAGATTCTTTCATATTTGGTGAATTAAGTAATAATAATAAACTTTATTTGTATAGCACCTTTCCAAACATAGTTACAGAGTTCTTTACATAAGTTAAAATATTGCAAACATCAAGATAAAGACAATACAGAATAAAAACATAAAAACATAGGCCAAAATAAAATGTTGAACATAAGACTTTTGTACAAAAAGTCAACAATAATGAAATTTAAATATACATTTTGCAGTCAGATGCATTTACAGTATAGGCCTACTTTCGCTTGTTTCAATAGTTTGTTTAGATGGGTTTATTTTTCACACTTATTTTTTTCAGCCATTTATTCATAATTTATTTCAACACCTCAAAGACAATGAAGTCGTAAAGTTGGCTAACAGGCACATCTGAACAACTGGCTTTGGATGCAAAGTGTTAACCACAATAAAGGTGACACAATGTCCCTCAGGTGTCATTTTCTTTGTTAAAATTGTGTATTCTGATGTAACACTTATTATGTGGTCTTGGGTCAGAGCTCACAACAGCAAGGCAGGTATTTTACATGCAATGAATTCTAATTTCTAAGTAATGTTTGCTAACATGACTTGAAACTGAGTGAGGTGAAACTACGGAGTTGAACATTACTTTCCCTACAAATAAATTTGATAAATTGTGTTTCACATAAAAGAAAAAGCATTAGAAGAAAGAAGGAGTGCAAAAAGGCTACAAGTAGTGCGCCCATCTGTAACCTGCCTCATCTCTCATGGATGTGCTGGAACAATTTGTTGACTTATAGATTGCTTGATTTAAAATACGATTACTTTGGGGTTTGGGGATGTTAATCATAAGACATTTGAATTTTAACGTAACTAACTTGTGCAATTATCATTTTTGACATTTTACAGTGCATGTGTGCACTAATAATTAACAGTCATGCCTTGTAAGTCACTACCGTATCACTTGCAGCCTTGCAGATGTAAATTAAATCACAGTGGATGCTCAAAATTGTAAGGCAAGATTAAGAATTATAGCTCTTATTTTTCATTTGTATGTTAAATAACTGATAGGCTGTTACCTATACAGTTAACCATTGTTCACTCCAATAAGATGAGAACATATCAGGAACATTTTACCTTAAACTGAGATGTCTATTATTGAAAAGTTCCCAGTGACTGCTAATAAGGTTTTTATTGTTTTCTTTAAAAAAAAACATGAACTTGACTTTGAAGGATAAAATCACTTCCTGTGTCTATTAAATTGTTAGTAAGGTAACTGTTCTGTCAAAAAGGATGCATTCATGACTCATGGGAAATACAGAAACTATAATGCACGCTTGCAGCACATGATTTTGTGATCTGACTTCTTAACTGTTACAATTGGCTGGATATTTCCATTATAGTAGATACTGCTGCATTTTTTATTTGCTATATTAATACTCATGAACAAAGTCCATAACTTTATTAGTGGGTGGTGTTTGCTAAATAAATTAACAGCCATTGCTGTTCATTCATGGCCTGTCTGAAAACATTTATAATGAATCAACATAATGGATGACCAAACAATGTGAAATCTATTGTGAAAATCGGAAATCCCTCGCATTTTTTGGCTCTTTAACAGCTACTTTGTAATGTTACACGGTATGCACCATTTACACCTATGGTCTTAATTTCTGAGATCTCAATAAAATGTGTTGCTAAACATTTTGTAAAAGAAATATTTCAATTTAAAATATTTAATATTTAAAATGGCAGTCTTTAAGATTTTCATTTAAATAAATGTCTGTTAAGTCACTCTTTATAGCCAAATGAGGTAGCACAATGGTGATTGATTCTATGGCCCACTGATGAAAGTATTGCAATATTTATATATTATTAAAGTGTTATGAAATGGGTGTTTCTGGTGACATCCCAGAAAAAATGCTGCTGTATACAAACAAAAACATGTAACTATGCACACAATTCTCAAAACTTGAAGCTCATGTACATAGAAATGTATTTTCTATTCTATTTCTAAGCTCGTACATTATATCAACAAAAAAAACACCAGACTGCTAAACTCTGAGCTACATCGTTTTATATTACACCGATATATTCAATGAACTTTTATGCTTATATGCTATACACATTATAGACTGGAATTTTAATTCCCGTTTAAGTTTTGACCAAGTTGTTGCTACATTAAAATGAGTAGTTAAGGTTTTAACAGGTTCCCGTTGATATTGAAGATTTTTTATCAGATATACTTTTAGTAAATGTATATCTATATATGTATTTGTTAAATTTTGTTTTACAAAGTTAATAAAGCAATGTTTTTTTTTCAATGTTATATTTATTGTTTTTTTTGTTCATTTTGAAACAACAGAACAAACATTCACAAACGTCCCCAATAATAACATTCTCGTTACAAAGAAACTTAACAAACCTAAAATTAATATAAAATAAGCCAGTATAGATACAGGAAGGACATATTATATACAAAAAAATAGATATATGCTGTAAGTAAAAAGAATATACACAAGTAAAAAAAAAAAAAAAATGTAAAACAATAAAATAAAATAAAATCCATTTTATATATACATATATACTGTATACGGTCGATACCCAAAGCCCAGGTATCGCTATCGGTATCAGGACTGAAAAAAATGGATCGGTGCATCCCTAGTAAATAATTGCTAAATATGACTTTTACAAAATAAATCAAATGATGTCATTTAGATCTCTGTTTGCATTTTAGTAGGGCTGAATGCTTCGAAGCGTCAACCGTTGCCATGGTATTCGACGTCCAAATCACTATTCGAATGCATTGTTTTGTACTTTTTTGTATACATATATATATATATAACATATTTATATATATATAAATATGTTATTTATTTATATATAATATATATTATTTATTTATTTATTTCCCCAAATCCTTCATGAAATGAGGAATAATCCCAAAACATTATTCATATTTAATATATATATATATATATATATTTATATATATATAAAATATATTTTTATATATATATATATATTATATATATATGTATTATTTATATATATATATTATTTATTTATATATTATATATATCATTTATTTATTTATTTATTTATTTATATATTATTATTACATACTTTTATATATATTTTATAAATCCCCAAATTCTTCATGAAATAAGGAATAATCCCAAAACATTATTCATATTTAACATTAATTATTATTAGTTATTCTCTGACAGACATCGCTGTTTGTTATGTGTAGAGGTGCATTTGTGTACAGTAGTGTGGCAGCAGCACTGTCCCGGGCACTGCAACTGAGGCGATGGAGACAGACAGACAGACAGAAGAACATGTCAGCCTGCTACAAGTATGAATGTGATGTATGAGTAAGTCACTACGATTTCCGAGCGGCACTTGAACGCAGCATTTCACCCATCAAGTCTCGCTCTCTGGGAATTCCCATATGACGTGAACGCAGCACAAAACGACAGCAGGCAGAGGTGAAAAGTCTGGATCATGTTTTCATCCCAGCGGAGGCATTTCACTTGAACGATAAAGAAGACACTGTAAATAAAGATCAACAACAGGGCGGTTCGGTTAAGCAGAGCACGGTCGTGGTTCAGTACCAACAACAACGACAGAAAACATTGATGTTTGTTGTTGTTAGCCAGCCAGCTAGCACAAGCTGAAATCTGTTAGCTAGGAGACCTCTGTCTGTTAGCTCACCGCCACCATCACCATCACCACCATCACTGCTCCTAGACCAGCTGTGCATCAGTCTGTCTTCCTACGATGGGAAACGCAGCTACTGCCAAGAAAGGCAATGAGCAAGAAAGCGGTGAGTACCTGGAAAACACACCCAGCTAGCCTTGTTAGCCATCTTTAGCAGAGCAGTGGTTGTCTCAGTGTTAGCAGCAGACAGTACAGTAATATGGGCTGCAGACAACAACCATCTTTGGTAGGGCAGTTTTACAAGGTGTGCTAGCAGCTCCCTCGTAATGGTGTCTGTTTGCTTATCTCTCACTTGGAAACACAGTGCCACACATATGATGATGCAGCTAGCTCATTATTGAACATTTGAAGCAGATGACAGCATCCTGTTGAAAGGTTTTCCCATAGCAGTGAATGCAAAGTCTCAACCAAAATATGTTCTTATTGTTCACACTGTAACTGAAGTTATCAAGGCACCATGTTTAACTTGGAAACACAGTGCCACATATGATGATACAGCTTGCTAATTATTGAACATTTGAAGCAGATGACAGCATACTGTTGAAGGTTTTCCCATAGCAGTGAATGCAAAGTCTCAACCAAAATATGTTCTTATTGTTCACACTGTAGCTGAAGTTATCAAGGCACCATGTTTAACTTGGAAACACAGTGCCACATATGATGATGCAGCTAGCTCATTATTGAACATTTGAAGCAGATGACATGCATCCTGTTGAAGGTTTCCCCCATAGCAGTGAATGCAAAAGTCTCAACCAATATGTTCTTATTGTTCACACTGTAACTGAAGTTATCAAGGCACCATGTTTAATTTGGGAACACAGTGCCACATATGATGATGCAGCTAGCTAGTTATTGAACATTTGAAGCAGATGACAGCATCCTGTTGAAGGTTTTCCCCATAGCAGTGAATGCAAAAGTCTCAAACAATATGTTCTTATTGTTCACACTGTAACTGAAGTTATCCTGGCACCATGTTTAACTTGGAAACAGTGCCACATATGATGCAGTTAGCTAATTATTGGACATTTGAGCAGATGAGAGCATCCTGTTGAAAGGTTTTCCCCATAGCAGTGAATGCAAAGTCTCAACCAATATGTTTTTATAGTATACACTGTAACTGAAGTTATCAAGGCAACATTTTTAACTTGGAAAAACAGTGCAACAGATTATGCAGCTAGCTAATTATTGAACATTTGAAGCAGATGACAGCATCCTGTTGAAGGTTTTCCCCATAGCAGTAAATGCAAAGTCTCAACCAAAATGTTCTTATTGTTCACACTGTAACTAAAGTTATCAAGGCACCATGTTTAACTTGGAAACATTGCCACAGATTATGCAGCTAGCTAATTATTGAAAGTGACATTTGAAGCAGATGACATGCATCCTGTTGAAGGTTTTCCCATAGCAGTAAATGCAAAGTCTCTCAACCAAAATGTTCTTATTGTTCACACTGTAACTGAAGTTATCAATGCACCATATTTACCTTGGAAACAGTGCCACATATGATGATGCAGCTAACTTATTATTGAACATTTGAAGCAGATGACAGCATCCTGTTGAAGGTTTCCCACACTGCAGTGAATGCAAAGTCTCAACCAAAATGTTCTTATTGTTCACACTGTAACTAAAGTTATCAAGGCACCATGTTTAATTTCCAAAGAGCTAATAGCAGCTGCTTGGAAGCTAGATAACATCAGCAAACATTGGTCTCTGCTAAAGCTGCAGTGCAAAAGGCCTAGTTGCTACCAAACAACCTGAAGGTACCTGATAATCAGACCAAGTTGACCAGATGGCTGCTTGATGTGGTTAAAGCAGGCTAATGGTGGTAATAATGGTGTTTTTGGTGTCTTAGTGTTGCTTTGTTTTTTCCAAACCCAAAATGGCAAGCAAAATTTTCCATCCCACACTTATGTGCAGTGTTGGAAATTAACTTTTTTGTCCACCTGCCACTGTGGCTTGTAGATCACAAAATCTACCAGCCACTCCACAGATTACCTTTGTTTTTTTGGGCTGGTGAGTGAAGCAAATCTAACAGCCACTTGCATATTTCAACAGCAGTTGGCTAGTGGCTGGTGCTAATTTCCAACCCTGCTTATGTGTCAAGTCAGCTGTCAACAAGTTTACTGTAAATCAAGAAATGTTATGCCTCGATCGCTGCTTTTCTTACAGTGACATTAACCTGTTGTGTTGATGATATAACATAAATAAATGGTAGCTCCCGTCCTAGTCAAAATTGCACCTGTTGAATGGCAATTTTGCAATCTGAAGTGCTCCATCAATCACTTGAAAGCAGTAGCCAGAGGGCTCTCTGTTGTGTTTAGTGTGTATTTTGTCAGTAATGACCAACTAATCCACTAAACTGTCTGTCTGGAGAGCAGTGATCTTGACCTGCTTTCTGATTGGCAGTGGTCCACACAGTCTCTCAGCCTTGTGACTCTGAGCCACCTGTAGTTTCTGCAGGGAGGGGCGTAGGGTTGAGTACAATAACACTGTGATGCAAACAGGAAAGCTACAGGAACACACTGTTAACACATTGTTGGTGTCATTTAGATCTCCGTTTGCAGCGTCAACCGCTGCCATGGTATTCGACATCCAAATCACTTTTCGAATGCTTTGGGTTTTTTTAAACGTTTTTATATATAAGTATGTAATAATAATATATAAATCCCAAAATACCTGATGAAATAAGGAATAATCCCAAAACATTATTCATATTCAACATTAATTATTATTAGTAATCCTCAGACAGATATCGCTGTTTGTTATGTGTAGAGGTGCATCAGGTACAGTAGTGTGGCAGCAGCATTGTCCCGGGCACTGAAACTGGGGAGATGGAGACAGACAGACAGAAGAACATGTCAGCCTGCTGCGCCGCACTGCTCCGCGAAGCTTTGAATACCTTTGAATATTTCTCATCAAAACCCCAAAAATGGTATTCGGAACAGCCCTACATTTTAGGTATTTTAACATCGAGAGGGCCCCAAACTGCTGTAACATTTAGCATTAAAAAAAGTGTGCAGCTGACTTTAAGGAGGACCTATTATGCTTTTGTGCTTTTTCCCTTTCCTTTAGTGTGTTATATAGTTTTATTACAGAATTACAAAGCCCAAAGTCCACACCAAAGGGAGTTATGGTACATTTCCACAGGGGCATTTTTTATCACGAGGGATATGTACCATTGCTCTCCCCAACAGAAACACTGCTCCTGAGCTGCCTGAAATGGACTCGCAAGTCCCGCCTTTTTTCTTCTGTAACGTAGTGATGTCACCAAGTAACATATTTGCATAATACCTGCCTAGTTGCAAGTATGAAAGTGGCAACCCTAAAACAAAGCTAGTTAGAGTGGAGTCTGAAGAGTTTGGTTCAGTTGACCAATCACAACAGAGTGGGCCAGCTGACCAATCAGAGCAGACTGGGCAGGAGCTCAAACGGAGCGTTTCAGACAGAGGGTGAAAAGAGTTACTGCGTCACAGCCAGTATGAGAGAAGTAAAGTGTTTTTTTTAACAATAAAGCATTTAAACATGTTCTAGTAGAAACCCAAATCACAAGTATACACCTGAAAATAAGCATAATAGGTCTTCTTTAAGCATAGAGGAAAGCTCTTTGAAGAACTGCATTGTTAAACTTTACCACCAGAGAGCACGATATCCTGGAGATAACTTCTCTCTAAGTCAGTGAGTGGGTGGAACAGGCCTACAGTTTCCTTATCAGCACTCTGAATGCACAACAGCTGTGCAATGTTTTTGACATAACCTTAAGAGGCTGGCCTTTTTTTGTTTCTTTGTATCCCTTTATCAAAACATCACCATTTGCATTTGAGACCAATAGCCTAAATATTTTCCACGCCACATAGAAAAAGTAGACATGCAGTTAGCCGCTGAAACTGAAGCAGAGGAGAGTGCTTGAACAGGAAGTTTCACTTTATGTGGTTAGCCAAGCATTGCAGTGCACTTGGCTTGATACAGGAAGTTCATATCACTCATTGGTCTTCACTCTAAAAACGGTTACTGAGCCTTTTCACTCGCGGAACAAGAAGCTTGTCACGAAATGGCCCAGGGAAAGGACCAATCCTTCGCCAGCCGCCTTTTCCATAGATGTCGTAAGAGTAACCCAGAGCAGAAAGGGCAAGAGAACGAGGTGCCTCATATCTCTGAGTTCACCATCATGTGGGATAAGTTCAGTAAGTGCCTTGTGTTGCTTTTACACTTAAAATGTGTCTGCAGCTCTGAGCAGGACGAGTCTCAGCTCGTGTTTGTGGTTTTTGTTTGTCGGAGAACTGATTTAGATGAAGCTTATAAAAAAAAAACAAGTGGCATATTATTCTAAATTATACAGGTCTTTTAATAGTTTTGATAAACCTTTAAGTTTGATTATGTATTTTTTTCATGTACATTAGTTTGTCAAGTCTTAAAACGTCAAGTACACACATCCAGACATTAGTAAAAGCAGCTTTGTCGAGCAAGCCTTTTGTGGCGCTTCAGTCGCTTGCATCATCTTACTATCTCTGTCCTGTCATTTTTGTGTACTGTTCTGCAAGTATGAAAATGTGTTTTATGTGTGCTCTTTTACAATGTCTTTTCAATCACTGTTGTTTTATAGTCTTTGTGACAGATGTTAACAATATTTTGTGACAGATGTAAGATAGCGAAAGCCTCCTCACATACTGGTAAGAAAGAAAGAGAAAGTTAGGTCTAAATATTGAAGACTACCTACTGTGAAAAATGTAAAGAACAAAAACCCCTGATTAATGGTTTCTATAGTCAATTGAAGAAATAAGTCTTCCAACCAAAATAATCGTATTGTTTTGATGTAGAATACTTTAATCAGGTTTCGCTTAGTTGTCTTCTCCAGTGTCATTTTGTCGTGTGTTGCATTTAAACCACTTGAATCTCAAATGTCCTTGTTTTTAAGCACTTCATAAATGTTTCTTCCTCTCTTTCTCTTCTCCACCATTTCCATCCATGTGGGTCCTGCAAACCCTTGGTGAACTGTAGAGACTTTTGGTATGCTCATTTTTCCATGAGCCGTCCTAAGTCACAGAGTTTATTCTGCAGTTTTTAGGCCTACCGGGCTCGTAGTATCCTCCTAAGATTGCGGTTAAATAGGACAGTATGTTAACATACAGCTTCCACATATAGTCCTTCAATGCCAGGTATGCATTTAAATCAGCAACCGCATACCAACTAGACATTAGATACCTACCACGACTCTGTGACTTTGGACATCTCATGTCTGCTGTGACTTTCACAATGTCTTTCTAATGCCTGCACCGTAGCCTCAGTTCTGTTCTGTATTTTGTCTTTTTTCCTCTGCACAGTATTACTGCCTCCCCCCTTTACTCCCACCTACTCCTGAAAGGGATGCAGAATAGCTTTGAATTGGCCAGTTCTGTAAAGTCCACAAGAGCTCTTTGCATCACTTTATCGATTACAACTTCCTGCTTAGACGTGTGGTTTTGAGGTATTTTTTATGTCAAGTATAGTCCTGCATCCCCACTACTTGACATTTGCCTGACCTTAAAATGCATTTGTTTCCCTGAACTTGTGAACTGCCTTTGTTTATTTTCCCGTTAAACAGCCCCAGTTTGTTATTTTCCTCAACATGTTAACTGACCTTGTGTGTGTACCAAAAATGCTAATTTGTTAAATCACACTTATGTCTCTTTTTATAGTGAAAGAGTTCTTAGCTAAAGCCAAAGAAGATTTTTTAAGAAAATGGGAGTGTCCACCACAGGTAAGTTGAACTCAAACTTTCATTTCCCTTAACTCGCTGGCCTAAGCGGTTTGTCATGTGCCAAACTGACAGATAGACATTTTGTTTGATAGCGCCTCGCCACTTCCTGGCTCACATGTTGTTGACTTCAATGCTACCTGATTGCATAATTGTACTGTGACACTGAGAGGCATTTATTCTGAGCTTTATGGAGGCAAAATGGCATACCAGTTGCATCCATAAGAGCTGAATTTACAAGCAGAAATGAAGCATTTCAATCATCAGTTTGCTGTATTCACTTCAACTCATAATGTTTCCTCAGAGCACAACTGGCCTGGATGACTTTGACAGGTTCAAGACTCTGGGCACTGGCTCATTCGGGCGAGTCATGCTCGTCAAACATAAAGAAACAAATCAGTTCTACGCCATGAAGATCTTGGACAAACAAAAAGTAAGTGTATGGCTTTAAAGAGAACTGTTTACCCATCTCATTAGAGCTAGTGTCGTAAACCTAAAGCAAACTTCTGCACGCTCGACGAACGCTGTAACTACACAAGTGCTGCTCATCTCGTAAAAGGAAATGGAACGCTTCCTCTCATGCACGGCCAGCGCGTTATCGTCGAAAACCTCAGAGGTGCTTCACAAGAGAGTTTCAATCTTTAAATACTGATGTGAGAGTCGTAGGAGGAGGTTAGCGTGTCCTCAGTGCGTCGCTCATGTAACAGTACACTGCTTCTTTGAATTTCACACAGTTGGTTTAAGAGGTAAAGCTGTCTGACTTTTGGTTTAAGCTGTGCTGCTGAAAGACTTCCCTTATTACCATATATGTCTGCCCACTTCTTGTTTTTTCACACTTCTCATGCTGCACTTTTACTAGTTCATCACAGGGGTCTTAAAGGATTATTCTGTGTTTTTACTACTACTAATCATGAACATGTCACATTGATGCTGACTATTTCCCAAAGCATGCCATTTATAACGTGTTTTTACTGCCTTACAGGTAGCCATTGTTTTCCATTTAGATAGTTCAGTACAGAATGCAAATGAACTTGCAGAGACTTGAAACTTGCTTGAGATAAGTAGCTAACACCTCACAGCAAGGTGTTATATCATTGTGTGGTAATGCAGTTGAAACTGTGGATTGAATTAATGTTTGACAGTCTTTTTAAACCAAGAACCAAGCAAATTTGGACATTACTTTCCATGATGTCTCTTAGCGCTGCCCCTTCTTACTTGATTAGTTTGTCGTTTTGGGCTTAGTCAACTAAGATTTTTTTTGTTGATTAGTTGTTTTTTTATGCTATTTTCATGCAGAATGACTTATTTCCAAGGAACATATAAGCACATCTCTGGTAAACACAAGATTTAAAGTGGTGTTTTTGTGTGATTCCTTGTGTAGAAACTCAGTTTCACAGATCTGTCGATTAAATCATCTAGTTGATTAGTTGACAAAGTCTTTAGTCGAGGACAGCCCTGATTCTGACTTTTATTTTCTGACAATACGGCTTGTGGATGCAATACCGTTGAGCACCTGACTTTCAAGTTTTGTATGTCAGAGCTTCCCACCAACTCCTGAATGCACCAGACTGGCAAACCTGTCAAATTAATTGCACAGACAAAAATAAAACAGAACATGATGTTAACTCTGAAGTTTTAAGTCTGTGCAAGTTGCTTTTCACACCTTACTGAAATTAATGGAAGAAAGCAGCTGACTGGAGAGGAGGACAGACACAATTTCAAGATGTCAAAAAATAATGTTATGCTTTGAAGAGTGATCAGTCATAACTGGGTTAAAACATTTAAAACATGTCTGTGTGCATTCACTTTTTAATCAGACATTGCTCTCAAAAAAAATCATAAAAAACCTTTTGGGTTCTTGTAGCTTTGCCTTACATTGAATTCGGTAATGACATACTACACACACACACACACACACACACATAGTATTTATATTGTAAGTATCTAGTGATAAGATATGTATCATGATGCAGGAGTTACGATTCAATATATTGTGATTTTTTAAAAATCGAGTTTTAGGAAAACTGTCATAATATAAAGAACACACCACCATATGCATACAATCTGAGTGAAAAAAAACACATTAGCAGTGCACCCATACGCAACTTCATGTCTAAGTTTACGTTGTTACATTGGAGGGGAAGAGTCAAATGGCTGAAGATAGATTACAACACTAACGGCCAGGGTTTAAATACAACACAAAGTGAGCCGCTGTCTGCCACAAATCTTTGCATGTAAACTATTAATTAAAAATTGATAGTGTTTTTAAGAATCGATACAGTATCACAAAACATAAAGTCGTGATACTAAGTGTATATATATTTTCTTACACCCCTATTATATTGTGCCTTGTTTTTTTTTCAGGTGGTGAAGTTGAAGCAGATAGAACACACACTAAATGAGAAGAGAATACTACAGGCCGTCTCTTTCCCCTTCCTCGTCAGATTGGACTTCTCTTTCAAGGTACATGTTGCCAACCACCTCTTACAATCAAATACACAGTTACCATGTTTTTATATGTTTCATCAAGGAATCCTAACGCTAATCCAACAGACCTTTTGTGTTCATCTGTCACAGTGCTACAGTTAGAACAGTGCATCTCCTCGTTTATAATTAAAAACAACCTCAACAGAAATGACACCCCCGTAATAATATACCATCACTTAACCTGATTGGGGTGTTTTATTTCCCTACCTGAAGAGCGCTTCCCTTTGCTTAAAGGTGTCTTGCTTTGATTAACAGGACAACTCAAACCTCTACATGGTGATGGAATATGTGCCCGGTGGAGAGATGTTCTCACACCTCAGACGTATTGGAAGGTTCAGGTATAATATACATTTTATTTATTTATATTTTAAGTATTATATTTATTAGTAATCATTTATATTATTTACATATTTTTTCAGTGCTGTATCAGCCACTAATAGCTGGACAATTTTCACTTAGCTCACTGATAATGATCATGGATGGAATAGCTTGAGACAGACATTATTTGGCCACAGTGAATGATTTATGCACCATAATCATGATGCAATAATGTCTGACTGTCCACCCTCCCTTCTTTTCAGTGAAAACCATGCAAGATTTTATGCAGCTCAGATCGTGCTCACCTTTGAGTACCTTCACTCCTTAGACCTCATCTACAGAGACCTGAAGCCTGAAAACCTGCTCATAGATCAGCATGGGTACATCCAGGTACACAGTCTGTGTCAAGTTTGTAATAGAAAAGTAAACTGAAGTCCGTCATCAACGAGTTCTGTCGGTAAACTATTAGTTGTAACTGAGAAGAATCTCATCCGCTGCTAGTAGAAAACAACCAAGAAAGAGTATGTGGACCTACTGTTTATGAAAATAAAGACAGTTAACAATAAATAACAAATTAAAGGTTTGAAGTGGGGTTGTATGAGGTACTTATCCATAGTCAGTGTATAACAGACAGGAATACCGGCACGGAAGCAAAACAATGTACTGCCGTGGACGGGACCGGCAGCAAAACATATTTTGGCCACCTAAAAGAAAGGCCCACCTAAAAAACCTTGCTGTGAGACAGCTATACAGTCTATACATGTTTCCGACTGGGAGGTGCATTATCAATGCTCTCGCCAAAGCAACCAGACTCCATTTAAAAAAATATGTAATTTTAACTGACTTGGTATACAGTACTCAAACAACCCCACTTCAAAATACCCAAACTATCCCTTTAACACGTTTAGTCGATTTGATCCATGCTAAATTTTAAAAAAATGACAAATGAAAAATGACAAACAGATGTAGGTTGTGTTAATTGCCCTGACGTAGATCTACAGTGGTCGAAATATGTTGGCATTTTTATGATTTAGGCTTTTTAATATTTCCTTCCTCGTCCTTGTTTTTGATCTACTGTTGAGTACACAGAGTGACCACTCATCTCTCTTTCCTTGACGCAGGCTTCTGTTTATCTGTTGATAGCCATGGGTCTGAAGTGTAGTACTATACATGTTAACTATGCCCTGACGTAGTTACTTCTCTTATCATGCTCCTATTGTTCTTTCTTAAGGTCACAGACTTTGGCTTTGCCAAAAGAGTAAAAGGCAGGACCTGGACATTGTGTGGAACTCCTGAGTACCTGGCTCCAGAGATCATCCTCAGCAAGGTGAACCCTTTATACCTAATATACAGCCTGCATACATGTTATTACAGTATAGTTAGAAAGGGCTAAAACAGTAACTCAAGCACAATGGATTTCAAACGAAACAATGATTTGATGAATTAAAGGGTCTTCATATTTGGAGAAAAATGTTAAGAATTGTAGCCCTTTTTATGCACAGTTATCCCAATTTTATGACAATAATAATAATAACTTTATTTATATAGCACCTTTCAGAACAAAGTTACAAAGTGCTTTACAGTAAAAAACAATAATAAAGCTAAAATATGTACAAGATATAAAATAGGATAAATAGTTTAAATGGGTACAATAAATATCTTCAGTTAAGAAAAAGTCAAACGATAAAAGTGAGTTTTCACGTCTAGTGACAAATCAAGATTTAGGAACCGTTAGTAGGGCCTTGTCGGAGGATCTCAAGCAGCGATTAGGCTCATAGGAAGTTAGGAGATCACAGATACAGTCAGGAGATAGACCATTCAAGGCTTTAAAGAAACAAGTAGTGAAATCTTAAAATCAATTCTAAAACTCCGAGGTAACCAGTGAAGGGCAGCAAGGATCGGTGTGATGTGATCACAAAGCCTGGCAGCAGCGTTTTCTATAAGTTACACTCTGCCTGCTGATACCACAATAAAGCGTGTTGCAGTAGTCAAGTCTCGGGGAAATAAAAGCATGGATGACCTTTTCTAAATCTGCAGAAGAAAGGAATGACCTGATCTTAGATAAATGCTGCAGTACAATGATCCTTAACATATAGACGAGACAAACAATAAGTTTCAAGTGAAACTGATCACATTCACTTGACAAAGAGACTTGAGTCAAAAAAGTCTTTGAAACAAGAAAGAGCTGAAGCTGGCTGCCGTCTAGGCCCGACAGATCACCACAAGACAAGATAAGCATCTGCTGATGTATCTGGCTCGTATATGTCATTGGATGCAAAGGATCTTGCTAATTTGTGCAATTTTTTTGTCCTAAAATTGACTGTTTATAAGACGATGCACCAGTCATATGATGTAAACGGAAAAAAAAACACAAGTTAAAGCTAAGTGCAGAGCCAACAGAAGAAGAAATGTGTCACGCTTATCTATATCTGGACTGCGCTGCATGTCTCGAGTCTTTCTTACTGTCATTACCAGTCGTTATCCAAGGTTGTTTTGCATGGTTAAGGTTGAGCCAAGAAACCTACAGCCTTTCTAAAATAATGTTTTTTCTTTCTGTTTCTGACTCTTCCAGGGCTACAACAAAGCTGTGGACTGGTGGGCTCTTGGAGTTCTCATCTATGAAATGGCTGCTGGTTACCCTCCATTTTTTGCTGATCAGCCGATCCAGATCTACGAAAAGATTGTGTCTGGCAAGGTATCCAGAGATACTCACACACAAAGTCTTTGAGTTTCAATGTTTTAATTATCTGTCATTTCTCTGCTTGTTTTTCAACCTTAAACATCAACTTGGCATTGTTGTGTTTCTTATTGCTCTTTATATACTGTAACCAAGCATGTTATATTAAATGGGTGAATAACACCCGTGTGTTTGCGTTGATTGATCGTGCTCGGTAATTCAGAGTTCCCATCTTTTTTCGCTCCTGTAGGTACGATTTCCCTCTCACTTTAGCTCCGACCTGAAGGATCTGCTGAGGAACTTGCTCCAGGTGGACCTGACGAAGAGGTTTGGCAACCTGAAGAACGGCGTGAATGACATCAAAAATCACAAGTGGTTCTCCTCAACAGACTGGATCGCCATCTACGAGAGAAAGGTAGCTATTCATTGTGTCGTAACATGTTTCTGAATCCGGAACCATGCAATGACACATCTGATACTGTCCAGCGTTTAGTTCTTTCGTAAATTTAACAGAATGATCAAGACGTGATGGTGAAGTGTGCACAAAAATACTCGTGGTATTTTAATAGAAGATAATTTACATATAAACACCAGCCCTTGTTTGGCATATTTAAATGAATAATCAGAAAACAATTTCTTATTTTCTTCTGCATTCTTAGGTCGAAGCTCCCTTCTTGCCAAAGTGCAGAGGACCAGGAGACACGAGCAACTTTGACGACTACGAAGAGGAGGAAATTCGTGTCTCACAAACAGAAAAGTGTGCGAAAGAGTTTGCTGAGTTCTAGAGAGTTGGGCCAGAGTCCCATCAGGGCTCAACGTGTTTTTGGGATATTTGCACTCTCCTGAGGTTTAAGGTGGAACTGAGGCCGTCACGTGTTCAAAACAAAAGCCTCGTTCCTTCATTCCACACAGCTGAATGAGGTCCTTCTTGCCATGATCCTGCGTGCAGTTAGCACTAACCTATACACAGGCACATTATGCAGACACCCCTCGTGCTGCAACACAGAAATACTAGACCACGTTCTCATCTTTTGTCTGTTTTGTTTTTTATGTTTGCCACCTTTTGAATAGCCTCCCTCCTCCTTATTTCAAGTCAGATAATTATTTGAAAAGCAACGTGAAAACCAATATTATGCCCATTTCCAAATGGCACAAAGAGTGATTGATTGTATTAGCTGGTATTGCACATATTGTGATTTAAGCTTTGGGAAAATAGAAGGGTTTTTTTTTTTTTGGTTGAATTTCTAACATTGCCAGTCGTCTGTTAAACGCCTGAGTGTGTTTTAGGGTTCAGTTTATTATTCCTTAATCATGAACACTTTAACCATTATTCATCATTCTGGTGTCCTTAAGACCTAGAGACGTGTATTTGTGCATATAGAAATATACATATATGAGACATTTTCAAACACTTTGTGTTGTTAAAGCATGACCAAAATTCAATCAAAGAAACTGGTGTTTTAGTGAAGGAAAAGCAACACTGATGACTTCTTGAAGTTTTGTGAGTTTTAGCACTCAGGCGTTCAGTTCTTGAAGGGACGGGTTAACAGTGACAAGTGTTATTATGGAGCAGAAACTTGTCAGTGCTGTGTTAACTCAATTGTAGCATCCATATCTGGTCACACCTCAGACTAGATGTGGTATCGAATGAAAGGAATAAGATGATATATTTTTCAGGTACAACTCTGTTTCTCGAGGAAGGAAAAACTGAAGGGGTTTGAGTGTGTCACTCTCCACACAACAGGTCATCGGTCTTTGGTACGTCCAGAAATGTATGAAGTGCATTTTTCAATAACTGAAAGGTCGGTTTGTTAGATTTTCTTGAGAGCAGTGTTGGTCACGAGGACGTATTTTGTCCATTCGGGTTTGCTTTTCAATTTTTGTTTTTAAATTGTGCTTTAGCGGAGCACTCGGAAGATATTGTGTAACTGCCATATTTGTTTCATTTTTACTTTTGCATGTTTGTTTGTACAGCAGCGTCACAAGCTAATAGTGCCCTGAAAGTGTTCCCATCTGTTTTGTTGTTGTTTTGCTACCTTTTCAATTGTTTCATAGCCTGAGACATTGATGCATTAGATAGGCTATTTTTATCTGAGCGACATATTCCTTCCACATAATCCCACAAAAGCAAAACTAAACCATTAACCACGAAATAATAACTGAAATATCATAACCTTAAAGTATTCATCCGTCTTGGTCACCACTTGGTTGAAACATACTTACCTCAACTATAGCTTGTAGTCTCTTCGCATCATTTTTTTAACCAATTTGTACACTGTGACGGAGCAATATTTGCTCATTCTTCCTCGCAAAATTGCTCAGGCCGAGTTAGAGAACGTTAACAGGCAAACATGTTTTTGGTCTTGTTACAGATTTCCAAAGGGAATAAGGTCAAAAGAGTCTGACTTTTGAAGAACATTTTCATTGTAAATCACTCCTGTTTAAGTTATTGTCTACACATATTTAATATATATGTTCTCCCCTCAAGAGAAATAGAGGTTTAATGAGGGATTTCTTTTCTATACTGAGCACCATTCATTTCCCATGAATTCTGACACATAGCCTGTCCTTACTGCTGAAATGTAGTCCCTGCCTCTGCGCCGGCGTGACGGGTTGACGTGTGTATTTAGAAGGTGATCATGTCAAAGGTTCAATACCTACAAGGCCAAGGTGTCCACTTGTTGAACTTCCAGCTTCTGCGATCCTTTGATTCCCTCGAGGGAAATTTGTCTCTGCCGTCCACAGGGAGGTCAGAGGTCATTTCTGCAGGTCGGACACTCAGGGTTGTGGGGAAAAATCAAAGATTTACATGTCACATCTTGTTGGAAACAATAATGCATTGTCTTTCAATTTAACATCTCTTTAAGTCTTCTGAAGTTTTGATCATTATTTGACATGGTGCTCAAGTGTTTGTAGATGAGAACAATGCAATTTAATCAACAATCTTAGACAACCAAATGTGAAAAAGGTTTGGTGACTGAATGCTTTTTTTTAAGGTACTGATGTACTGTATATTGATATTGGCTATGCCTGATTTCTTTGATTTCTTTGATTTCTTTTCATATATTGAGCACATGATGTGGTATTTTATTTAGCCCTGATTTCATTTCAAAAGGCACAACTGTTTCTTATGCTATTTTTTATTTATATTAGAGATGTCTAATAAAATTACATTTTAAATGTTTAAACTTGCATATATATAAGGAGACTCCAACTGTTTTATTCACAAAAGTGTTATATACAGTGAATATATTGGATTATTTATTTTATTTTATTTTTTATTTACCCTTATTAAAGATAAAAACATTTATAGAAATTTAAATATTTACCACAGTCAATACACATTGATGCCTCTCATGCCTATTTTGAAATTGTAGCCTTTTTTTCCTAACATTTTTTCTTACATTTCTTTACTTAGGAAATTAACTTTAATAACATTATTTTCCCAGATTTGAAGGGTGATCAGAATGTAATTGCAGAATCGATGATATTTTTTATTTGGACAAATCTACACCTGGGAATTAAGCATGTTTCAATCCAAACTGCCTGTGTGTAAATCTTCCCATAAAAATGTGTAGGAAACCCACAGCTCTTCTTATGTGTCATTTATCCCCCATATGTGTGTAATAATGTTTGTCATATTTGATGTAAATGATGGCACTTTTCCCTGAGCCACTTCACACTCCCGAGTCTGACTGAAAGGAAATCAGTTTATGAGTTCTTCGTAGTTAGTCACACATGCCAGTATGGGATCAATAACCTGAAATGTGTCTGTATTTAGTTTGTGGGATACTTTGCACATCATTTAGAAGAAGGCTGACACGTTTTTCCCACCCATATTTACTTGTGTTTGCAAGGGGAATATACTTTGCTGTAGCAGATTTTATGTAAACAAAGGATATGTCACTATAATAAATTCTTTTTATTAAAAAATATGCAATTGTTTGTTTTCAATATGATGAGAAATGTTGCTGTGTCACAAATTTGCTTATTAGGGAATTTCACAATCATCAGTACACCTTTAAGAAACTTTAAAAAAAAACGTTTTTATAAATAGCTCTATGCATCGCCAGGAAGTGTACAGCAATTACATGGAAGTCTATTTCCCATCTCCTCATTTCTAGATGGCTTCTGGAAATGAACAGCTGCGTTCTACTTGAAAAGATCACATATACCCTGAGAAATGAATACAACATCAACCCTATTTAACCTATATGGACTCCTTACCAACACCTATATCGGATTTGATATTACACAATTATCAGACTTGATACATCATTAGTCATCTGAACACTGCATGTCGTTATTTATGATTTCTTTTATTTGTGTATTTAATTTGTTTTTTCTATATCCTTTTTAATTCAATTGATCGTTAACCAGCCTATACTCCTTTTGAGTATGGTTATTTTTCAGTTTGTATGTGGGTGGGATAGGGAGGGAATTTGTGTTTTGTATATTTGGTTAACAAAAAAAATTGAAAATAAAATATTCTAAAAAAGAAAAAGAAATGTTGCAGTGTGTGTAGTAATTACAGTGATGTTTTTCCCAGCAGGTTGTTAATGATGCTGAACTACAACTACTACTACTACTACTAAAAGAAGGCTGACTTGTGTTTGCAAGGGGAATATACTTTGCTGTAGCAGATTTTATGTAACAAAGGATATGTCACTATAATAAATTATTATTATTAAAAAAATAAAATTGTTTGCATTCAATATGATGAGAAATGTTGCTGTGTGCACTTTCATAGACTAAGCTACTGGAGTTACCCTGCACTATATTCACTTTTAACAGTTTTCTTCATCTCCTTGTATTTTTATATCTGGTATACTTTATTGTACTTTGTACTTTGCACTACTAACTTTTTTACTGCCTTTTTACTAACATGTTTTGCACTATGGAACTGTGATGCTGGAAACTTGAATATCCCTTGGGATCAATAAAGTTACTATCTATCTATTTAGCTATCTCTCTATCTATTTCTCTATCTATCTATCTATCTATCTATCTATCTATCTATCTATCTCTCAATCTATCTATTTCTTTATCTATCTATCTATCTATCTATCTATCTATTTGCAGTGATGTTTTTCCCAGCAGGTGGTTGTATGATGCTGAACTACAAGCGCTGAAACGGTAAAGAACTCCACTTCCCATGATGCGCTGCGGTCATGTAGGTGAAGGAAGCTAAACCGTTGAAGAGGGGCTAGTTGAGCTTTTACTTGATTAAATCTTGATTTTATCACATGAATATCGCCTTTTATGAATCAGTAAAACATCTCAGTGATTAGAAAAGTTATCCAAAGTACGCCTTAAACTCGGACGTGTTGTTGTTGTCAAGAAAGAATCATCTAAAATAAGGTAAATGTTAAATGTTGTATTAGCAAACCCAGCTAACTATCCCTGTTAGCTTAATGTGAGAGAGGAAGAGGCAGCGGTTCACTAGGAGCTATTATGTAATTTAATGTTGTGTGTAACGCTATTTTTGCTGTTTTTAATGCAGCTAACGTGAGTTTTGGGTCGTTATTTCCACACATTACTGTCTGTAATAGATGTATAGTAGTAATGTTAGCTTTGTTTTGGTCTTTAGCTGTGTTTTCATGTGTTTTCATGTGTTTTAATGAACTGTTTTGCTTGTTATTGCAGTGACTGCCAAAGAGAAATGATGATGTTTGAGCTGCCAACCCACTAAGTTCTCCAGGAGAAGACATCTGATGAAAAATTACTGCAACTTTACAGATTGTAAGAGACTCATTTAGCCTCTTATGTTAGTTTGATTAGTGTTTAAATGGGCTCAATAATAATAATAATAATAATAATAATTGGACTTTTATAGAGCCTTTCAGAAACCCAAGGATGCTTTACAAAGGGGGCACACAAAATCATACTAATAAATAACACAGAGGAGAAGCTATAGCTAAGTAATTAAAAGAGTGATGTGTAGGAAGAGTCAGCTGAGATCATAGGCCTTGATGAACAGGTGGTGCTTGAGGTGTGTTTTGAAAGCACAAGCTTCTTTTAGTCACCAACAGTCTGTGTCCACAGCATGGTTTCTGTTTGAAAGTAACCACAGCTTATGTGGTCAAGTAGTTTATAATAGTAATAATAGTAATAATAATAATACATTTATTTATATAGCACTTCTCAAAACAGATGTTACAACGTGCTTCACAAGACAATAAAAGCAGATAAATAAAGTAAAAAAATATGGTAACCGCTAAAACAGAACATCACAGAACATATCAATAATAATAGAAGTGGTGAAATGCTAGGACAAGTTGATAAAACAAATATACCGCATATATAAATTTACATAAATGTACACATGATGTTTGAGCTGCCGACCCACTAAAGTTACCTCGAAGAGAAAACATCTGAAGTAAAAATTACTGCAACTTTACAGATTGTAAGATACTCATTAAGCCTCTTATGTTAGTTTGATTAGTGTTTAAATGGTCTCAATGAAAGCTCAAGCTTCCTGTAGTCACCACCAGCAGTCTGTGTCCACAGCATGGTTTCTGTTTGAAAGTAACCACAGTTTATGTGGTCAAGTAGTTTATAATAATAATAATAATAATAATAATAATAAATGTATTTACATAGCATTTCTCAAAACATATGTTACAAAGTGCTTCATGAGACAATAAAATCAGATAAATAAAGTTAAAAAAATATATATTTTTTTGTATTTATTATTTTATTTAAAAGTGACCATGTACAGTTTTAAACATAAATGTCACCATTTGATGCACCGTACCAGATTATAGCTTTAAGCTAATTCACATCTTAGTCCCTTGGCAGGTCAGAACAAAGAAACATACTACGGTCATTCAAGAAAGATCATACAAAATGCACAATACACAGCTACACACAATAGCACGTCACAAAGTATGCTTGTCAAGTAAAAGCAAGTCATGAAGACCATGGAATAAAGATCAGTGAGTACAGAGCTGAGCAGCTTTCAACAGACGTTTTAAGTTGGTTTTGAAAATGCTGATAGAGCTGCAGCTCCTCACATCGTCAGACAGGGTGTTACACTGATTTATGGTAATATGGGGATATGGTAACTGCTAAAACAGAACATATCAATAGTAATAGAAGTGGTGAAATGGTAGGACAAGTTGATAAAACAAATATACCGTATATATACATAAATGTACACATGCGTCCAGAAACGGATGTATACATACATATATTTATACCCAGTCTTATACTTATAGGAATGCTATCCTAAAAAAAAAACGTTTTCAAAAGTTTTTTCAAAGTGGATACAGAGTTAGATGATCGTATCTCGATAGGAAGTGCATTCCAGAGTTTGGGAGCCCTGAAAGCAAAAGCCTAATCGCCTCTCGTCACAAAATTGGACCTGGAAACAGCAAGAAGTAGCTGATCAGATGATCTCAGACCACGTACAGGCCTATAGGGTGTTAAGAGATCCATTATGTTTTCTGGGGTCAGACCAAGTTGTGCTTTAAAAGTGAGTAATAAAAGCAGAGTAGCTGTTATAACCCCTCAGACCCTTTGTTAGCGTCATCATTAACGCATGTTTTTGTGACCAAACACTCATAACCTCTCAAAATCCAACTTACTGGACATATGTTTTTTTAAAGATACCAAACATGCCAGTCTGAATTACAGGTAAATGTGTGTATAAAATGATGCACAACCTTATATTACATGTATTGAAGTTTTTGTACGTGTACAATATATCTTAAATTTGAAGATTTTACTGCTGGAGCAAGCAAGTTCAGCAAAAACAATGTATTAAATGTTCATGTATAACCTATGGAAATGTGTTTTACCTGTTTATTTTTATTTTATTTATTTTTATTTAACCTTTATTTAACCAGGTATTACTCATTGAGATTAAGAATCTCTTTTGCAAGAGAGACCTGGCCGAGACAGCAGCATTTAAACATACATTAAAGTTTCAGACGCCACAACATAAAACAAATGCAAAATAAATACATAGCATAATATCATACAAAACACATTAAAATCAAGTGTTTGAAGCCAACGTTAAAGTGAAAATATTCAGAAACACAGACAGCTCCCGATTTATGAAGTTATTTTACATTATTATTATTATTATTATATTATTTTTACATTTTGTGGGGAATATTGAGACCATTTGTTTTAAGTTACTGCATGTTATATTGCCTGTTTTGTAGGGCTTAAGAGAAAGTAGCAACAAGCATGGCTCCTAACAGTATCGAGTGCCCGGTAGTAGTAAGGACAGAAGAAATGAATTCAATTTATTATTATATAGCGTCAAATCATAACAGAAGTTATCTCAAGACGCTTTTCATATAGAGCAGGTCTAGACCATACTCTATAATTTAGAGACCCAACAAGAGATCCCCCGTGAGCATGCAGGCTTAAGCGACAGTGGCAAGAAAAAACTCCCCTTTAACGGGTAGAAACCTTGGGCAGAACCAGGCTCTGGGTGGCCGGCCGGCCATCTGCCTCGACCACATCATCGGCACTCACAGATAAAGGGTCTTTCTATCGTTGATGAAGAAAGATAATTTGTTTGTTCTGTTTAGTAGGGCTGCAACTAACAATTATTTTCATTGTTGATTAATCTGTCATTTATTTTCTCGGTTGATCGATTAGTTGTTTGGTCTATAAATATCAATCAGTGTTTCCCAAAGCCCAAGATGACATCCTCAAATGTCTTGTTTTGTCCACAACTCAAATATATTTAGTTTACTGTCATAGAGGAGTAAAGAAACTAAAAAATATTCACATTTAAGAAGCTGGAATCAGAGAATTTTTCTTTAAAAAGAAATAACTCAAACTGATTAATAGATTATCAAAATAGTTGGCGATTAATTTAATAGTTGACAACTAATCAATTAATCATTGAAGCTCTAGTTGGGTTGAAGTTGCTACATGTTGTAATGCCTCTTTTTGATGTGATGATTTTTATTGTATCTATTTATTCTCCTTTTTTTCTTTTTACAGCCGGCATGGAAGACAAGGCAAATGGCTCTGTTGACACCAAAAGGTATCTTTTACAATTAGTGTCAGACATTATTTATTGAAAGCTTTGAAAGAATGTGTTCTATAGCTGCATTCACTGTGACCCCACAGCCCAGTGGAGAACGGCCAGCTGCCGGACCCTGCCAACTGGGGGGTCGCCGATGTCGTCAATTACTTTAAAGCAACAGGGTTCGAGGAGCAAGCCACGGCTTTCCAGGATCAGGTTGGAGTTTTCCTCCTGCTCCAAATTCCCATCACATGATGAACACAAAACTAGGGTGTCAGTCAAACATTTCTCTCTCTGCCTGACAGGAAATCGATGGGAAGTCCCTGCTCCTGATGACGCGTAACGACGTCCTGACGGGGCTGTCGATAAAGCTCGGCCCTGCGCTGAAAATCTACGAGTATCACGTGAAGCCGCTGCAAACCCAGCACCTGAAGAGCAACACCTCGTAGCACCGCTGGCTATTCCAGCGCCCAGCTCAGTGACAATCATCGTGTCAAGAAGACCCCAGGTTAGCTGCCACTTGACAAAGACTCCTCTGGCCACAGTGGCACCTTAACAGAATTTGAATGCTGTATGTTTTTATAAGCGTGAACCCCAAAAAATGGGTTGCACATGGAGTCCAATCAGCTGTCTACCCTTTCAGCCATTCTTTTTCTGCTACTTGAGATGTGTATTTTTTTGTGTGTTTTATTTAAAAGAAGGAAATTCGGGGCGAATACTGTGCAAGTATGATTTGTGTGTGTGTGTTTGTGAGTGTGTGTGCAAAGTGAATTAACCCATGTTGGTTTAAAAAAAAAAGTATTTGTATATAAGATGATATAAAGTTAAAAACGGTGTATGTTGTCGTACCTGAACACTTTGATACATGCAGAAAATTATTCTGGTGCATCCCGTTTTGCCCTAAAATCACTTTTTATGCTCTAAACTGTGCAACTGAGTCCATGAAACGTCCTTAGCATGTAACAATGAAGCATTTTGTTTTTCCCAGAAAAAGGAGCCAACTGAAAGCCTCTTTGTTCCTACATCTGTACCTGCATTATCTAGGCCCGAGGCTCTCATATGAAAATATTTATGTGTATTTGTTCTTCTTATGATCCTACCTGTGGTGCTTTCAGAATTGTCGCAAAGACAACTGTATTGAAGTGAGTATGACCAATGTATATGTGCAACATAACACTGGATTTTGAATATCTGAATCAAAGATTTGCAATAAATGGTGCTCTTTTCTCACAAAAGAACAATATTAGTTTATGAATTTATTGATTTATTTCATTTTATTACACGACTGTGTTGAATACTCGATTCTGATTGGTCAATCACAGCGTTTTACAATCTGTTATTTCTTCATAGCAGGCCGTTGCTATGTATAACAGACCGTTGCTATGGACGCAGTTCTGATGTAGAACTCTGGTGGACCGTTTTTGTGTTAAATTATAAGTAAGTAGCTGTGTAATAAGCAGGATAATGTACAGCCAGCGGGTCACTGTTGTGAAATAAACCCCTTCAGGGCGATGCCTGTTGGGGTTTATTTCACAACAATGTCCGGTTCGCTGTACATTATCCCTTACTTATTTACTTACACAAGAAGCTTGAGTCATATCTGGGAAATCTTGAGTTGTAATTCTGCCAAAAAAATATTTAAAGGTTCATTTTCGTTCTCATAACTTTATTAGATTTACATGATATTTGATTGAGATTTCTATTAAGTAGCTTATTCAGATTGTCGATCACAGCAGCAGCATTTCCTGGATGTGTTGGTGCTAGGGCCGGGCAATATGAAGATATACAGTATATCGTCAAAACGATATAAAATGTCTATTGTATATATTTTTCTATATTGTTTCTATTGCGATATAGGCTAGGCCTATATTTATTTTTTATTTTCTCTATTATTTCACTTAAAACTGTTGCCCATTTGGCACTCAAGTTCTTAAAATAAGAAAATACTCTGTACTTTTCAGTTGTCAGGTGTATCCAGAAATAGGCTTTACCATGTGGTTATTTCATATAGACCATTTATTTATTGAATTACCAGAAAAACATGCTATATTGTGATATATATCGTTATCGAGATATGAAATGATCTATATCGGGATAGAAGATTTTAGCACAGCCCTAGGTGGTGCCTTCACAGCTTGGCTCGCTGTTTCCTGCGTACTGTCCCTGTGATGTTGCCTGAAGGGTTATCCGAGGCAAGAAGAACCTGCGAGGGTAAAAAATACACATCAGTAACCGAACTATGTTGACTAATCAACTTGAAAGATTAGTTGTAATAACAGAACTTACTTCGCCTTTGTTCGCGAGGCCCATTTTTGTCATGTCTATGATGAAGTAATGCACGTTGGGCATGACCATCTCTATTTCGTCAACCTGAAAGACACAATACAGTTTTTCTGAATGAGCTTATTGTGCGTGTGGCCTAATAATTGCTATAACTACAACAGCTTTTACCTGGAGGTTTGCTTATAAATCTTATGATGTAAAATGTGGACTCACCTCAGGAACTCTATCCAGGACCATAACCTGTGTTTCATAAAGGGTCTTCTGCACAGAGGGTGAGAACTCTCCACAGTCGTAGGGGCCAGCAAACTTCTCAATAATCGTCTCCTTCACACACTTCCTATGAGAACGTGATGCGATGATTGTTAGATTTTTGTCTCATTCATTCGAAACAGGAGATTTTCCTTCTATTTTGTGTTCATAACTTCATAATTTGTCCTCCTCTTTGGTAGATAAAGTTGCCATCATGGATACCTACAACTAAGATGATTAGTGAATGCAGTGTCCCCCTTCATAAACAGGTAATTACCATGCAGCATCAAAGTCGACATCCTGGGTCTTGTTGTAGCGCCACCTAGAGTAAACAGAGGTGCAGAAACACCTGTCCTTGGTCTCTTGCAGAGTAGTGAAGCGGTCTTTGTGGAAACCCTCAAAACCAGACTGGGTGGTTTTCAGCACTTTCATGTTCTTCACCCCGCTGTGAACCACCGGGACGCCTGGGGCAAAGAGTCGGTGAGAATGCGGTCACCAGGAACATCAGGAAACATTTTGACAGTTAAACAGAACAGAAACGAGACAATAGGCGGCGTCACACTGTACTCAAATACAAAAAGGAGCCCATCACACGCCTGTCAAGTGCTTAGCTATAGTTGTGGATCCCTAAGTTAACAATATTTACACCACAGAGGCTGGCGTTCCCAGGCCAGATGAGATATATGTAATCTCTCCAGCGTGTTCTGGGTCTACCCCAGAACCTCTTACCAGTTGTCCGTGCACGGAAAACCTCCAAAGTGAGGCGTCCAGGAGGCATCCTGATCAGATGCCCGAACCACCTCAGCTGGCCGCTTTTGACGCGAAGGAGCAGCTATTTATCAGCTATTTATCTATTTATCTATTTATCTATTTATCTATTTATTTATTTATCTATTTATCTATCTATTTATGTTTTACTTTTATACTTTTACTTGAGTAAAGTTTTGAACAGAGTATTTCTACACTGTGGTATTGCTTCTTTTATACTTGAGTTAATGAATACTCTGTGTATGTCTTCCACCACTGCTGAGAACACATTTTTATACCCAAATGAGCTTTATTCTATTGTAGAGAATAAAGCTCATTTGGGTATAAAAAAGAAAACAAACATTCTGTGGGTCCACAAAATCAGTCTCCCATTCATTGCCTATGGAGCAGCTACAGACTTTATACCCTATGATGTCACAAGTTTGAGACCTACTTCTCTGGGTTCTGGGTTTGAGAGAGAGGAGCTCTTGTTCACAAATATTGATTGAACTTCCCTAGGCCATGGTAATAACATATTGGAATTCTTCATTTATGTGGTGTTCTCCTTTAAAACTGGACACAGATGAGACCATTGCATCCATTACCGCACATCATTTTTCACATGTATACTAACTACTGACCTAGTGAAGCCTTGGCTTTTAATGAATCCCTTATATTGGTGTTGCAGTGGAATTATGTGCTTCACTTCAATGACCCTGTCTGGTGTTATGTATTGTGTAGATGACATATTGTGTCTTTGTCGAGGTTTTGTGTTTTGTCTTTGTTTATGGTGGTAAACCAGTTTTTCCTCTATGCAGATTAAGTTGATCCTGTCCGATCCAACAGGATAACACCAACTGATCTCAGCCTAGATCAGGTATGTGCCCTGCTCAAACTTTACAATCATGGTTTCTACAGAAGCACATGGGCTATTAGAGATTGAACTCCTTCCCATAGGATTTTAACACCTCTCAAAAGCATACATTTTCATCTACATTGTGTGTGTGGTTGTGCTTACCATTGAGATTCTGTTCAACATCACAGAAGCGACAAGCTTCTGGGCTGGAGATAAATGCATGAACATGCTCTACTCCATTCTGCGAAAATAACGACAAGCTGGGTGAAAAATCACGTTTGAATTTAATGTGTACTTCATCTATGGTGTTGCTTAAATAGTTAAAATGAAGGACACACATAGTAGGAAAAGCACAACTGTGTATCATTTGTTCCACTTGTGCTTTTCCCGTTGTGACCAGTAAAATGTTAATCAAAAAGAAAAACTCCTCTGAGTTTTACCTTCTCCAACCTTCTCCATGGAGCCTCCTCCATGTTAACTTTGACCCTCAGGACATGGTTGTAAGTGGTCAGGAAATGATGACAGATATCCAGGGAAAACTGCTCGATGGTCTTTACCTGAGCAGGTGAGTAGAGCATAAAAAACAGAGTGACAGGCTGTAAGTAAAACCATCTAAAAAAAAAAAAAAAGTCTCATAAATAAATAGGAACAAAAGTCCTAACTGGACAAACTGGTTTGTTAACCCTTGTTTTTATTTGATCAGTGTGTGTTTGAGCTGCAGGTTACCAGCGGTCACTTGTGTCGGTATAGTGAGGTAAAAGAGTGACCACAGTAGGAGTCTCCCAGTTGAACAAAGGACGATCCCTTTAAAGTTAATCATTATTTTTCATGCACTGGTTAGTTTTAAGATTTTGGGTTGTTTTGCTTCCGTAACATGTCTCCTTTCAGGCTGGTGAAAAGAAAACATGCAAAATACACATTTATGTGTTTATTTTACTGCAATTTGTCTATTTGTGTTTTATAGATGTCTCCGAAATTCACCAAAAGTTAGCATTAGATAATGCCTCATTTGCATATTTCAACATAAACATTTAAAAAATACAAGAAAATTGTTGCCTTAATGTAAATAATCAACTGGGGGCGTTTCATGGTGATATCTATTAGTTAACATTTTTACCCCTATTCCACTGTAGTGTCTTCAAAATGTAGTGGATTTTACAATCCATATCTTTAAAGGCTGTTTTCTCAAATGTATTTGTTTCTCAAACTCTGAGCTGGAAATCTCCACTTCAGTAGCACCTACATACACCAAACTTTCCAGTATCATTTCTATCTGTATTCCGAATGTTTTTACAAAGGGGTTTGTTCATATATCATTCATAGCTTGATTTATAGAACATTTTATCCCTAAATACATGGTGAAAATAGTTTGGTTTTTTTATAGCTGTTGACAGTATTTTCTGACTCTACTTTACTATAATATCATTCTCTCTGGTTTAAATGCTCCAGCTTGTACAAAACACTGTAGCACTGATTCTGAATGGCCCTGAACGTTTAACCATATAACTCCAGTTGTGGCCTCCCTACACTGGTTTCCAGTCTACTGTAATGGTCCTAAATGGTCCTTACAACATATAAAATGGTGCATAACCTGCTAAGATTTTTTTTCTGTTCTCTCGTCAGAGAACTCGGAGAGCTCAAGAACGTTTGGCCCGTAAAACATATGGCAATATTGTATATAATATTCAAAATACACAATCAGGTTTAGACTTTTAGATGACGACAACAACCCTCCGGTATTCCTTAGGGCTGCCCCCTCTTAGTCGATTAGTCGACTAATTGGTCGTTTTGCAGCCATAGTATTTCTAACTCATTAGGATTACGTCCTGAATCAAGTTAGGTTTTTTATAAATATGCAACACAGTCTTTTTATACAATTCATTAAAACGTGATGACTTGCAGAGTCAGGTCTTTAACACATTTACCCTTTCAGTCCTAACATCCCTCCGTTACTTTCTGTGGATGGACGTTGTTGTCTATGAAGTGATAAAAGTGTTGTGATGAGGAGAAAGTGGACGGGGTGGTGGTGACCTACCCCCTTGAGTTTGGCCAGGGCGTGGACGGTGTTCTTGCAGGTGTCGGTGGGGATGATGTCCGAGTTGTCTCCAGCTAGATAATCCTTGCGTGATCTGAGTGTGAGCTCCACGTCGGCTTTCAGCTCGATGATGTAGTGGCGGCTGCCCTCTCTCCTGATCACCAGCAACTTCACGGAGTTCTTGCCGTAGCCTGTTCGAACAAACTCCACATTCTGCTCACACAGAGGAACACGTTACTGACATGTTGCAGTTCAGCAGCTCCCAGTGATGTAAACAGGTGTTTTGTGCCATAAGTAGATATTTTGCTGGTATTTTAAACTGTGAATTGACTTCATCTGATGCATGTGTAACGTGTAGTGTTGGGAGACACTACAGGCAAAAGTTGGTTTTCAAGCTCTGGTCAATTTCAGACTAGTGGAAAGAAAACGTCCAAAATACACATGTAGGTGTTTATTTTACTACTTTGTCAATTTGCGTCCGTAGATTTCTCCTTAATTCACCAAAGGTTAGTATAAGATAATGCCTCATTTGCATATTTAAACATAAAATTTAAAAAAAGTCTGTAGTCTGTGTCAACACTTTTCATCATAAAGACTTATCTGTTAATCTGATATGGTCACCTATTAGAGTTTCTATGAGTGTGTTACATGTACTAACATCCTTTCATGTGAGACTGGTCCCTGATTGGTTGCTTAAGCTTGATTATTTTCCACATTCCAACTTTCATTCATCCGTGTCAGGTATTAATAAAACTACTCTAGTAAACTAGATTTTGTCTCATTTTATTTCAGTTCCATATTCAGATAATCTGCCCAAATACATTTTCTCTAGATCCGTAACATGCAAGCTTGATGATGGTCAAATACACATTGGAATATTCTTTTTATCTCATAAAATATTTGTAAAATGTGAAAATATTTGCATGAATGAGCAGGAAAAACGTAGTAAAAGGAAATACGCAATTATGTTGTTAGTAGGGCTGTCAAAGTTAAGTCTTTAACACATTAATGCAAGTTGCGATTTTTAGGTTGTAGCAGGCTCAGTTTTGAAGCTAGAGTGAAGATACTGATATCATATTAAACTAGAAAACATAAGGAATCCATTGCTGCCAACCATGTTATATCCATGCCATGTCTAGCTTGTCATAAAGGAGGCTAAATAACGCTGGTTTGTTCGGCAGACCACATTTGGCCCCCCGGCTGTTGACCCCAAAAGTGAGATAAACTCCAGTGCTGAATGATTTAAGGTATCCTCTGAAAGTAAAAAAATAAATCTTGTTCTGTCTTTTAGATGATTTTTTGTTATGTATAACATAATGAATAGTTACCTTATCTGAAGCTGCTGCCATGGTATCTTCCTTTCCTTTACCTGCTGTCTGTCTGTCTCCACCGATCGAGGACGATTTTGTGGAGAGGGTGGTGCTACCTTTTTTTCTGCCATTGGAAGTCACGTAAGGTGGAGTTCAACCCATTCTACCTGTTATACCAGTACGTGTAATAACACTTTGGGGCATGCACATGTACACACAAACACACACACTCTTGCTTTATTATATGCACATGTAGGATCAAAGAGGAAACCCAAAGTACACTATATAAATAAATACAGATCTGTTTGTTGTGTTGTATTCTGACCCGCCTGTTGAACTCTCCACTCTGTTGTGTGGAAAACTCTCTCATAGTTCCTGTCAGTCAGGTTTCATTTGGGAACTTAATAGCTGAGACATCTTTCACAGACATGAAAAACATGCCACATAAGTCAGTAATAAGAACAACTTTTGGGTTGCCAGGTTGTGAAAAAACAATGGTAGTAAGTAAGTGAGCGTGAATGGTTGTCCAGGGTACCCCCTGCGAACCTGAATAGGATAAGCAGTTAAAGATAATGGATGGATGGTATGTGATGAGTTTGCATTGTCTTTCTTCATAGCTAGATTGTCAACCAGGTTTAGCTTTAGGTAAACCAACAGCCAGTCGCTCCTTTCATGACTTCTGCATAAAGTTTGGCCGGCTGTTGGTATGCGTTCAACATTTACAGTAAAAACGTAGAAAGAAGTTTGGAAGTTCCCATTCTGTTATTTAGAAGGACTCTCTTTTGCCTGGTTTTGTATGCATGTAATAAAGGTGAGATTGTCACCTAATAAGCCATCAAGTCTGCAGTTATAAGTGTTAATCAGGCCAAACCATGATGTTTTTGCCTCAACCAAAGTAAGTATTTTTGTTTGAATTCACATCATTAAGCACGTGTTTACTGCGACAGTAATGTGAGGCTAAGGGGTCTGACAAAGCGTCAGTATGTGACGAGTTGGGATGAGAATGACTTGAAATGTTAGTCATTAACAAAGTATCATGAGTAGTTCACCCTCTAATGAGCCATCAAGTCTGCAGTTATAAATGTTTATATTTTGTTTGTTTGTCTATTTGTCACCTTTTCCAGGAGGTAAATAGTTAAACAGTCCTTTGGAGGTGTGGTTAACTAGAGAGCTAAACAGACAAAGCAAGTGTCATGCTTGGGTAGGATGAATAGCAGTCAAGGAGATTTTTCCCAACCTGGCAACCCAGAAGTTTTCCTTATTAATGACTTTTTAGTACCGATATATCTGAAAATGTACTGAAATCACTTCCAGCTAATAACAGATTTCACTGAGCTAATGTCTAATAATAGTCCAGAAAGACCGTCTGCTGATGCAGTTTCTCGAGATGTGACTCACCCATGTGTGTGTACAAAAAATGCTAAATATATATTGATTTTAACTTAACTTTTTACATTTAATTCACTCTCTCTAAAAGCAATATTTCATTGCGACCAAAGACTAAATGTAATATGAAAAGAAGAAGAATTTGATGTCAAAAGTGATATCACATGTTTTGGTATGAAGACGTGATGACAGATAAAAAACAAACAGATATTGTTATAGATTATTTTATTTCATGTGGTCCGGACATGCAATCACAAACTCGATGGGCTGACTTATTTAGACTCTAAACAAACAAGCAATTTTTAAAAGTCATATTGTAGTAGGACATTTATTCCAGGTTCAATATATTGATCCGTAAAACATTGAATAAATTATCCTACCTTTATGTTTTTAATGCTTAATTTCTTAACATGTTTTACTATTCACTGGTGGTTTTCTTATTTTGAAGTAAAGTGGAACTACAGATTAGAAGGGTAACTGCACAACTAATGTTTGACTGATTTAATTAAGTTAAATGTCAGCCTTAATCGATGCCACTGACAAAAAAAATAGGTGGCCAAGTTAAATGAAAGTGTTTTATTTCACTTCTCTATTACAAGGTGAAAGAGTCTTTTGACCAGATGGTTTCCAGTTCAGTGATCAGCGGCCCCATCGCTAATAAAAGACAACTGTGGTTGCACTGAGAAGCTCCCAGGTGTCAACACATGTGTTGACACCTGGGAGCTTTCACTTTGAATGTGAAGAACAGTGCTGAAAAAGACTAAAACTATCACTGGATAAGTAGGTACAGTTTATAGACTCAAGGTATTCACACAGATTAAGAGCCAGTAAAAGACTCCAAACATTTAATTCAATATTGCTCCTATAAACTCTCACTTTCCCTTCAATATTCCCCCATCATGTGACCAGATCTTCTGACTTCCTGTTTTGCATCTTCACTTTCAAAGTTACTCAATCATGAAACGCACGACCTAACAAAAGATTTCAAATTCCCTTTTTTTTGTTCACTTTGTCTGCAAGAGTCGTTCAGGATGGCCATACACTTCTGTTTATGCTTCCAGATTATTATCATGTTTTTGTGTTGCACAGTGTGCAGCACTGACATTTCCTGTAAAAATGAAGCTGGCGGGCCCGTTGATTGGTGAGTTGATACGATACACTGCAGCAGAGTTATACCACAAAGTTGTTTTTTCATGATGCGTGAAATTTCCTGTGTATTTTGGAGGGTGAGCAGATGTTGTTGGTGCTATGTTTTAATACATTTGGGCATGAAATCAACATAAAATCTATTCAATTATTTTTGATTTTGTCCTCTTTTCTAAATACTGCAGTAAAGGTATATTTCTCTCTCCTTCCACTGCAGGTTTATCATCTACAAACTGCCCCGGTATAAGATTGGCGAGGTCGGCAGTGGGGTGGACTACATGTACCTGGACTCCTCAGTAGGGAGCTGGCAGATGAGCAAATTCATGGTTAACACCAGTCAAGGAGCCATAGGGAACACACTGAACCAGCTTTACATGGGGAAGGCCTACAAGGTGAGATTATGCTCTTAAAGTGTTTTTTTACACTGATTCCCGTGTATAGAAGATAGAAACCCTTGTGGCTTTAATCAGACTTAACAGAGCTGATGAGTGTGCTGTGTAGACACTATCATATTTCCTTTGGGGAACTGAGTTAAAGCTGTACGTTAAACAAGCTTCACCCAGCCAGAACGCAGTCCTTCCTCATGCTGTTTACTTTGTGTTGCATGTAATTGCACATTATAGTGTTTGGAGATCAGGAAAGTAATCAAGACAAAATAAACTGAAAAGAAACAAAGAACATTTTTACCTTTGATAAAGCAATAGTCAGACATTTTCAATGCATAGTCAATTTCATGCCAAGAGTTAGATGAGGAGATTGATTCCCCCTCTCATGTCTGTACGGTGAATATGAAACTAAAGCCCAGTCAGCTCGGGTTAGCTTGGCTTAGCATAAAGACTGGAAATAGCTAACCTGGTTCTGTTCAAAGGTACCAAAATCCACCTACCAGGACCTCTGAAGCTCACTAACTAATGTATCTTTAGTTAAATGTGATCACAAAAAAAATTATATATCTTTTGTTTAAAGAAACAGTGTGTAACATTTAGGGGGATCTATTAGCAGAAATGGAATATTGTACTCATAACTATGTTTTCATTAGTGTTTAATCACCTGAAACTAAGAATTGTTGTGTTTTCGTTAACTTAAAATGAGCCCTTCATATCTACGTAGGGAGCGGGTCCTCTTCACGGAGTCCGCCATGTTTCTACAGTAGCCCAGAACGGACAAACCAAACACTGGCTCTAGAGAGAGCCTCTCATGTTTTTACGTTACCTAAAGGCCACCGTAGTTCTCCGACACGTTTGTGAAACTGCGGTAATGTGAGCTGCAGAGTGCAAACAGAGTGCAAAACCGTGGAACCGCCAGTCGCCGTCTGACTTCCGTTTATATTAAAGTAGTGTTATTATGGTAAGGATGGCCTCAGAGTGAGGTGACCGGCGTTACCAAGGTTTTGCACTTGGCAGCTCACGTTACCGCAGTCTTGGAAAGGGAGGAGTGAGCGGAGGTGTACTCAGTTGGTTGCAATCTGCAACCACACCACTAGATGCCACTAAATCCTACACACTGTACCTTTAACCTGTATAAAAAAAAACAAGTGAGAACTTGTGGTTTTGCAGGGGGTTATGTGCCAAACTAACTAACAGGAATTTGTTACCATTGTTCAGAGACAGAGAGTACTGGACAGACATGGGACTTTAACTCTTGACAAGAAAGCAAATAATGTTTCCTAAAGTGTCAAACTATTCCTTTAAGATATCAACAGGGGCTGTATAGACAAAATAGTAGCCCGAAAGTGTACTTCTCCACATACTGTATACATAAAACAAGTATTTCCCTCAGTCTAACAGTTCAGTGTATGCACTCTACAATGATGGACCACCGATCCTGGATTACATCCAAGGATACGGACACACTAAAGGTACAGTGCATTATGAAAATTCAGCTGTGTTTTCAGTAGTTTTCATTTGATTTTGCTTTGATTTCAGTAGGATGAATTGTGACTGTATGATAAAATAACACTCTATACCTGTGGGACCTGTGTATGATAATTAATGACAGATGTATTTCCAGGATGCTGTTCGAGCTTCGCAGTGCTATGATTTAGCAAAAAAAGAACTGATCAATATGTTTTTTGAGGTCAGGGGGAGGAAATGGTCAAAGAGCATCCGTCTGATAACTGCTGTTGACTTTGGATTACTGAGTGCCCTGACATGACTTTGATGGAAATGTTTGCAAGCGTGTCTGCTGGTTTCCATGTATGTGTGAGACGTGCATTGAGGGTTGTTTGTCTGCGTCCTGCAGGGGTACTGTTCTTTGACCGCTCTCAAGGTTTCTGGCTTTCGCACACCATTCCCCATTTCCCCTCGTTCCCCGAGAGAGGCTACCTTTACCCCTCCTCTGGCAAAGTCAATGGCCAGACTGCTCTCTGCGTGACCCACCGCTATGATCAGTTCCTCCAGATAGGTGAGTGAACGCTCATGAAGCAACAGGCTCTGACTTACTCCAGCTCTGAACACATCCCAAAACTTACAAAACTCTCTATTTGCTGAACACGAGAAAATGTTTACACAGTGACCTTGAATTTTGTCAGTGCTTTCAATACACACAGATTCAACTCCAAATGTACACAAACCTGCAAAGTCCAATGATGTTTTGAGGGTCTACTCTCTTATAATAAGATCTGGAAAATGAAATATATAGAATATCGTGGCCCAATATGCAACTTACACAAGTGCAGAAACTTGAAACCTCCAGCACTGAAAATGTAAAGGTAGGAGATATATTGTATCCAGCAGTTAAACTTTTGAAAGGAAAATATTTGCATCATAGATTTTTTAATGAGGGAGAAGGAGTTTAATAAGATAATTGAACTTCTTTTGTGGAAGAACCATATCAGACGCAAATCATTATTCATATTATTTGCCATAAAACATGTCTGGTGGGGATCTCTAAAGGAGTTTTCCAGAGTTTTAAAATGGTAAAGTAATAAGAAACATGGTAGCATTGTTAGCAATGCTGTTGATAAAAGCCATTTGTTTTATACTGTCATAGTCTGTGTATATGACATGAATCAATATCTTCAGTCTCATTGATGAAACAGACTTTATTAATGAGACCGACCCCTCAGGGTTCCTTTAAGTGGGCCCACTACAACTTTGCATTAGTAAGAGAAAATCTGGAATATATAAAGCTTTTATATAAACAAGAAAATAGGTAGCTGTGTTCTCACTGAGGAACATCCATATAGCAGAGATTGTAGACACAGTTGGATATAACCAGTATTTATTGTTGGTATTGGTTTGATGTTGTATAATTATATATAAAACAATAATTCAGTTCAACCCTGTCAGGTAAAGCATTTTTTAAATCAGCTCTAATTTCCTTTCTGTTTTTTAGAAGTAATGTTCTGTAAAATCTTAAAAGCATCCTGTAGTGCACCCTTTAGTTTTCTAACACACAGCATCTCTTTATTTCTCTCTTCTTTGTGATGCACTCTCCTCTCTCTCCAGCGAAGCAGCTGGCGTACCTTTACCCACGCTTCTATAACTGCTCCGTACCTGCTGCATTCTTGGCCGACGTGCCTCAGTTGGCCCAGTTATGTGAGGGCTCCAAACCGCTGCTGGCCTCAGATAAGAGAGTGGAGCAGCTTTTCTCAATGCAAGGGGAGAAGTTTGTCAGCTTTGTCAAATCTGAACGCTTTGTGGACGGTAAGGTATTCCTCATGTACTGTTGGTCATTTATATTTTACTCTTTAGACATTTAGTTGCTCCTTTGCTGGCACTTAAACAGAAAATCTCACAGCGAAATTGCAGTTGTAAACTTTTTACACAACAATTTTGCAAAGACTTCTATCTGCCACTGTCTTGTTTGCACATTTCACTTGTCTGCCACAGTCACTCATTATCAAGTGCAGAAACACTATCATCTCATGAACAAACCCCACCCAGGGCCTTCAAGAGTACTCTCTGCTCCTATCGTTTTGGGCTTATGAGCCCCAGTGGTGGATGAAGTACCTGAAAGCCACACTTGAGTAAAAGTACAGATATCTAACCAGAAAATGACTTTAGTAGTCATCTATTAGAATATTGCTTGAGTAAAAGTCTTAAAGTATCTGATATTTACTGTACTTAATTATCAAAAGTAATTTTCTGATGTTAAATGTACTTAAGTGTTGAAAGTAAAAGTATGAGTAAATGCTGTTAATAAAAAAGCACGCAAGTCAGAATTTTGAGATTTATGAAGTTTATTCCCTCTAACATGTACACCTCTTTAAAAATGGAGGCTACATTACACTTGAAGAAAAACAAGGTCTTCACAACTTAAAGGATTTAAAGAACAAAATACAGTTTTTCTTTCTTTTGTAGTTGCAAGTAGCATGATGCAGCATGACAATAATAGAAGCACACAGAAGTTACAGTACACATCAACAAAGAATACAACAAGCAGGTCAAGGACATCAACTTAGGTCAAGGAAATCAACATAAAACAGATCAAGGACATCAGCATAAAACAGATCAAGGACATCAGCATAAGGTACAACATCAATTCATAGTAAACACCTGCATTCACACTGCTCTATGTCAGTCAAAAGACTTAAATAAAAAAGATTAAATTGATTAAAAGGGATTAGCTTTTGCAGAATGTTCCATTTGTGTGGTGCATAGTATTTAAGAGCCAGTTTCTCAGTATGGACATGATGATTTTTGAGGACCAGATAGTCTTGGGACCAAGTGCAGTGTGATTTTGATCTATAGCTAAAAAGCCTGGAGCATGAAGGTTATATTTGTGCTGTAAAACATCATAGAGCTCATTTAGAATATGAATCCCAGGACTTATTTCTAAGAACTTTATATTTAAATGTTCAATTGAAAAAAATATTTCCAGTTTTGTCCAAAAAGTTTGCATTTGCGTTTCATCGATTTACTCCCTAAAAAGACAGTTAATGCAATATAAATAACATCAAACTATATTTATTACTCTACCTATATTTACTTTGTGCTTCTTTTATGTCATTATCCATCATAATCCAACTGAACTAACCCCCTGACTGACATTCATTCAGACATCTACGCGGGCTGGGTGGCTCAGGCTCTGGATGCCGACCTGCTGGTGGAGTCCTGGCAGACAAAAGGTCACGAGCTGCCCTCCAACTGCTCCCTGCCCAAACACGCCATGAACATCAAGAGGGTCCGGCTTCCTGGATCAGTCCTGTTCCAGTCCCACTACGACCACTCAAAGTGGT
Organism: Sebastes umbrosus; assembly: GCF_015220745.1. Classification (NCBI taxonomy): domain Eukaryota; kingdom Metazoa; phylum Chordata; class Actinopteri; order Perciformes; family Sebastidae; genus Sebastes; species Sebastes umbrosus. Next base: position 14,070,953 of record NC_051273.1, read on the forward strand.
GCGTGTCGCTAGCCTACGAGGACCAGGTGACCTGCCTGGGGGATCTGAACAGGGAGAGGGCCCAGCAGTGGCGTGGTGGAGGCCTGGTCTGCACATTCAACCCCTTGATTTACAACGCCTTCAGACAGGTGGTGGACTGTTACATTGACTGTTGAACGAGAGACACGGATAGGATAATTAGGACTGGATTCACTTGGCATGGTTTGAACCGGTTTCAAATTCATGGGACTGAATGTGGAGGTCCTGTTAGGGTTAAAGCAGCTGACCTGCAACCATCAGACCACACAGGTATCCAATTTAGTCTATTTGCCAGTTTATAAAGCCCTAGTTCACAAAGTTTTATGTGAGAAATGTACAGTATGGGTCCCCAGCATTTAGAAACTTCAGGATGCTAACTTGCATATGTTGGACAATTAGCATAATTTGCATTAATTAGCATAATCACCTATATAGGCAATATTTAAAAAACTGCTTGGCCGATTTGGACAATATTGGAGTGGTTTGGGGGCTTATTGAAGATGCTGAATCCATTTATGACATTTTCAAAATTCAAAACGGTTGTTTAAACCCCAAGTAGCCATAATTCAACTCCCATTGGGACGAATTTCATGATGTTTCAGTCTATATAGAAGTTTTAGAGGACGCTTAATCGATGGGGTTGGACAGATGTGTTTGTGCTTATGTATTTTAAATAACTGAAATAACTTCAACTTATAAATTGTAGGATATTTATGATGCACAATTGGATATTGGAGGTAACAAAGGCAAGTGCCACACCAAACTAGAATAATATGACTATGGCTAAATTATATCCTCAAAGATAGAGAGAGGGGAGAATAATACAAGTAGTAAAAGTAAATGTTTAACAGATACAGTAGAACAAGTGAGTTCTGGGACAGAATTAACAGAGCAGAAAACTGTATGTGCACTAGTTACACATAACGCACATTTGGAATACTTTCATCAAGCAAGAATGCCTTAGAATGCACTGTTATAAACCATGTCATCATCATCATCGTCTGCTCTGTCTTCATCTTCTTGAGTTGCGGAAATATTGCCCATATAGGTAATTATGGTAATTAATGATAATTATGCTAATTATCCAACATATGCAGTTTCTAAATGCTGGGGACCCATACTGTATATTTCTAACATAAAACTTTAGGGTGCTCAACATTTGTGGGTTTACATTGGCAAGAAATCAGCCATCAATTTCTGGAAAAAAAGGCTTCAACAAGTGCTTGAATTTAACTTTTTACCTCCGCCAAGGCCAAAGGCCTTGAAGGAGGTAACAATGAGGCCTTGTTCTTATGTTTTCACCGGCGTAGGTAACATAGTCGTTACCTGTATGTGGTTTGGAGGATGATGGCAACAGGTCAAGCCTTTGATAATCTACTGACAAAGTTACATAGGCTTTTTCTTATGACTATATGTTAAATTAACAAACATGCAATAAACAACAATTGTGTAAAAATATAGTTAATTTGCATTACATAACTTGCCCGTGTTTATGTAAGAACCTTTATTCCTTTACTTTTTTATGTTTTTTGAGGAACTCAAAGCAATTAAATATAAATTAAATACTGCTACTTCAGAATGTGTTGGGAACATGTGTTTAAACTTTAAAAGATCAGGGGCAATGAAGGTCAGAAAATGGGTTAAATCTAGGTGGGGAAAGTGAAAGAGCATCTGCTTCCTCATCCCCACCTCAGACTTGACCTTAACCCCCAACTTCTCCAGTGGACCTTACCCAGTAGCCAGCTGCAGATCAGGTCAGTATAAATGTGAGTGGGCTGTTTCTGGATTTAAAAAGAAGTTTGCTTAACTTTCCTGAATGAATGAAGGTATTCTGTAATAACACAACCTATATCCATTGAATGTTTAGTTATAATTTACGCAGGTGGAGACTGACTGCATTTACAGTATATCATCTTCACATCTCGGTGGTTGCTTCCTTGTCAGGAAGATAGTGACCAGTGTTTTGGGTAAACAGTGTCACCTTGTGGTCAGACTGGTAGAATCATACTGTACATGTAGTAACAACACCGCTCTTTACGTTTAGACCATCATTGCATCCTAAATTCTTATTTCCCTGAAACAAACCAAGAATTCTGCCACAAGGTTAAGATTATTTCAATACACGTCAACTTATTTCAAGGATTTTCTAGAATCATAAAGACACTCATTTCTACAAATCTCCTGATACAAGAAAAATTGCACTGGTAGCAACATGCAAATGTAAATCAGCTTTATTGTCACACATTGTTTTTTGTACTCAGCATAGCACACAGTGAAATTTACTCTCTGCATTTAACCCATCCTGGTGTTAGGAGCAGTGGGCAGCTACTATATAGCGCTCGGGGAGCAGTTTAGGGGTCCGGTGCCTTGCTCAAGGGAACCCCGGCAGTGCCCAGGAGGTGAACTGGCACGTCTCCAGCTACCAGTCCATGGAGAATTAAACCGGCAACCCTCTGGTTGTGAAGCCAAGTCCCTACAGACTGAGCTACTGCCGCCCCAAATATACATTAAAGACAGGAATCTATTTCCGTGTGCCATTGTCACCTATCACATGGAATCACAATTATTATCCAAACCACCCCTCAGCGTTATCTTTTTTATACAGTACATCTACTGGTTCCTGGTTCAGCAACACTTTAATCACTCATTGTTTGTTCAAAATAGAGGAGATTTTAATTTCTCAACTCCAATGTCACGCTGGTCCCCTTATTGTGACCTCAGTTCTCCCACTGGCTCTGTGCTGTTCCCACCATGTCTCACTGTGTGGCAGTATACCGATGGCTCCCCCTTCAGTCTCCAACCGTTTCACACTGCTTATGATTCTTATGAAATGTTAGTCCCTGAAGGTCATGTCCATTGTTTACCTGACCTATGGAGGCATCAAAGTCAGACAGTCTTATGCAAAACTAAATCAGCTGAGTAGCTGCAGTTGTAAACTTTTTACACAACTTGACAATTTTGTAAAAACGTCTATCTGCTACTGTCCTGTTTGCACTTTTCTTCACTTGTCTGCCACAGTCACGCTATCAGGTACAGACACACTCATCTCAGAGCAGTGAAGCGAATGAACACACCACACCCAAGGCCTTCAAAAGTACTGTCTGCTACCAACATTTTTGGTTTGTAATGTGACCCCATAGAATGAGGTAACAACATACTTGTGAGCTTCATCACATTTTATGACCTTAGTGTGGACAGTTGGGAGCAGTCATTTTTTTTTCATTCGTAAGATTTTTAGGGGCAACGGTTTGTTGTATTTTAAAAGAAAAAAAAACCTAATATGTCAAGATTATGAGCCCTGAGCATGAAGGTTATATTTGTGCTGTAAAACATCATAGAGCTTATTTATAAATATGAATCCCCACACTCTTTACAGTATAATCACACTTCTAAGAACTTTATATTTAAATGTTCAATTCTTAAAATAATTTCCAATTTTTGTCAAAAAGTTTGCATTTGTGTTTCATTTGTATTTATGCATGTCTTCTTGTCTGATGTCCACACAAAGGGTTCAGTACTGTCCACAACATGGACATGGAGTTGAATGTAGTATAGTGCATGTGTAAAAGGAAATTCTTAATCCTTGTTATCACTTTGTTTGTCTCATTGTGAGAATTGTGCAAACAATTTTGCTGAGAGGAGGAGAGGAATTTTACTAAAATGCATGCGCAGAGAAACTTTTCTCCTTCAGCAGATGAATGTGAACTTTTAGTACAAACATTTTTCTGCACAGTGAAGATCAGATATCTAAGAGAAATAACAAAACATTTTTGACCACAGTCAGCACCCAAAACACATTATTGGAGGAACTTTTAATGTAACTTTATATATATAAAATATATTAAATATAACTAACAGTGTAATTTCTATCTTTTATATATAAAATATATTAAATGTAACTAACAATGTAATTTATATCTTTTATATATAAAATATATTAAATGTAACTAACAGTGTAATTTCTATCTTTTATATATAAAATATATTAAATGCAACTAACAGTGTAATTTCTATCTTTTATATATAAAATATATTAAATGTAACTAACAATGTAATTTCTATCTTTAATATATAAAATATATTAAATTCAGTGTAATTTCTATCTTTTATATATAAAATATATTAAATGTAACTAACAGTGTAATTTCTATCTTTTATATATAAAATATATTAAATGTAACTAACAATGTAATTTCTATCTTTAATATATAAAATATATTAAATGTAACTAACAATGTAATTTCTAGCTTTTATATATAAAATATATTGAATGTAACTAACAATGTAATTTATATCTTTTATATATAAAATATATTAAATGTAACTAACAATGTAATTTCTATCGTTTATATATAAAATATATCAAATGTAACTAACAATGTAATTTATATCTTTTATATATAAAATATATTAAATGTAAATAACAGTGTAATTTCTATCTTTAATATATAAAATATATTAAATGTAACTAACAATGTAATTTCTATCTTTTATATATAAAATATATCAAATGTAACTAACAATGTAATTTATATCTTTTATATATAAAATATATTAAATGTAAATAACAGTGTAATTTCTATCTTTAATATATAAAATATATTAAATGTAACTAACAATGTCATTTCTATCTTTAAATTCAAGCATTTCCATGAAGCTGTGTTGCTGTTCCAGTAAATTGCTGCTCTTTCTCCTCCTCACCACTAGGTGTCCCCCACATTATTATGTCCGACCACCACAACTCCGTCACTTCCGGTTCCGGGCGCTGAGCACGACACGAACCGGAAGCTAGCTCCACACACCACACACACGTGAAAAACATTTAGCTCAAAACAGACAGCTCTCACACAAGATGGATATCACAGAGGTTCCCGTGAGTCAGGACAGTACTGGTAAGAAAAAGAAGAATAAGATGAAGAACAAGAGACAGAGTCCGGAGGGAGATGGAGGAGTCGAGATGAAGGAGGAGGAGAAGATGAAGGAGAAGAGCGACCCAGCAGGAGGTTTCTTCCCACCAACCTTCAGTGTGTCCGAAATCAAGAACAAACAGCGAAGACACCAAATGTTCATGAAGTTCAAGCAGGAGAAAAGAAAGGTAACGACTCATAAATGTACCAGCTACAAGTTAGAGTTGTTATTTAGCAAGTAAACGCTAAGTGAAGTTAAGTTTATTAGGTACAACTATCTTAAACTAATTCAAGATTCAAGCCCTTTATTGTCATTGTGTAGTACAACGACATTAGATTGTGACAATCCCATAGATGCTAATGAAAAGATAATACAAATAAAAAGAGATAGTGCAATATAAATATTAAAAATATAAAAGATAATACAAATAAAAAGAGATAGTGCAATATAAATATTAAAAATATAAAAGATAATACAAATAAAAAGAGATAGTGCAATATAAATATTAAAAATATAAAAGATAATACAAATAGTGCAATATAAATATAAAAGATAATACAAATAGAGTGCAATATAAATATAAAAAATATAAAAGATAATACAAATAGAGTGCAATATAAATATTAAAAATATAAAAGAATACAAATAGAGTGTAATATAAATATAAAAGATAATACAAATAGAGTGCAATATAAATATAAAAAATATAAAAGATAACAGAAATAGAGTGCAATATAAATATAAAAAATATAAAAGATAATACAAATAGAGTGCAATATAAATATAAAAAATATAAAAGATAATACAAATAGAGTGCAATATAAATATTAAAAATATAAAAGATAATACAAATAGAGTGCAATATAAATATTAAAAATATAAAAGATAATACAAATAGAGTGCAATATAAATATTCAAAATATAAAAGATAATACAAATAGAGTGCAATATAAATATTAAAATATAAAAGATAATACAAATAGAGTGCAATATAAATATTAAAAATATAAAAGATAATACAATTAGAGTGCAATATAAATATTCAAAATATAAAAGATAATACAATTAAAAAGAGAGTGCAATATAAATATAAAAGAGAGTGCAATATAAATGATAATACAAAATAAAATACGTATATTGTTGAGATGACAGTTTTACCAGAGGTAAATATGCCACCCCTCAACATTTATCTGAAAGTTGCAATTATTAGTAACGATAATTATCATTGCTGATTGATCTGTTAATGACGTTTTCGAATTTAATTATTTATTTACCAGGTACAGTGCACATTAATCAGCATTTCATTTTCAACCTCAATGTAAATGTGCCAGAGTCAGCTAAAGAGTTAATATTTGTCTGCAGTCCCTGGGCAGGTTATTACTAATTAGAAATATTATCAATACAATGCTCCAGCAACACTACAGTACAACACAACACAGTACGATACAATACCATAATATACATAATCCATAAAACATTAGAAAATATCAAATTCAACAGAGCCCAAGGTGACATCTTTATGTTACTTGTTTTGTCTCCGCCGAACAGTCTAAAACCCAACGATATTCAATTTACAATAATATAACAATGACATTAGCAGAAAATCATCACATTTGAGAAGCTGGAACTAAATAATATTTTGCATTTTTGCTTGATAATTGACTTAAATGATTAATCGATTCTCGAGTAATTTTATGTTGAATGACTAATCAATTAATTGCCTATTCATTTCTTATCCAGATAATTTTCAGACGAAAGAGTGATTAATAAATCAATTTATCAACTTTTAACGCTACAGTAAATATACGTTACAAGTACACACCAGCTAGAATTTCAGTGATCATATTTTTTCTGTTTTTATATTTCAGCAAAAGTTGCAGGTGAAGAAAACGAAGAAGAAAGAAAGGGAAGCTTTAGGTGACAAGGTGAGTTTTTATTTTCTCTTTCTTCCCAAATGTTGCCATTATCTGTATGTGGCCTCCTAGATTGATGAATTTGACCATTAAACAAGGTAACAGCATTAATATTGGGTATTCATTTTTTATTTTTTCCTCATGAAGGCGCCGCCAAAAGAAGTCCCAAAGACGATAGAAAACCAGAGGGTGTACGACGAGACGACAGTTGACCCAGAGGATGAAGAGGTGTGGACCCAGTTTGGTTGAGCTTGTTCAAACGGTTTCAGGTTATATTCATAATGAATCTGTATAAATGTGTGTGTTTTCCTGTCATGTACAGATTGCGTTTGACGAGGGAACTGATGAATTTTCTGCCTACTTCAACGGGTTGACGAACCCCAAAGTGCTCATCACAACATCAGACAGACCAAGAGGGGTGAGTGGCAGCTGCTCGGCATGATACACATTTTTATTACTTTTTTCATTAATTTTATCGAAGTTGCCAGAATTTGTCAACTTTTAATATCAGCTATTGGCAAACATGCTCTTGAGGAAACACCAGGATGAAGTGACTGAGGGGGCTGTTAAAATTGCAAGGGGACAATAACGACGCATAGCCTCAGAAAGGCTAAATAACAAGTACAGCATGAGGCTACTGTTTCAAAATCAAAGAAAGAATTTATCAATCCGAGCACTCGCAAAAGAACGTAGCACTAGCAGAAAACTAAATATATTTAGAATTTATGAACGATGGCGCTAGAAACAGCTGTTTGTGGCATTGAATGGTCTCCTTCTCCATTACTCTCTCTCTCTCTCTCTCTCTACAACCACGAAAAGCAAGCAGGCTAAAGGCCTTTACTGACTGGGGCCATTTTTTCGTGCGATTAATTCACCTATCAATATATATATATATTTTTCAAAATGTTGTTTTTGTCTTGAATACATTCACACAGAACACAAATATTATGCGGCAAAAAAGCAGTGTAATTGTTTTTCAGAACGAGGTTGATTGTATGTGCTTTTGCACCGCGAATAAAGGCACCGACCAATCAATTTGTTCTGAACGGGTTGAGTTGTGTCTATATTTATGATTCAACAACACGGAGGCTCCGTAGTATGAACCAGGAGGACAAACTTTATTACTACTTTCAACCTTGATAAATGCACCAAAGACCAGATCCACTCCTTCTGTTCTTACCTTTCACAATAAAAGCCCTAGACATATAATATTTGCAGGCAAGTATTTTGCATTTTCGTGTCGTCTATTCATCACGCCCCTGGTGTGTAGAGGCCTTAAGAAACCAAACTAAGAAACCGTATTCTTTTGATCTCCCTCGCTCTGTTTCAGTACTATGTTTGTCAATAGTACTGAAACAACGTCGTTGATAAACAACGCATGTGATAGGTTAGTCAAATTGCATCGCAGCGGTCAGTTGGAGGGGGTGAGTGGTGACCAATATCGTTTGGCTCGTTTAAAGTACAAGTTTTGAGAAAAAACACAGATACAATGCAGGCTTTTATTTATAAAAATACTATATCATTCCAAAAGTTATCCGGGCTGAGGCCCCCTGCTTTCGCGGTCTATGGAGAATGCTACAGTCTGAATTAGACTATTGTGGATGGGACTATGTTCTTTATTTCAGCCTTTCTTTCTGATATAACCAGTGGCAGTTTTTGTATAAAAGCTTTCTGTTTTTTGTCTTAGTCAACTTTGTGTACCAAAATAGTGTTTGCAACTTGGCATACCGCAGTATCTAATAAAATATTGAGGTTGTTTAACGATCGGTGTGTGTAATCGACATTTCATAGGCGCTGTATGAGGTTTCTTCTCACTCTCTTATTTTCAAACGGTGTCTTTTCAACCCATTGATCGCTCTCTGATGTACGACTTGTCTGTAACTATCTTGCAGAGGGCAGTGAGGTTTTGTGAGCAGTTGGCCACAATAATCCCAGATGCCCACGTGTACTACAGAAGAGGTTTGGCCCTGAAGAGGATCATTCCTCAGTGCGTCGCCAGGAACTTCACCTACCTGATGGTCATCAACGATGATCGAAAAGTGCCAAGTATCCTCAAAAGCAGCAGTGTCAGTAGAGGGGAGGATGATACACAATGCTGTGTACTGCTCTCTAGTATCTACTGTGTTACATTACTGTCATTTAGATAATGAATGAGGATTGTGTTTAATTAAATCCATAAATTTTTTATACTTTTTACTGAGCTTTGAATCTCGGTAATGAATTTGAAAGTTGCCTCTAAATAAGTGGAATAGGCGAACCTTGGCTAGGTGAGTTGGAACTAGAGCTCACCTTGTCTGACCTTTTAATGTCAGCTCCCTTAACCGTGACTTTAAGATGGTTTGGTTCTCTGTCATCTTCCTGATGGGCCGACCGCACACTTCAAGATCAGCAGTGTTCGACTACGCAAGGAGATGAAGGCAAGTTGATCAATTTAAGCTGTTCTACCGGTTTCTGTTTTGATTAAGTGGGACACATGTAATATCGGGACAATCATAATGGGTTATATTACACGGCTCACGATCTCTTTATAAGTGTAGTATTTTCTCTCTGCAGAGACGAGGCAAAGATCCAACTGAACACTCTCCAGAGGTGATCCTCAACAACTTCACCACACGTTTGGGTCACAGCATCGGCCGGATGTTCGCTGCCCTCTTCCCACAAGACCCTCAGTTTGTGGGTCGACAGGTCGCCACCTTCCACAACCAGAGAGACTTCGTCTTTTTCAGATTCCACAGGTGAGAAGTTTAACCGTGGATTCTGAACAAGTTTTGAATTTATAATTAGTTTTTATTGTATTTTAGTTTTGACTTTTCAATTTCATTTTATTTTTTTTTGTTGGTTTTCAGACTGCGTTTACTAGTTTTAATTTAGTTTCAGTTTTTCAGAAAGGTTTAGTTTTAGTTTTACTGTAGTTTTAATTTGGTTTTGTTAAGGCCAGGTATAATGCCTCAGAAGTAGCTACATACAGTATATGTACAAAATACATGTTTTGAGAACTGTGTAGGAATGGACATAATGTTGAATGTTTAATTTTCACGTTACTTTAGTGAAGCAATTGCACCATCTCTGGAATGTCAAGTCTGTTTAATTTCTGTGGTTCTGAGTTGACAGAAATGAATGCTGTCTCCTTTTTTTGGTAGCGATATATTATAGCTAAAAAACTAAAACTGAAATAAATTTACGTTCGTTTTTATTTGTTTTTTGACTTGGCAATATCATTTCAGTTTAGTTTTTCTCAAAGGATATCATTTTTATTTGGTTTCAGTTTACTAACAATATTTTCCACTGCTTATTTTCGTTTTAGTTTCAGTTTATTATAATAACCCTGATTCTGATTTGGTGCATTGTAACATAACCCTCCCTTTTTGGAAGCTGTTCAAGACAGTTTATCTTAAATGTAGAAGGTCTAATAAACAAGTATTTGTATCTCTGAAGGTACATCTTCAAGAACGAGAAGAAAGTTGGTATTCAAGAGCTGGGACCTCGCTTCACCCTCAAACTGCGCTCTCTACAGAAAGGCACCTTTGACTCAAAATTTGGGGAGTACGAGTGGGTCCTGAAGGTGAGTCTCTTTTCTTTGACATGCCAGAAGAGCTGTGGTGGTGGAACGGATGGAGTCAGCACTTTATTAATAGTCATTTGTTTTGTGCCATGCAACTTGCAGTGTATTGATGTTTGCCTACATTTGCGTACACATGGTTTGCCAGCCATTTATAAATGATTGCAATCAGTGGTGGAAAGTAACTAAGTACATTTACCCAAGAACTCTACTTAAGTACAAATTCAAGGTACTTTGCTTTAGTATTTCCATTTCAGGCAACTACAGTATGTACTTCTACTCCACTACATTTCAGAGGCAAATGTTGTGCTTTTTAGTCCACTACATTTGTCAGACAGCTTTAGTTACTTTCCAGATTACAATTTTTCATATCCTTACTGTCCAGTGTAAACCATGTAATTTGATGATTTTGAATGTTTGTGATAAACAAGGAGGATGAAATGTTCCTTTATGTGTTGGAGAAATCCTCCTATTTCTTAAGCTAAATAAACTATTTAAAAAACTTCTTCATGAGCTCAGAAAAACAGCCCTGTTTTCAGCTTTATGACGATCGATGCATTTTCCAGCTGATCCAAAAGTTGACTTTTTAGGGATTCGTGGTTCTCACAGGACAGGACTTTTAAGTACATTTTGCTGATAATACATACTTTGACTTAAGTAAGGTTTTTAATGTATAACTTTTACTTGTAGTGAAGTATTTTCACAGTTTGGTATTAGTACTTTTGAATCTGAATACTTCTTCCACCACTGATTGCACCACAGCGACATGTTAAAAGTCATTTTTAAATGTGACTCAAAATAGGAATAATGTTTCCTGTAAAACTAAAAAAAATGCACTTTTTCTGTTTCCAGCGCCATGAGATGGATGCCTGCAGACGGAAGTTCCAGCTTTGAATGCAAAATAACAACCAGCGTTTGTGATCAGGCAAGGACGTCCTTGTTTATTATAAAAGATATTACAGCTGTTTGTGGCTTTGCACAAATGGACTTTATATGTGGATATCTAGATTTTTTTTGGATGGCCAGTTTCAACTTCAACTTTCAACTTCAATTGATGACTGGATTTTATGAGATGATGTAGATTCACTTTCTATGAAGCTGCATCTGCAGGCCAAGTGTGGAACAGGAGCCAGTAGCTCATTGCAAGGACTTTTACCCTTTCGGTTAGAGAGGAGACACCAGAGAGGAGACATGCAGGAACTCCACATGAATCCCAATAAGATGAAAATTCTGCCCTACGAGTGCATGTGAAAGCTGTATTGGCAGATGTGCAGTTCTTATTCTTAAATTAATCTCAACAAACTGTTTGAATGTGGCCTGAAATTAATCAGAAAGTCATTGTGAGCCTGCCAAAGTCACAGCTTGTCATGCATGCAGACATACACCACTTCCATCCTGGTCTGTGCTAATGATATCGAGAGCAGTGACTTAACATGCAGCATTGTCTGGAAATGTGTAAATGGTTTAAATTGTGTCGACAGTGCAGCTGCTTTCATATTTGACATGACTTTCAACATAATTCTGGATGACACATTTCACAGATTTCTAAATGTAAATACTCATTTTAATAAAACAAACATGTTGCTGCAAGTTTAAAATGTGTAAATACCATTTATTTATTCTCAAAATCAGACATGAAAAATGTACAATTGAAAAGGCACATATGGGTTAGTTACTTCCAAGCAAGGAGGTTAAGACTTTTCATTGTGCCACATCAGCACCTGGAAATGTTTCCTTATGAGATTTTACAAAAGGCAAAAGTAAAAAACTGTTAGGTTAGTTGCTTATCCCCAAATTCCCGAACGATTCCAGTCCACAGCGCAGGTCCTGCAGCACACGTCCAACAAGGCACCACAATGTCCAAATATCCTGCAGAAATGTTACAGGCATTAGTCAGACCTAATTAGCATTTTACTCAAAAGTTACTGCAGCACAGTACACGTCATCCCCAAGTTCCAACAAGTTTCATTTAGAGTTCTTGCATGCCATTTGAGAGTCGAGCATAAAAAACAGCTGTGTGAACATGAAATATGTCTTGTTGCCAAAGATTGTTTCCAGGTAATGCAGAGAAGGTGGCTGTAAATTATGACCTTAAGTAAATATGAAAAGGATGCATATGTTTTTACTTTGATCCCATACCAATGTCCAGTGTAGATAAACATGTAGTATTGGTACAAAAGCAGATGCAAAACATGTGAAGCTTTTCAGACATGCCTATACTCAACTGCTTATTTTTAAGTTGTTATTTTTCTCCATAAAGACAGTGATGAAGTTGTGCTCTCTTGAAGACCACAGAGAATTAAATTAAAGGTCCCATATTGTAAAAAGTGAGATTTTCATGTCTTTTATATCATAAAGCAGGTTTTAGTCCTATATAAATACTGTGAAAGTATCAAAACGCTCAATACACGTAGAAATAAACACAGCCTGTATTCAGAAACTCTGTGTTTGAAACAAACTGTTAGGATTTCTGTCCATTTGTGATGTCACAAATCTACAATATTTTGACCATTTCACAGTTTTAAACGTAAACATACTAAATGTCTCCCAGTTTATTTCCTGTTGCAGTGGATGTGAACGACATCAGCTGACAGGATGTAAACATGGACCCAAGCTGTTTCCTAGCAATGCAATTCCGTTGAAATGCGCTAAAACAGAGCGTTTCAGACGGAGGGTGAATACAGGCATATTCAGACAGACAGTTTGAGAAAAATAATGTGATTTTTGAACATTAAAGCATGTAAACATGCTCTAGTAGAAACACAAAATACAAACATGAACCTGAAAATGAGCATGATATGGGACCTTTAAGGGATGTCATTGAGCAGAAGATGTGTTGGGTACTCACAGAGGGGTCTCCCGATGTGTCGGTGTGTGTGGGTGCTATAGGAAGGAGCAGACTTTCTGCGGTCTGAACGGGTTGTTGCTGGACGACATGCCGGTGAGCAGAGGGTCCTGCTGGGCGTTCTGCAGGCAGTACTGCTGCAGGTCCGCAGCGGCCTGGGACACCTGTTGAAGGAAACACAAAGCGAGTCTTAGAAAGTTATCTGCTGTTATGTAACCAACATTAATCCAGTCAGTGACACCATCTGTATTAAAAACACAATGTCCAGTGTAGATAAACATGTAGTATTGGTACAAAAGCAGATGCAAAACATGTTTTCAGACATGCCTATACTCAACTGCTTATTTTTAAGTTGTTTTTCTCCATAATGCTTGTAATCGGTTGCCAGTGGTGGAAGAAGTATTCAGATCTTCTACTGTAATTAACTTAAAGTAGCAATAACAGTGTAGAAATACTCTATTACAAGAAAAGTCATGCATTTTACTGAAGTAAAAGTACAGCTGGTAAAGGCTAGTTTTAATGACTGTTTACTTGTTGTTTACATGTTGTTTACTTGTTGTTTACATGTTGTTTACTTGTTGTATTATTAATCTGAATCAAGAGTAAACGCCCTTAAAGAGTAACGTCTCGTTACCAACGTTACCTTAACTCTGTTGATGCCAGCCTCCAGACGCAACTGTTGGACGACTTTCTTCATCGCTACGATGCTGGATGATCCCGACATTGTTAAGATTTAGTTATGTAGTCTTAATAACAACAAATATACAACTTTTACAAAATAAAACTCTTAAGCTTAGCTTGCTAACTACTTCTTCCTCATCACAGAGCTTCCGGTATTCTTTCAAGGCCTGTAGAAGGAGGTTAGGACAAGGGTCTTGTTTCGGGTTATTACGCATGCGCAGTGTAACTATTTCGGCTAGATTTTACTGCGCATGTGTCAAACCCCCCCGGTTAAGACGCGTTGATGACGTATGTTTTAGCCTCCTTTCCATAGGCCTTATATTCCTTAAAGGAGTGTCCGTCCGCTGCTGCTGCCTTCAAGGGATGTTCGTGAAACTCCAGATAATTAATTATACTGTCATCCTAAAGTTGTTTTTAGATGTAAATTGCACCAATAAACCACACGTACGTGTTAATGAGAGCAGCCTCTTTTTTAGTTGGAAATTAACTGAATTATTTAAGTTCAGAGCAATGAAAAAAGGAAATGCGTCGTTTTTTACATTATTTGTGCTTTGGTTAAAAATTTGTCACATATTTTATTGCTTTTGTAATCGATAGTCGACGTAGTTTATATTGTTTGATCCCTTAAAATTCCTATCAAAAAACACGAGGGATTTAGGGGGATAAAAACCACTTAATTAACGTTCAACTTAATAATTACGACAACTTCCTGTGTACACGAAGGCAGCATCAGATCAATAGTAATTGCGATATCTAGTGGTGATAACACGTGTTATCAATATCATGTGCGATATTTTATTAAATAACTTAATTTTATTTATGCAGAAGTTATGAAAACAGTCAAATAAGCTATAATCTCTATATATTGTATATAATTAAGATATGTAATGTTTTGCACTATGGAACTGTGATGCTGGAAACTTGAATTTCCCTCTGGATAAATAAAGTTACCATCTATCTATCTATCTATCTATCTATCTATCTATCTATCTATCTATCTATGTAATACAATCTAAAAACAAAATATGGCTTTTTTTAGTGTGTTGCCTTAGCTGGAAGAATAATACAATGCCATAATTGCCCTATCAGCATTCACCAAAATAAGTATTAAAAACATAGTTTAAAAACTAAATATACCTGCATAACAGATGCAACTTGCAGGACAGCTCTGGTGACCACAGATGGGATAAGCTCCTTCTTTCAGTTGTCATCATCAGCACCAGAGCAACCAGTGCTGGCACTCCCATAAAAGAAACTCCACTGGGGCCACTGTGGCTGTGTTTGATTGCACCATTTAGTTACTGAGCAGTCCACGCCTTCACAGCCCCAATAAACAAGGCTTCCTGTGAATAAAACCTAACGGAAATCTGCCCTCTTGTATAGAGTGTTTCTCTGCTTCTCTCCATGCTGAGCTGGAGCAGTAATGGAGCTGTCCTGTGAGTCAGTGAGATATCCTGAAGACAGAAGACCAGCCAGCTGCAAGGTACGTGGAGGGAATTAATGCATTATTGTAAAAAGTGTTTGTGTACTGGGAGCAGGAGGGGAAATGACACTGAAACTTGTTGATGTCTGTTTTTTGTGTGTTTAGTTTGTGGAGCTCCATGTGCTGTATGTGCCAGATGACCAATGGAATGTGAAGCTCAATAAAGTCCCAGCTGAAGCCATAGAGAGCTTCATATCTGCAGGCTTCATCAGGTGAAACAGCTGGAAATCTGTCTATCTATCTGTCTGTCTGTATATAAAATGTTATTTAAAAGACATGAAGACATCAGCATTGTTGCATTGATTAGGAAGTGTTGTTATCCGGTAATTTAATCAACAAGTATTCATTAACATATACAGTCTTAATCTGCAAAGTGTCCACAGCTGTCAAACAAACGCAGTGAAGTAAAAAGTACAATATTTATTTATTATTTTAACTATAAAGTCTCACAATATCCAGATGTTCAAAGTGTCAGTTTCTCAAAGTTTTCAAAACACAGTGCAGCACATGAGTAAATGTACTTGTGTCATATTTGCTTTTAAAGCTTGATATGATTATGGTATTTAAACTGAAGCTCTTGAAAGCTGATATTTTTTTATTTTGTTTTTAATTCCAGTAAATATTAAACTTTTCCTTTGAGCTATGTGTACTTTACTTGAGTTGTTTAATTTTATGCTATTTTATACTTCTACTCCACTACACTACAGTTCAGAAGCAAATATTGTACTTTTTTAGTCCACAACACATATTTGATAACTTTAATTACTTGGAAGATTCAGATTAATAATACAAAATATAATAAAAAAATACATGTATTATAGGTTAGAATAAGAGGGAGGGGGTGTGCTACCCAGAAGTATCTGAAGCAAAAACTACCTTTACCAGATGCAACATTACGTAATGTCAGAAGTGAAACATATGCCTTATATGCAATATAATGTACATTATTCTGAAATGGACCATTCTGCATAAGTACTTTTAGTTTTGGTACTTTAAGTAATGTTTGATGCTAATACTTTTGAACTTTTACTTAAGTAAAATTTTGAATGCATGACTTTTACTTGTAATAGAATATTTCTACACTGTGGTATTGCTACTTTTACTTAAGTAGAATATCTGAGTACTTCTTCCAATACTGGTTTCTCCTGTGCTGTCACATTGCAGAAGTAGTGTGAAAACATATTTTATAACATTCTGATTATATGTTGTGTTACAGTTCAGTGATCTAAAATCTTCTTTCATCACTCAGGGTTTTTCCTGATGTCACCCTGAAAACTCTGAGGAGCGAGCTGGGAGCTCTTCTTGGCGCCGAGAGGAGCATCGACAAATTCTCCTTCCTAAAATGTGTGGGGCGCAGTTTGGCACTGGTGAGTGCAGCTGGCTGTTCACTGTAGTTTTCTATAGCAGATTGTGTTTCACTGGGCAGACAGTAGAGAGAAACAATGCAGACAGTTTGATTAACAAGTTCACTATTCAAGCTGCTAACACTAAAGGGTGTAAAGTGTGAGTGTTTGTGTGTGAGAGAGAGTGAGCACACAGTTTTTACTGCCGAGCCTCTTGCAACAACCAAATCCTTTGTAATTACAGGTCAAGAGCAAACAGGAGAGGGATCTGAAAGTGAAAACATTTGCTCCACCGTATGTATGTAGAATCCATATTTGCATTTAACATTTCTTTTCTTTGGAATAGTTTAATCACTGATGAAAAAAGTCAGAATGATGTGAGTTGAAGAAGTCCAGGAAAATATTACATTTTCTTATATTTTTGGTGAGATTTAGCCTTTTTTGGTATTACAAAGAATAGTATTACATTTTTCAAAATATCTAAAAACCCAATACACTCTTGTGCTCCCAGTCACAGCAAGTGGATTACAAATGTATGTTATGTTTTATCCTTTCAAAAAAGAGAAGTCATCTTTACCTGTGACTATAAGCTTTAAATGTTGTTTGTTATGCCATCTACACTGCTATTGTCCCTCTTAATTTTTGTTATGAACAGGATTTCCTGTAGGGACTCATCTAATTTGTTTGTTAGCCTTGTAGCTCTGCATTATCTGGTGATATCCAGATGTCAATAATACTGCTTCATTATGTTCCAATTAAGCTCCACTACTGTCTTGTTGTCACCTGTCGGCAGGCCCCACAGCCGGAGCTCTACCTGCTGCCCGCTGTGGAGAACGACAGCTCTGTTTGCTCCCAGTCGCTCTCCCCAGACACCAGCAGTAGCTCTCCAGACCACCAGACCTACTACCACCCTCCCAAGACATGCAGCCTGCCAGCAGGAACAAAGGAGCCTGTTAAATTCCCCCTCATCCCCCAGTGTTCCCATCAGCCACCTCCCACACCCAGCCTGGAAGAGGAGGAGGAGGAGGAGGAGGAGGAAGATGAGGAAGAAGAAGATGAGGAGCAGAGCTATAGTTCTTCAGAGGCAGGAAGAGAAAATGAAGAGGAGGGTCTCTCTTCCAACAAGTTAGAGTGGGCAGAGCAGGAATGTTGCTCCAGGAAGCCTCCGAATCGAAGGGCACCACAGCCTGTTTCACAGAATAAAGGTAAAACTACAGGTAAAATATATCAACTTTTGCTCTGCAACAAATGCATTATCCGCTCTGGTTGACCACATTTGCAGCCTGACACTTGTGCAGCTATCCCATGTGATGAAAGTGCAGGTTTCTGTAATTTGAAACAAAGTGCTGCTGATATTGACCATGTTTTAGAACAGATCTTATCACTCATATCTTTGAGTTAAATGTGAAAACGGCAACTTAGTCTTGTAAATCAGCCATTCCCAAAGACTGATTTACAAGATTAGGGTCGCCAAATACATTTGCAGAATTTCTGCCATAGTCTTTTATTTAAGATTTATATCTTAGTACACCTTTGAGCCACACGAGGGAGCTTGAATGTTCAAATTGTTCTGATAATTGTAGCCTACTTATAACATTGAATCTAATATAAAAGGCTAGCGTACATTCAGTATGTTTTACTGATGAGAGGGAAAAAAACAAGAGCTTGTTAACTCCACCTAAATGCATTTATTTGGTCTCATTTATAAAGTATTTAACATGTGTATATGTTTTCTAACACATGCATAAAACCAAGTTGTCATTCAAACATGTATCTCTTCTAAATCACTTATTTACCTATTCAAGATAATAAGGTGATGCTGAAATGGTAGTAACATGGTCAGGAACGTTCATTTACACACAAAATCGCTCTTCTCATTATTTAAAGATGAGGCTTAATTTAAATTAGGTTGCGATGTTTTATTATTTTTAAAAAGTGGGTCCCCAGAAAAAAGGTTTGGGATACACTGTTGTATATCATGCTAAAAAAATATCGTCATCTTCACTGAAAAGCCCATTTCAGGCGAACAAACACAGACACAAAGTGATTAATAACAACGTTTTTTTTAAATGTGAAAATCGCATTGGCATTTTATAACAGGCGCTTTTTGTATTAGTTGAAAAGATCTGTATGTCTGCCACCCAGCATCTTAGCGATGACATTTGTAGCCCTTTTTAAACCAGTCTTCTGGATCTCACATTACTGTACTCAGCTCTTCAGTTGTTATTTATCTACAGCTTTACGACGGTGTGAAGCTGATTCAGCTCAGCTGAAGGATTCGCCAGAGAGCGAAGAAACCTGCAGGAAGAAGAAACAGTACCACAGACAGAACAGAGCAGCCAGAGATTCAGGAGTCACCCCGTCTCTGGAGGACAGAGATTCAGGCTTCTCCCTCACAGACGGGTACTGTGCAGCATTACTAATAGTGCCATGCATGTACTCTGCAGTGAATACTTGTACTACTACTACTACTACTACTACTACTGGTTGTTGTAACTGTGTGTCTCTCTGCAGGCTTGGGAAATCAAAAGATGTCCATGCACTGAAGTCCATCAGGAATAAAGCAACAAGTGGAGTAATGTATAGCTTTACATTTTTGACAAAACATGTCTCAGCATGTCTTCTGCAGTGTTTTGTCTTATAAGAAAGGTTGCTCTTGAAGGATTTTTACAGGACTTTTAAAACAAACAGGAAATGTCCAGTTTCTTGCAAGTTGTTTTGTGTCATGATTAGTCCAAATTCCACTGCCAGCAGGTGGGTCTAGTGGAGTGTGTGAGGTCTTTGAAGTGAACAAAGAACATGCTTTTCCATTAAAACCCATTCAGATGAGGACTCCTGTTGTATTTCTTGCTTGCTTTAAGGCTGGGTTGTCTCAGTCTGTTGGGCTCACCTCTCCACCTCCAGGACTAGACTTGGCCGTGGTCACTCGAAAAACGTCTCCCGTCTTTCAGACAAACAGTAAGCTGTCACTTTGGCCACATACCCAGGACTAATGATCTTCTTCTTTTTTTAACCCAACTAATATGTTTGTTTCTGTTAGGAGAGGAACTGATCGAGGAAATCAAGCTGGTGAGGGAGGAGAGAAAGCAGCTGGAGTGGACGAGGCAAGAGTTGCTAAGAAAGGGGAAGGATTTGTTGGCTCAAAACAGACATCGCAGGAACCAAGGTGAGCAACAAAATACTCTTCAGTAAAAAGCTAACATCTTCTAAGGAATCATTGCAAGTTCTTAAAGGTAAAGTGTGTAGGATCTGGTGACATATAGTGGTTTGGTGGCAGATTGATCCGCTCACTCCTCCCTTTCAAGACTGCGGTAACGTGAGCCGCCGAGTGCAAAAACATGGTAACGCCGTTCGCCTCACTCAGAGGTCATCCTTAACATAATAACACTACTTTAGGAGCAACGGAAGTCAGATGACGGCTGGCGGTACCACAGTTTTGCACTCTGCGGCTCACGTTACGGCAGTTTCACAAGCGTGTGGGAGAACTACGGTGGCCATCAGGTAACGTTAAAAACGCGTAAGGCTCTCTCTACAGCCAGTGTTTGGTTTGTCCGTTCTGGGCTACTGTAGAAACATGGTGGAGCAACACGGCCGACCCCGTGAAGAGGACCTGCTCCCTATGTAGATATGAAGGGCTCATTTTAAGCTAACAAAAACACAACAATTCTTATTTATTACGAATATTATATTCAATTTCTGCCAATAGATCCCCAAAAATGTTACACACTGGTCCTTTAAAGACTGAAAAAAGTAAAAATGTAATTCCTATATATATATTTTTTATTAGAAAGTCAAATTTGTCAAAAGTAACTAAATTCTGCTGCTGCTTTTTTCTTCAACGTAAAGCACGTGACAGTTGGAAGAAGAAATATTTTGAGACGAAGAAGGCCACAGCACCATTAGAGGAAAACCTGAGAAACTTACGACAGGAGTTGGAGACGTTTTACAACAAACTCTTGCACCAGCTCCAGGCCAGAGATAACAGAGGAAAGCCAAGACGACAGGGCAGATCCTCAATAAAGGTAAAATGGAATTATGTATTACAGTATGTACTGCATTGACTAATATTAAGAGGTAGGCAAAGTATGTATTTGGATGAATATATTTTTTTATTAACATATTCTCTAGTGGAGTCTAAATATTGCATATAGTTTACTAAGAAATTGGATATGTTGAGTGATATTTTGAATTGCCAATATACCTTTTTAACAGCATGCATTTCAACTTGTAGCAGGAAAAGCAAAGGTATAATTAAGGATTGCATAACAGCAAAGCCCTGTAAGTGGAACACCTTTGCTTTTCCTGCTATGAAATATCAAAATGTGTGCTATGAAAGAAACCTATTAAAGGGCTTGTTGACCGAAAATGTCACCAATGCTGCCGTTACCAAATCCCAAATTTTGAAGCTGGACAGCATCTGCCAGTTTTTTTTTCTCCATAAAAGTCAAGTAAATGACTGATCATGAATTTCAGAACGAGCTCATCATTCAGATCATGACAGAGAGCCATGAGATTGACAACCTGAAGAGGAAGGTGGAGGATGCTAAGATGAAGCTGGTAACAGAGATGAAGGTAACTGGTTTTCTATAAATCCATCCAAATGTTTCCTCTGAACAAAAGCAGCTGTTGTAACAAAGGAAGTTGATAACTAGTTGGTCAAGAGGCATATTTGAAAACATTGGCACACATTTGTGTTCCTTTTCAACATCCTACAATTATATGTTCTAACATGCACTGGAAAGTGATATTATTCCATAAAATATTCTATATACTTTACTATAAGGATACAAATTATTACTAGTTAGCACTACAGAGCAAATCAACATGTTTGAATAGTAAATATATCATTATTTGCTACATTTTATGCCATGCTTTACTTTTAATGTTAAATGAGTTCCTCTCTTCATGCTTGATGGTGGAAGAAGTATTCAGATCATTTTCTTAAATAAAAGTACTACCCCACTACAAGTGAAAGTCCTGCATTCAAAACCTTACTAAAATAAAAGTATGCAAGTATTATTAGCAACATTTAATTAAAGTCAAAAGTAAAAGTACTGTGCAGTAAAATGATATATGATGTTTTGGATAATGTGTTTGTTGCATTTTCTGCTGTAGATGTTTAAGGTTGTGCTCATTTTATCCTTTATATACTGTTGGCTAGTTTAATCTTTAGCAATGCATCATTCTATAAAACCATCATGTTTGTAGCGTTGCTGTCCTGTGAGAACCACATATCTCTAAAAAGTCAACTTTTGATAAGCTCTGAAAAAACAGCCCTGTTTTCAGCTTTGTGATGATGCATTTTCCAGCTGATCTAAGAGGCATTGTAAATAGTTTATTTAGTTTAAGAAGTAGGGGGATTTCCTCAACACAAGGAAGGACTACTTCATCCTTCAGTTTATCAGAAAAAATCCAATTCAATAGATTTGGAAATACATGGTTTTCACTGGACAAGAAGGGGATGAAAGATCAAGAAAAAGAAAAATAACAGTACTGTAACTAGTAACTACAGCTGTCAGACGAATGTGTAGTGGAGTAAAAAGTACAATATTTGCTTCTGAGATGTAGAAGTATAAAGTACCTTAAAATGGAGTACCTTTATACCATTTGTACAGTACTTGAGTAAATGTACATAGTTATATTCCACCACTGCCTAATAGCTGTTGTATTATATTAACAAACCATGTTGTTTTCATGACTGGCTGCGTAGTTGAGGAAACAGGCTGCCACAGAACTGAGGGCCCTGAAGGCTGAGCTGGCCCAGAAGAAGAGCCAGTCCTCTCATCCTGGTCCCACGTCCTCTCTGGGCTTTGGAAATACCACACGAGACAGACTGCAAGTTCAAAGCACCTCCATTTAATCCAGCACAAAAAGAACTGTGAACAAAACCCTTGCTATGGACAGCAGGTTGATGTTGAATCGTGAGATTCTATGCAGCCGTACTTTCTACACGTCTTACTATTTTGCACCTATGTTTTGTATTTTTGTGCTGTTGCTTTCTCAACATTTTATTGTTATTTCATGCTTAATGTGATCTGACTGCCGACTTTCTGAATTTCTCAGGTTGCTGTAAGCTAGTTTGCAAGAAAGCGAAAACTAAAATGTTTAACTGGTTATGTAACTTCAATTTACAGATTCATCAGAACATTTTTTATTTATGTAAAGCGTAAAAGTGCAAAGATCTCAGTAAGCTCAATTTTGGTCAATCAAAAATACAGTTTGTGTCACATTATAAAGATTGGTTGTCTTTTTTCAGTTTGCACAGAGGAATGTCAGAGACGAAACTATACATTCAACGACAACAGTAGTACAAGCCACAATAAACTCTGAAGTGCAAGTATGCATCCCCAAACAGAGGGAAGCCACACCCCATTACTGCTACAAAGGGATATATGGACTTAGGAACAAACAGGAGGGTTGGTGTACATTTCTGCAGCAGTCTCAAGTGTATCCCAGCTAGCATCCTAAGAGTACATTCCACATCATTGCGGTCTGCTGCTTGGCGACTGGTTCATCGCTGTAGTCCAAGATGTTACCATTCCACATGCCAATGCCCCTCAAACCTTTAGATTTCACCGCCTCCGCCTTGGGACAGATACTCTGTGGGTCATCGTACCAAACCTGATGAATCTGTCCTGTCTGGTCCTGAAGAAAAACAGGAATCCTGAAGTTAAATTTAATACATTTTAAGACCTAAACGCCACTTTGAGTTCTTAACGGTTACATCAGTGACACACTTTAACTTACATTTACTATACTTTGATTTTAAGATAGCACAACTAAACAGTCTTAGTTTATGATAACTCTTTGGACTACTGTATCAATGTCGCACTGAAAACGTGAGTTTTTCATGATATGTCCCCAACAAGTTGCGGATCGGCAGAATCAACTCAGTGTAATGGTAGTGACATACACAGACTCTTGGCCGCCAAAGGAGTCAGAGCGGAAAACAGATTCCAGGTAAAATAAAGGTAAAAGTTATGGCCCCTATTTTCGACATACAGTACTATATTATGTATAGCATGCTGAAAAAGACTAAAAATAATATGTCCAATAAAAAGTCATAGTAGTATATCGAAAAAATAAAAAACGTCATAGCATAGTACAATTTTTAAAAAAAGCCATTGTATAGTAAGTCGAAAAAAAAAGTCATAGTATAGTATGTCAAAAAAAAAAAAAAGTCATAGTATAGTATGTGTTAAAAAAAACTCATAGTATAGTATGTCGAAAAAAAAAAGAGTCATAGTAAATAGCAGAATTTCAAAACGTCATTATAGTATGCCATAAAAATCAGTAATTAAAAAACAAATCATAAAAAAGGTCACAAAAATTCATAGTAACAAGTTTGTCAAAAAAAATTCACAAGAAAGTCATGCTATAGTGTGCCATGAAAAGAAATCATTAAAAAATGTCATAGTAGTTTGCCATAAACTACAACTTCATGCAATTTGAGCACACAACCTTTTGGACAAATATACAGATTGAAAACAAGCTGTAAATTTCAATAACTTGGAAATGGCATTTTAAGAATTTGTAATACTTTTTAAGGACCTTCATTGTCTCTAAATTGATTTATGAACTTTTTAATACTTGAATACTATGAATTGTGAATTGTTTTGTTTGGGAAGTGTCACTGTGGTAGCTCGGGTGGACGCCGGCACTCTGGATAAACAAACTGGATGAACATTGTCCGGCTGATTTGTTTAGTCCTAATTTATCAGGACAGGTAGAGGTGAAGTTAGTCAAGCTTGAACCTGGCAGAAAGCTAAATAATCCATAAATTAGGTGCCCACTTTTTTTAACCAATGAAACATCTAACCAAAACATAGCTGTATATTTTTAAGCAAGTTAAAGCGGAATTAAGACTTAAACAATATAATAAAGACGACGTACCTTGTAATTGAAGTAAGGAGCTTTCTGCTTGTCATCCCAGAGCCTGCCGGACATTGAGCTGTTGATCTGCTTCATCATCCACTTGTATGTTTTCTGTTTTCCAGCTGCATCGCTGCAGGGGGCTCCACGAAAAGGTACTTTGGTTAGAAAGCATACTCCCTCCTAGTAAAGAAAAAGACAATAAGGGATATCTGTGTTTACATTTCAAAACAGAACAACTTAGGATATACTGCAACAATAAAAAGTCTAAATAAATGATGGCAGTAGCATGCTTTGCCTTCAACAACATTTTCGGGATGGGGAAAAAACATGTTAAGAAATATTGTGAATCACAGGGAAAAGAGAAAAACGTTTAATACTTCAGCTGTGTAGAAATTGCATACCATTCTGTATTTCATACACAAAGGCAATTAAAGTGCTTTCCATAATGCATTAAACCATAAGGTTGGTGTTATTTTATTTTTGTCAATAAATCCCATAAAAGTACCAACACAATGCCTTAGTCTGTCTTTCAATATTTTCTGACTGTAAAATCAATTCATTGTTAGTTTCAGTCTTTTTATGGGATTTGTTGATAATAAAAACAAAACTAAGAGTCTACAGCCATGCTACGGACACTGAGTCTGCACAGCTGTGCTTTGAGATAAGTGCTAACTGCTAACCACATCAATGATGCTGAATGCTCACAATGACAATGCTAACACGAGGCTGATGGGAATGTCATGAGTAGTATGGGACAAATGGACATTTTGACCAGAAGATGGTGCTAGATGGAAAGTTAAAGGATCACCATACTAGTTAATAATCATCCAGATGTGGACATGAAAGCCTGCCAAATGTCACGGCAGTCCAGCCAATAGTTGTTAAGACATTTCAGTTAAAACCACAGAGGAAGGCAGGTCACCATGGATATCTGCACCGTATTTCATGGCAATCCATGTCACATGTGTCGAGACATTTTACTGAAATCCAAAAATGTCACCCTTCTGAGGGCGTCAGAGGAAAAGTCACGGGGTCACTAAAGTCAGTAGGATTCATCCTCTGAGGACCTAAGCTAAAAATATAGATTACCAGACTTAAAAACACAAACATTTTAACTGTGCATCTTTTAAATGAACGTATCTTACCTGGGTGAAGTTGAGGCATTGGTAGTCATAGCCGTACCACGGGACTCCCATCACTAGCTTCTTTGGATCGATCTTCAGACTCAAAAACTGGTCATAACCTTCAAAGAAAGACATTTCATATAGTGGTGATGACTAGTTCTGTATTGACAAGCTGATTTATTCTCATTCATTACGTAACAACTGGAAAACAAACAAACCTTCCAGTGTTTGAGAGAGTGGGGCATTTGCCATTGCAATGCAGTCCCCCATGATCTGGCTCTGTTCATCATAGGACATCACAAACAGCAGGTCGCAGGATTCAGCGATGGCGACGTAATCATAGCAGCGGTGGTCGATATCATTTGGTGACCAGGCAACGTCAAAGGAGACCTTGAGATCGGGATAAGATAAATATAACATTGAGACCAGGCAGGTTAGAGAAGGCTCACAGCACCTCATTCATTCATTTTCCTGGTTAATTCCTATTTAGGGTGATGGAGGGCTTTCCAAGAATACATTAGGGAAAAAGAAGATGGCATAGGGCTAATCCAAACTATATGTTTTTACTGGAGGACCTTGTCAAAACATTGTGTTCACCTGTGAGCCTGGGATCTCCCTGTGGAAGGCCTCAGTGGTCTCTTTGACCAGGTCTGTCAGAGCGTAGTACACTGGCGAGCTCTTGTTCACTGCTTGCTCGATGTCAATGTTGATCCCATCCATAAACTGACTCTTTGCCAAGTTGACCTTCTCTGTTATCCACGCCGTCCTGTTATCTTGGTCCACAATGTAGGGCAGGTGAACGTCACCTTGACCCACCGACAAGGAGAGAGAGAGATGGACATAATTATGAGGGGGGTTGTTGAACTGCTGGAAGCAGGAGCAAAAAAAGTAGTGCCAAAATTGATAAAATGGCAGGAATTGGCTCTCCATGCTAGTAACATTCACTAGATGGATTTATACCAACAAATGTCAATGAAAAGGAGGATGTTATGTCATATTGATGTAGATGGCTTGTTTACCTAAAGGAAGAACAACGGGCCAAGTAAGAGAAAGTTAAGACAAGAATACGAAAATGTTCTTGCATGAAGCCCAATGGGCCGTACTGTACAGTCTCTACAAAGCATTTCGTTCTATAGTGAATGAAGTTATCTTACCTTTAAGTACAACCCGTGCTCCTTTGGAGTGAGCGTAACACATGAGATCAGCATCATATTTTCCAAACGTCGCCACAGTCGTCACCATGCTCCAGTTGTAAGACTTCCATGTCTTTCCACCCACGTCAAACACAAACACCTGAAAGCACAAAGACCACACAGGACACATGACTGTAGGGTTAACTGTTCCTATTCATACTCCGTTAATGTCCCAGTTTATTACTATTATTATTCAGCCTGTAAAGTAAATTGAGTGATTGATGTTTCAATTTGCATTCGTGAAAAATGTACAAAGTAAATTTTACAAAACAAGCAACAACAACACATACTTCCTGAAAAAAGGATTTTACGGCTTCAAATCTCCATGAAACAGTGCCAGTAAGCCGTACCAGACAATATCAGGGCTCTAGCACTGTCAACTGCTGTTATTCATGTTATTAGTTACCTGTTAGTCAAGGCAAATTGTCTCGTTAGAAATTAGCACTTTGATATGTGAGTTTTGACGCAACATGAGACACCTAACAGAAGTCAAAGAGACACAATGTGCTCAAAAGGGGAACCTTCTCAAATATCACGTGACCATAAAACAAACACAGACAGGCTGCACGGATAAAGAGGAACAAACAGTCTAAATTTAAAACTTACATTAGAAACAACAGTAGAAAAGTTCAGAAAATATTGCTTACTGCCATGCAGCCAGTACATTTATAACAGTCTACAGTGCTGCTAAGGTATCGCATTTTTCAGTCCCTTGTCATGAAATGGGTATAGATTCATTTTGTCAGTTCCTACAGCAAAAACTAAAGTTCACATTTTCGATTTTATAATTTATGTATGTCTAGACTGTGATAAATTCAAGATTTTGATGCCAGTTTAATGCTCAACTATACAAGGAACAACATTTTATAGACTTCCGTCATATGATCCAACTTTATTACAGTCATGAACATTGTGTAAGAGGCTTGTGATATGCTATTGTACAATAGCTGTCAACACCAAGCAGGAACTTTTTTTTTTCCATTTATCTAACAAAAAAATATTTTATTTTTCTTCTCTCAGTCTACATACATGAGAGATAGTAGGCTACAGTATAAGAGATAATGCTAGACATTGTTGGGAAGTTTGCTAGGTGAATTATCTTATAAATACAATTTAAATATGCTACATGATTATCAAAGTACAATAATTTAATGCTAAAGGTTCAATTGAGTTTGAACGTCAACATAGATGTATTATTTTGTCAGTTCCTACAGCAAAAAGTATTGATCTTTTTAATTCATGTATGTCTAAACTGTGATATTTTTTTTAAATATTCTTTCAGTCTGCTGATAGGAGATAAGCTAGTACAGTATAAGAGACAATGCAAAAAAAAATTGGGAGTTTGCAAGGTGAATTATCCTGTAAAAAACTGTTTTAATATGCTATATGGTTATCAAAGTACAATAATTTAATGCTAAAAGTTCAATTAAGTTTTAACATCAACATAGATGTCTTATTTTGTCAGTTCCTACAGCAAAAACTAGAGTTCACATTTGATTTTTTTTAATTTATGTATGTCTAAACTGTGATTTCTTTTAATATTCTTTCAGTCTGCTGATAGGAGATAAGCTGGTACAGTATAAGAGATAATGCAAAACATTTTTGGGAGTTTGCAACCTAAATTATCCTATAAAAACAATTTTAATATGCTTTTTATTTATCAAAGTAAAATTATTTAGTTCAATTGAGTTTTAAAACCAACAAGCCCACATTTCCACTTATATTTCCTCCACATTCACCTGTCAGACATGGTCTTATTATGACTAAAGGTGAGTGCAATGCTCTGCAGGTGGAGCTGCAGCAGCACCGTGTTGTGTTGTCCGTGTTTTTATTAACCAGCTGACTTTATAACTACCTCAAAGTCTCTCTCCTCCCAGATCTGTTGACAGAGCTCCGGTCTCTCACACGGACACACGGCAGCCCTGCAGACCAGGACCAGGATCACCGACCACAGACACAGAAGAAAGCAGGACTTTATCGACATGTTTCAGACCAGGAGGAGGAAGTTTAAGCTGAGAGCCGCAAACAAATCAGAAACATCAGGCCTGTACGGAGGCTGACACGAGACAATCTTCATCCGGTTAAAGCACAACGCGAAGCTGTTAAGCAGAACAACAACACATGCAGTCATCACATTAAAAATGCATTTCAGTACCCTAACAAACATAATTAAAATACCTATGTAGAGAATTAGACAGTCAAGGACCTGGAGTGTTTTGACTAGAGCAGTGGTGGCTGGTGGAAATTGTCCCAGGTAGAGCTGTGCCACATCCAATCAATTTCAGCAAACATCAGTATGATTTAATGCAAAAAAAAAAGTGAAGGTTTCAAAAACACATTACAATAGTACAATTTTGAGGTACTTGCACTTTACTTGAGTATTTCCATGTTCTGATACTTTCTACTTCTACTCCACTACATCTCAGAGGGAAATAATGTACTTTTTACACCACAACATTGATTTACAGTTTTTCTCAATTGTTTACACACAAATACTGGTACTTGACACACAATGACCACAACATGTAACTCATGCACCAACCCCCTGAACCAATTCTGCTAAACTACAAGCACAATTCCTGCTTTACACTCAAATTGCAGTTCTAAAACACACTTTTTTCAAAACACTACACACAATTCTCTGCATTTGGCACAATTTTCATGAAGAAAATCTCGTTTTCACAAGGAACACACTGTCATTCAAAATTCTAAAGTCAATTGCCCTACTATGCACACTGACTCATCACATAGGCAAACACCTGTCACACAGTGTTACAATTAGCAATCAGTTGATGCTTTTCATGGCTGGGTTCGACATGCTAAGCGATATTTCCCCCGCTGCTTGGCCAGGGCAAACATTGCTTGTGATGTGGATGAGGTGCTGTGGCCAGACCGAAACAGAAGAGAGGATGCAGCATAGTTTTTTTTCCGTTTTTTTTTTACAGTAACTGTATACAGTAAATTCCTCTGTTGTTTTGTATGTAGACCACTGTATGTGCAACTTTGTGTTGGTTGGGATGTACACTGTGTACATTGTTTTTGTGGGGAAAATAAAATATATTTGTTACCGTGTATTTGTGTGTTCTGAGTATAAAAACAATATTCTAAAATATTTTACAACACACTTATGTATGTACTGTCTGTAGTAAGTGTAACACTGAACAAAAAAAAGGCCTAAGTCATCATGATGAATGGAGAAGAAGTGTTTTCCATTCATCATAGTGTTTTACATTGAGCACATCAGTGTTCAACTGGTTCTTATAAATGTCTATTCATATGATGGTTTGTGTGTGTCATTTGAAAACAAAATACCATTTTGAGAAGAAATAACATTGTTTTGAATGTAAAGTTTCATTTTGCAGGAGAATTGAGGGGTTTTGCCCATTGTGTGTGTGTTTTTTGATTTGTGTGTAGAGTTCTGAGAGTATGAGGCATGCTTTCAGAAAATGTGTGTAAACAATCGAGAAAAACTGTAATAACTTTAGTTACTTTACAGATTCAGATTATTAATACAAAATATAATCAACAAATAAATGATGTATTATTATAGATTAAACTGCCCAGCAGTATATAAATTCATTAAAGTCATTAAAGTGAGCTCCACATTTGCCAGTTATAACATTAAAGTGATAAACATATTAATGCATCAATAAGTATAATCCTATAATGTACATTATTCTGCATAATGTGTACTTTTATGTTTGGTAAAGCTGAAGTAGGTGAGATTGGAGTAAATATGATTAGAAAAAGTTATTTCTTTAAAACGGTCGCTATATCGTGACAGTACTCTTTCGTTGACTTAACGGCCACAGGTGTCGCTGTTAACAAGCATTTCTGATTCTTACAAACAGCCCCTTTAAGAGTAAAAATGGTAGTAAGCATTACGCTTAATCAGGGTTACAATTAAGAGGGGGTCCTTGGAAAATTTTCTCCCCTTTAACGGGTCCCTGGCCCAAAAAAGTTTGACAACCCCTTGTTCTATATAGTCAGTCCTACAGAGCCTTGGCCAGTTTTCAATTAGGTTCAGAGGTCCAGTTATTTGGAACAGCTTTCTTCTGCATTTCTGATTCTTAAAAGAGATCTTTCCCAACTTCTCTTGATGGAGTACTAAGTAAATGAGGTGGATACCATGAATGAAAGCAGAGCAAATATTTGTTATTGTAATTGTGTTTTTTTGTTTTTTTTCTTCCTTGTTTTTATTTTTAACTATCATTTCTTGTTTGGAGAATAGTATTCATTTCTATATTTTAGATATTTTAAAAATATTTCTGTCTGTTTGTAAATTGGTGGCAAGGATATACAGCTGTCTTTAATTTCAATGTTCCTTTTACAAGCCCTCAGGGTTGTTTTTGTTTTTTTTCAACCCACCTGTGCATTTATTTATGTTATTATATATCTCTACTCTTTTGTTTTCTTTTATTATATGCACAAATAAAGAACTAAAGAACTACTGCACAGACTTTGGCTCCAAATTACATCAAAAAGGCGTGAAGGCAGCGTCCGTATATCTGGGATGTTTTGTCTTCATTTTTGTACAGTGGGAGGAAGTCTATGGTCTCAGCAGAGAGTTCCTGTTTCAATGGTGTGGGTTAGCCCTGCCACTATTTCCTCTACTTATATCTGCCTTATATCTATTAAATATGCAATATATAATAGGACATGTTTTTTACAAGTGAGTCCTATTTGGATTATTATACACATGGCTGCTGTTAAAACACACTGTATAAACTAAAGGTAAACTGTTAAAGCTTTGTTGCAGAGTTCAAATGAATTTAAAAAGCAGCAACAATCAGTTTATCCATTTAACCATTGCACAATGTCAGCAATTGCCTTTAACTGTTCCTAATTTCATCTCCTCATCCTAGTTTTACTCTTTTGCTTGACAGTTGGTAGTATCACTTGTAAATGTGCGCACTACATTATGAGACTGGTTTATATTAATTTGTGGTGTCTTGCTGTCAGGGCATAAATCTTTGCATGACACAGTAATAAAAAAAAAAAGAAAAGTACTAGAAGATAATCATCTTTCAAAGTGATGATTTTGAAACATTGTGCGGAAGAAAGTTACGTAAACAACAGTTGGATTGTTTGGAGAGTCAACAGTCTCTGGATCAAGCTGACACGAATTTGATAAAATTTCAGGTCACGACAAAATGACATTTTATTGAAAGACTGACACGTTCACATGTTTATGCAACTGAAACCATTCTATAACAGCATTTTTATAATATTTAATTTCACTATAATGTTTTTTTATCATAATAATTTGTGTGAGTTTATTAAGTCATTGGTTGCTTCAAAACTGTATCTTTTTAACTTTGGCCATCTATTAATATATTTATTAATAATAAGACATGTAAATTACATTTTTAGACATTGCTGTGTAGTGAAATGTATGTAGGTTAAATATTTATAGATTCGTGTATATAAATACTTTAAAATATAAAATAGCATTACCTCATCTGTTTAAAATGTGTTATGCCACAAGAGAGAAAACATCTCTGGATTTTGGACATTGAGCTGTTCAGGTTAAAACAACTTGTCACGTCGGTGACATTTTGCATTCGTGTTTCACTGTTTGTCTAATCTCAGGGCATGGTAACATCAAATTCATGAAAGCTGATATTTAGTTAATGATACATTTTGATGGGCACGCAGTCATCAGAAAACTGCCTTTAAAAGGACACCTCTGGCTGCAGTAGATCACATTCATCAGCCATGAGGGTGCTTGTGCTAGCCTTCACTGTTGCCCTTGCAGGTGATTATGTCTTTATGCATTTAAAAATAAATCAACTTAGATTTAACTTAAGATTAAAGTTCTGAAAATGTTCTTTTTTTTGTAAAATTAGATAATAATTGTGTAGATGAGTACATGATAGCAATTCTCCACTAATATTGTGTTTTATTAGGACAAAAATTAGAAAATAAATGGAATTATTAAGAGAACTACTACTGCACTTGCTGACAGTGTAATGCTGTCTTGCCAGTTAAATATAGTTTGAAAAAAAAATGGCATATAAAGAATAACATTTGCATTTTTTCCCACATATCTTGTTTGTCCTTTATGAACACCAAAATAACATTTTATTCCTATTTTGCAGCTGGTTACCAGGTCAACTTTGGTAAGTCGTCATTTTGTTACGTTAAAGATGTAGTTCTGGTGTATAAATATAGAAGGCTTATGTTTCTCAGTTCAACATTCTATATAATGTAAATGCATTCACTAGTTTGTTTTCTTGTCTAATATTGCAGCTCCAGAGTTTGTCACTGGAAAGACCTACGTCTACAAATATGAAGCCTTTGTTATGGGTGGCATGCCCGAGGAGGGTCTGGCAAGGGCCGGAGTGAAAATCCGCAGCAAAGTTATGATCAGTGCAGCGTCTGCTGGCACCTTCATGCTGAAGGTAACACAATTTATTTATGATTAATAACAAGTGAACTGGAATAATGATTTTCCACGTGGCTTATAGACAATCAAGAAATTCAAACTGTCACTCTTCCTTACAGCTTGTCGACCCGGAAATCTTTGAGTACAGTGGCATCTGGCCCAAAGACCCTTTCAGCCCAGCCACCAAACTCACCTCGACCCTGGCTGCTCAGCTCTTGACGCCCATCAAGTTTGAGTATGCCAACGGTGTTGTCGGCAAAGTCTTCGCACCGGCTGGCATCTCTGCAACTGTGCTGAATGTCTTCAGAGGAATCCTCAACATCTTCCAGCTGAACATCAAGAAGACTCAGAACGTCTACGAGCTGCAAGAGGTACAAATAACTCATTTTCATAGAGTTCAACCCACAAAATGCCACAATACTTGAACTGACAATCTGTGTTTGGGTTTTTGTGAACTAGCCTGGAGCACAGGGTGTGTGCAAGACCCACTACGTCATCAGTGAGGACGCAAAGGCCGAACGCATCATGTTGACCAAGACTAAGGACCTGAACCAATGCCAGGAGAGAATCATTAAGGACATCGGCTTGGCTTACACTGAGAAATGCGTTGAGTGTGAGGCTGTAAGTGCAATTTCCCTCTCGCTTCATAATCTCTACTATCCCGGACACTGCTGGTGTGATGACATTGTGGTTCTTGTCAATGCAGAGAGGACAGATCCTGAAGGGAGCCGCTGCTTTTAACTACGTCATGAAGCCAGCATCCACAGGTGCTCTGATCTTGGAGGCAACTGTTACAGAGTTCATCCAGTTCTCACCTTTCAACATCATGAATGGCGCTGCCCAGATGGAGGCTAAGTATGTGGTTTAAATTTAAAAAAGAAGTGTGCCATAACAGTGTTGTTAGCACTATTCTCAGCACAAAGTGTCACAATGCAGACTGATTTTGTGTTTATGTATCTTCACAGGCAAGTCCTGACCTTCCTGGAGATGGAGAAGATCCCAGTGGAGCCCATCAGAGCTGAGTATCTTCACCGTGGATCCCTGCAGTACGAGTTTGGCAGCGAGCTTCTCCAGACACCCGTCCAGCTTCTGAGGATCAGCAATGCCGAGGCTCAGGTACTTCAAAATATTCCCTTTTTTCAGATTTTTGTTGAATTCATCCTGTTGCAACCAGCTTTACGATGGGTAATATTTTGTCCTGACAGATCGTCGAGACTCTGAACCACCTGGTTACCTTCAACGTGGCCAAGGTCCACGAAGACGCCCCTCTGAAGTTCATTGAGCTCATCCAGCTGCTCCGTATGGCGAGATTTGAGAGTATTGAGGCCCTCTGGACTCAGTTCAAAACTAGAGCCGATCACAGGTAACTGCGACTTTCATTCAGAGAAGAGCCATGAAACAAAACGTGCCATGGATAATATAATATTTCTTTTTCCCAGACACTGGATCCTGAATGCCGTCCCTGCCATTGGTACTCATGCTGCTCTGAGGTTCCTGAAGGAGAAGTTCCTCGCTGGAGAGCTGACTATTGCTGAAGCTGCTCAAGCGCTGCTGGCATCTGTACACATGGTGACAGCTGACCTCGAGGCCATCAAGCTTGCAGAGGCAAGTCAGCGTTAAAGTTTTCTGGAGTATTTATAATGATGTGAGAACTGGGACGCATAATCAGCTCTTTACTTTCACCACTCCTCAGGGCCTGGCTATGAACCACAAGATCCAAGAGAACCCAATGCTGCGTGAGATTGTCATGCTGGGCTACGGCACCCTGGTTTCTAAATACTGTGCAGAGAACCCAACTTGCCCAGCTGAGCTTGTGAGGGTATGTATTGCTTTTTTACAAAAATGTGTTTTATATAACTTAAATCCAGTTATAACATCGGTGGCATTAATGTTTTTTTGTTCCTCCCACAGCCCATCCATGACCTTGCCATCCAGGCTGTTGCCAGAGGTGATATGGAGGAGCTCATTATCGCTATCAAAGTCCTGGGTAATGCCGGACATCCTGCCAGTCTGAAGCCGATCATGAAGCTCCTGCCTGGCTTTGGAAACGCTGCTGCTGGTCTGCCACTCAGAGTTCACATCGATGCTGTTCTGGCCATGAGGAACATCGCTAAGAGGGAACCCAAGATGGTGAGACTACATTTTCCGATTCCTTCCATTACTAAGAATAACTACACTTGAGATCCTTTTTGTTTATAACATTCATCTTTTATGAATTAGATCCAGGATATGGCTGTTCAGCTGTTCATGGACAAGACTCTCCACCCAGAGCTCCGTATGGCTGTTGCTATCGTAATGTTTGAGACCAAGCTGCCCATGGGTCTGGTGACTACTCTTGCCGATGCCCTCTTGAAAGAAAAGAATCTGCAGGTCGCTAGCTTTGTCTTCTCTTACATGAAGTCCATGACCAAGAACACCGCACCTGACTTTGCCTCTGTGTAAGAACTTAATATATCATTCTTTTGCTATTTAAACATGTTAGCATCAATAATATATCATATATTTGAATGTTCTACTTACAGTGCTGCAGCCTGTAACGTTGCTGTGAAGATCCTCAGCCCCAAATTTGACAGACTGAGCTACCGCTTCAGCAGAGCTCTCTATGTTGACACTTATCACAGTAAGAGCACAACAGGATAACAATTTGTCATCAGAGATTTCAAATTAAAACATGTGGTTTGACATGTGGTTTCTCCTATTTTGCCCTGCAGACCCCTGGATGGTGGGTGCTGCTGCCAGCGCCTTCTATATCAACGATGCTGCCACTGTTTTGCCAAGAGCCGTTGTGGCCAAAGCTCGTACCTACCTGGCCGGAGCTTACGCTGACGTTCTTGAGGTAATTGTGACTTACATTAACACAACGAAAGGCTTTTATATATCTGGCATGTACCTCCCATTCTTATACACCTTTGCTCAATGCACTGTGTCAAATCATAACAGCATAAAGAGGGAAATTTAGCTCGCTTTTTTAATTAATATCTACATCTCAGGCTGTTTACAGTGAACATTTTTAGATTTAACTTCAATTAATGCCACTTTTTGTCAACAAGCTTCATTAATATGGCTTTATACTGAACGCAACCTTACACATTATATTTTTAGTAATAATTAAAAAAAAGACTTACCCATTAAATGCTGCTTTTCATTTTTCCAGTTTGGAGTAAGAACTGAGGGAATGCAGGAGGCCCTTCTGAAAATGCCAGAGGTACCTGCGAGTGCTGACAGGATGACCAGGATGAAACAAGTTATGAAGGCTGTAAGTTTTAAGGGATCACTCTGATGCTAAAAAGATTTTTAAGAATACATTTTATTCATAGACGTTTTATACATTGTTCCATTTACTTTTCTTCTTCGCACAGCTTTCTGAGTGGAGGGCTCATCCTTCCAGCCAGCCCCTGGCCTCCGTGTATGTGAAATTCTTCGGACAGGAAATTGGATTTGCCAACATCGACAAAGCCATTGTTGATCAGATCACTGAGGTACGGTATCGGGTTTATTCAACTGTACAAGCGACTGCTATGTAATAAAAGTAACTGAATATCTGATTTTGTGTTTACAGTTCGCCAATGGACCAGCAATTCGCACTTACGGCAGGAGGGCTTTGGATGTTCTGCTGTCTGGTGTCGCAGTTCATTACGCTAAACCCCTGCTGGTTGCCGAGGTCCGTCACATCCTTCCCACCACCGTTGGTCTGCCCATGGAGCTCAGTTTCTATACTGCTGCTGTGGCTGCTGCAACTGTTGAATGTAAGTTGCACTTAACTGTTGACGATTTGAGAAAACGATTCATACCGATACTGAAAATGTGTTGTTTTTCACAGTCCAAGCCACCGTGACACCACCTCTGCCTGCCAACTATCACGCTGCCCAGCTCCTGAAGTCTGACATCAGCATGAGGGCTGCCATTGCTCCAAGGTAATCCATGTGTAGCTTACTTGACAACTTATTAAGCTTCTTCTCATCAGTTTAACAAATGCATTTGAGGACATCACCCTTAAAATTTATATTTTCTGTCCCTTGCAGTGTTTCCATGCATACCTATGCAGTTATGGGAGTGAATACTGCTTTCATCCAGGCTGCTCTGCTGACAAGAGCCAGAATTCACACAATTGTTCCCGCAAGGTTGGAAGCAAGAGTTGACATGATTAAGGGCAACTTCAAGCTGCAGCTCCTGCCAGTTCAGGGCATCGATAAGATTGCAGCTGCAGTGTATGTACTTTTCCTTGTCACCAAGTAACATGTATCACACAGTTTTGAAATTCTGTTTTCTTAAAACTATTTTTCCTTTCTCCAACAGTGTTGAGACTTTTGCTATTGCAAGAAACGTGGAAGACCTCGCAGCCGCCAAAATCACCCCAATGATTCCAGCTGAAATGGCAGCACAGGTGTCAAGGGAGACCTTCGCTTCAAGGATCTCATCTATGGCTTCCACTATGGCTGGTGGCTTTGTGAGTTTGATTCACTGACCATCATTTCCAACACAAGCATTTACCCTTTTTCAAACTAATGTGGTGACCTCTGTTACGGTTTTACAGTCAGCATCATCTGAAATCATTCCCGTTGACCTGCCAAGTAAAATTACCAACAAAATGAGACTCCCCAAGGACTTCGAGAAGAAAATGTGTGTGGAAATCAAAACCTTTGGTTTCAAGGCATGCACTGAGATTGAATCTCGCAATGCGGCCTTCATCAGAAACGTCCCACTCTACGCCAT
Organism: Sebastes umbrosus; assembly: GCF_015220745.1. Classification (NCBI taxonomy): domain Eukaryota; kingdom Metazoa; phylum Chordata; class Actinopteri; order Perciformes; family Sebastidae; genus Sebastes; species Sebastes umbrosus. The sequence goes on from NC_051273.1 coordinate 14,108,996, forward strand.
GATTGGAAAACATTCCATCTTGGTTGAGGTTGCTCCAGGCAAGTGAAATGGATAACATTAAATTATCGATATAAGTAATTTTGTAAGAAGTCGTTAAACGTATCTATTTATCTATTTGGTTGCAGCTGCCGGACCAGTCATCGAGAAGATTGAAATCGAGGTTCAGGTTGGAGAAAAAGCAGCAGAAAAGATCCTCAAAGTGATTAACATCAGCGAGGAAGAGGAAATTCTTGAGGACAGAAACGTCCTAATGAAACTCAAGAAAATCCTGGTTCCTGGTCTGAAGAACAGGACTGCAGCTTCCTCCAGCTCCAGCAGCTCTCGCTCCAGCAGCTCAAGCTCCTCCTCCAGCTCCTCCTCTCGCCGCACCACCAAGTTGGTCGACGGTATCGCTCCGATCAGCAAGGTAATGAAGAGCTCCAGCAGCTCCTCCAGCAGCCGATTGAGCTGGGGCTCCTCCAGCTCAGGCTCCAGCAGCAGCCGCTCTTCCAGCTCCAGCTCCAGCTCCAGCTCCAGCTCCCGCTCCACCTGGTCCAACTCATTTTCCAAGGTGAAACAGCTTTACCTCTGAACATGTTAAAAAAACAAAAAACAGCAGAATCAAAAAAGTATGTGAAAGTATTAATCTATTTTTTCTATTGCAGCAACACGTAAAGGAAATGAAGTTCATCAAGAACCACATCCACCAGGTAATTATCAGATTGATAAGAAAGCCACATCGTGTACATCATGTCTGATCAAGCTAAATGTATGATTTCTTTGTTGCAGCACGCCCTCTCAGACCGCGCCAACAGCAAGAGCAGTGCCCACAGCTTCGAGACCATCTACAATAAGGTAAGTCATCAAACCAAGCATTTACAGTCTCTTGTACTCGGTGGGAAAAATCGAATCATTAATATCAATCTTTGGTTTTCACTTTCAGGCCAAGTACCTCGCGAACGCTGTCACTCCTGCTGTGACCATTCTCATCCGTGCCGTGAGAGCCGACCACAAGGTTCAGGGATACCAGATTGCAGCTTACTTTGACAGAACTACCGCCAGACTGCAGGTCATTTTTGCCGACCTGGCCGAGAACGACCACTGGAGAATCTGTGCCGACGGTGTGATGATAAGCCAACACAAATTCATGGTAAAAACTTTTTATTTGGTGATGAGGCAACAGTTGTTAGAAATCTGTGTGATGCTTGTGAGATTTTAACTCTGATTTCTGTTAGGCCAAGGTCACCTGGGGCATTGAGTGCAAAGAATACGACACTGAAATCACGGTTGAGACTGGCGTTGTGGGCAAACAACCTGCAACCCGTGTGAAGATTACCTGGGAGAAACTTCCAAAGGGCATGGAGCGCTATGCAAAGAAGTAATCACATAATGCATATTTCGTAAATTTTGATCTGTTTTATAAAAACCTACAAAACAAAGTAATTAATTCCTATATACTCTCTGCGACAACCTTTACTGAAAATGCAACATTTCAGTCACAAACCTTTATCAAGCATCCTGCAAGTAGATGTGTGTGGGAATTCATTACTTTCTTTTGGCATGATTGCATTTTCATTTTCAAACACACCTATCTACCACACATTTAAAAACTAACCGTAACCTTTACGACTCCCTAGGCTCTCTGCGTACATTTCCTGGCTCATTAAAGAATACGGAGTAAGCCTGGCAAAGGTCAAAAATGTTCGTAATGAGATCAAACTGTCTGTGGCTGCTGCTTCTGAGTCAAGCCTGAATATTGTTCTGAAGACACCAAAGGTGCGGTTTTATTGCCCATTATTTACACACAGAAAATATGTTGTCACCTAGTTTGTATATACACGCTTCATAACCATTTTTTCATTGTAATATTACAGAGGACTATTTACAAACTTGGTGTGGGTATCCCCGCCGCTCTGCCAATCGGAGTCACTGCTCAAGAGATGGAACCATTCCAGAGCAACTTGGTTGACAAGATCTCCTACATGTTCACCAAAGCTCACGCAGGTGAAAACATGTATAGAAACAGGTCTTAATGAATTGTCAGGCTGATCAGTGAATAGCTAACTAACTGATTAATCTTTTCCTTCCACTCCAGCTGAGTGCACCATGGTGAGAGACACACTGGTCACATTCAACAACAAGAAATTCAAGAACGAGATGCCCCACTCTTGCCTCCAGGTTTTGGCTCAGGATTGCACCCCAGAACTTAAATTCATTGTTCTGCTGAAGAGGGATCAAACGCAGGAACAGACCAGTCTCAATGTGAAGATCGCAGACCTGTAAGAACAACAAGTTATATCAAAATTGTAGGAAGTGTCTCAACAAAAAAAGGACAAAAAATCCAGAAATGAACTGTAATACATGTATTTCAATTGTTTTTTCAACAGTGATGTGGAGCTGTATCCGAAGGACAATTCTATCATGGTGAAGGTTAACGGAGTAGAAATCCCCAGCACCAACCTGCCATATCATCATCCCACAGGTTTTTTATTCTATTAATTCAAATTGAACTGTCATGCTGAAATGATTCAATTTGTTGAAAGTTATAAATCACACATTTATCTATTTGCTTTCATTTTTAGGCAAAATTCAGATCAGACAGAGCGGTGAGGGCGTCGCTCTCCATGCTCCAAGCCACGGTCTCCAGGAGGTCTACCTTGATCAGAATGCCCTGAAGGTGATACAAGAAATCTCATTACTGTATTTGACATTGTCACCGATATCGATCCGGTATCGGTATCGGTGCATCCCTAATCTAATTTAGATTTATTAATCACCATTCTGGTAATGGAGCAAATGCTGAATTGTTGTTTTTTTTAATCCAGGTTAAAGTTGTGGACTGGATGAGAGGACAGACCTGTGGACTGTGTGGAAAGGCTGACGGTGAAATCAGACAGGAGTTCAGCACACCCAACGAACGCGTGACCAAGAACGCCATCAGCTACGCTCATTCCTGGGTTCTGCCTGGAAAGAGCTGCCGTGATGCCTCTGGTAATACAATACCTGCTTCACCCTTCTCTATCAGAATATCACTTATACCCAAAATGAGCAAAAAATGCAGCATATAAAGAAACTAACATACGTGCTTACCTTCCTTTTTCACCCTTTTCCAGAGTGTTACATGAAGCTTGAATCTGTGAAGCTGGAGAAGCAGGTGATCCTCCACGGCGAGGAGTCCAAGTGCTACTCTGTTGAGCCCGTGCTGCGCTGCCTGCCCGGCTGCCTGCCATTGAGGACCACCGCCGTCACCATCGGCTTCCACTGCCTACCCGCTGGTGAGTCTGCAAGAAATCACAGCTGGTTCACAAAACTGAAGTATGTTGTTATCTTATACTAACTGTTTTACTCTCTCCACTTCTGCAGATTCTAACCTGAACCGCGCCGAGGGTCTGAGCAGCATCTTCGAGAAGAGCATTGACCTGAGGGAAACAGCAGAAGCCCACCTGGCCTGTCGCTGCAACGCTCAGTGCGTTTGATCGCATAGCCTTCAGTCATAATGTTTTTGTTTCATACAAGTACTTTCAATTACTTTGTTTGAACTGTAAATTTAAATAAATCGCAGAAGCATATATTGTCTGAAATTCTTTACAAATACAGCTGTTAAATGTTAATAAAGCATATGAAAGATAATTTATTCTGAGAGGTCATTCATCCCTTATACTCATTACCACACATGTTGAAATGAAACATAGCTAAAATAGATAAATAAGAATTATTTTAAAGCAACGGGCAAGAGCCATTCTCCTCCCAAAAAACAGAAAAAGAAAGCTCATCAGGGCTACATCAGATTTGACGCCTTTTAGCAACTATGCAACACACTGTTCATCTTTTTCCACAATCTCTTCAATGACATTTTTTCTTACAATTTTGGTGGCAAAAAGTCATAAAACTCTTAACTGTGAAATCTTGAAGACACAGTCTGAATGTGGCTCCAGAGGATTATGAGAGTATTTATTTTACACACTAAAAGTCTTGATTCTCCAGAGTCTACTTCTGGAACAGTGCTGTTCACGTTACAGTAAATTATTAGTGTCTGAAATATCTAAGCACATTAAAGAAATAATATCATATGACAAGAAAATATTAAATTATATTAACTAAACAGAACCCTGAAATCAGACTGTTAGCTAATTAGTAACAGCTACTCTCATGTCTTACATATGAAGATTCAGACAGCAGCTGGCTAGTTTAGTTTACAATTAAGTGTATAAATAATATTTCACATGTTTACACTTTGGTTTTTTGTAGGGGTTAAAGGGACTATTTGTAACTTTCAGAAATGCTTGTTAACAGCGACACCTGTGGCCATGAAATCAACGAAAGTCAGCGTTGGGCTCGCGCTTGCTCGCTCTAAATATACCTGAACGAGCATCGCTCAAAACAGTGAGGCGACACACGTCAGTTAAAACCACAATATCCCTCTATATTTCAGCTGCTTGGCAGTAATGTTAGCTGACCAGACGAAGGTCTCTCCATGAGCATGATTTAGATCTGATCCTAGTGTTGGCTTTTCCTGCCTAAGTGCAGGCTGAGGCAGCGGGGCTCTGCAGCGTGTCTCCCTGCTCTCTCCGCCCGCAGCCGGAGAGAGCAGAGGAGACACCGGCACCCGGTCGGTAACGAGAAGACAACGTAAATCTCTGTAGAGCTCCGTCACTTCACAAGACACGGAAAACCTCTGTTGGTCTGGAGGAGCTGCAGCAGTTATTTCTGCACAAACGTCCCCTGTGCATTCACTAGATATTCTCAGAGCTAAACTAACTCTTCTGCAGTGTGGAGTGAGCGCGCGTTCACGTCTAGAGGTGGAGCGAGCTGAGCTGTCTGAGTGAAGGCGAGCAGGCAGAGGAGGAGGGTACAGCGGCTACACGCGAACGCGCATATGCGAGCGCGCATGTGTGACGACCCGCTACATTTATGCGCGTACAAAGTTACAAATAGTCCCTTTAACTAAACAGAACCCTGAAGTCAGACTGTTAGCTAATTAGTAACAGCTACTCTCATGTCTTACATATAAAGATTCAGCCAGCAGCTGGTTAGTTTAGTTTACAATTAAGTGTATAAATGATATTTCACATGTTTACACTTTGTTTTTTTGTAGGGGTTAAACAAACAATGTAACATGTTCAGTTTTAGAGCTGGAGCGAATGTATTGGTGTCATATGAAACTAGAAAACCTAAGGAATCCACTTGTAACAACATCATGTAAGCTTGTCGGAAAGCAGGCTAAATAAAATTTGTTTCACGGCGGTTATGTTCTGAAGCACAAATAAACACTAACTCCACACATCTCCGCACAACCCTGTGGGAAGATATCGCGTTGCCGGATTTTGAAAGAATGCAGCCGTATAGGGCACGCTTCGTCCTGTCCTCTCTGCTCGATGTGTGTGCCTCGGTCAAACTGACACACCGATAAGCAGCATAACACAACAGCCACTCTGCACACAGCAGAGGAGACACAGAGGAACAGCTGAACTCACAGCGATGTAACAAACACGTTCTCATCCTTCAAATATGGCTGCTTTGTATCGGACAGAGCTAAAAGTGGACTTAAGCTGTTTCCATAAGGTATCCCCCAAGTTGTGAAACTCGTGCGAGATGGTTAAGGTTAGGATAGGTCGTCAGGCAGCGAGTCCTGCAAGAGTTTTTGCACGTTTTCCCAACTGGAGGGTTACCTTCTAGACACGACCGAGGACTTGTGCCTCGGTATCAGACGTCAAGGGGCGTGACAAAGTGGCGGTATTTGACGACCTGAACGAGCTGCGCACTCTGCCGCTGTTTTTGGCTGAAGGTTACATCCACAAATGGGGCCCAGAGGCTGTTTGCTGACGTCCAGAAGCGTCCCGAGTAAACCAAAATGACAAGAGAAAAGAGAAAATACAGTCAGAGTGCTGCAGGGTTTCTGCAGATATAGACACCACCGCACACTTCTAGTGTGGCATAAGTGATGATTGAGAGGGATTATTATTGTATCGGTCGATACATTGTTTTTTTTTTAGGAAATTCCTGTATATTATACCTTTAATAAGTTATATGTGGCTGCAAATATAACGTTAACTAAAGTAAACTCAAGTATAGCGGGCATTAGATTACTGCATACCATGTAAATATTTTAATTAATACATTTTAAATTAATAAAAAAAATAATTTTGAGTTCCATGTTGTGTCATCTATTACTGTTCCTAATTTTTTTTAGGTTTTTGCCATTTATCGTTTCAGTATCGTATCAAGATTTTTAGGCAGGGTATCATTTTGAGCCATAATTTTTGGTATCGTGACATCACTACCCGCCCTTCTTACCGGCTTACCCTGATATTATTATCTTATATGGAGCTCTTTTTTTCATATCTTTATTTATGAGCGTGGTCTTTCAATTTAATAATGTAGTTACAAGCAGATATAAGGATATTTTAAGTGCTTATTAATGTACAGTATTTTCAACAATTTTATCTTTTCCTATGAAGACCTTTTATATTACAACTGTGTTTTACTATATTGTCATTAATTATCTGCTTATGCAGCAGCCTCCACCTATGGGTGCCCACACAGGAGAAGTTGTTGACATACTTCAATAAACACTTTTTGACTATTTGACATATTTTAACTTTGACTGGCAAAACTTTACTTTAATGCCCGGTATTTAGCATACATAAGCAGTATATAAACATTTGATAAATGGTTTATAACACACTATAATGTAGTTATAGGCAGGCATTAGGTTGCATTAGGTGCTTCATCCTCAAAATATTTACTAGAATATAAGTGATTAATATTAAGGGATTTTTCTTATGGACTGTATTGATCATTTCTGATAATTGATTTGTTTTGTAAGTAATGTCATTTCAGTTGCTCATCAACATCATCATTACTGCATATGGTCCAATTTTGTAACACTTCATTTTACAGACAAATTTCATGGTAATTAAATGATAATTAGCAAGTAGCCTATTTGAAATGTCTTTGGAATTACTGCCAAATTACCCCAATATTTACCTCAAAATGTATCAAAAATTACGTTATTATAAACATTATTTAATAATTATATTCCACTATTTCCCAATAGTTGGTAATTTCTTTAATACATTTCCATGAAAATAACAAAAAGTCAATTGATATGCTTTATTTCCATGTCTGCTGATAATTAGATGATAATTAGCAAATAACTTCTTTGAAATTTCTTTAAAAATTCCCTGAATCAGGACATTAGCTCCCAGGTTACATTTGTGTAGACAATAAGTCACACAACGGTGAAATTTGTGCCTCATCAGAAGTGTCTTCTATTAGTTTTGGTTTTCCACTTACGATGAAGAGCAGCACAGCCGCTTCTCAAGCCTAAGGGCCCTATTTTACCGATTATATGCTATTTTAGCATGTCATTATTAAATCATGTTTACAACTGGGACTGGGATGATAGTGGTGGTTTTAAAGCAGGTTGTGGCCTGTGCAAGAGACAGGTTAAAGATTGAGGTGAAAACATCAGCCAGTTCTGTAACATGTCTTGAGGGACCGCCCGGGGGATGTTATCCGGACCTGTTGCCTTCATCCATCCATCCATTTTCTTCCGCTTATCCGGGGCCGGGTCGTGGTGGCAGCAGGCCAGACGTCCCTCTCACCAGCAACGTTATATAATATATAATACCTCCAGCGTGTTCTGGGCCTCTTACCAGTTGGCCGTGCCCGGAAAACGTCTAAAGGGAGGCGTCTATCCTGATCAGATGCTTTGCGAGGGTTAATTCTCCTCAGGACTTTGTACATCAGCTGATGACACAGTCAGTGGGGGTTCTTCCTGGGTGTGTGAGCGCCTCCTCTGTGTTTATTGGAGGTCTCGAAGCGTGAATAGAAATGATTAAGCTGTTCAGGTAGGGAGATGGAGGCGTTATATCCGTGGTGGTGCCATTATAGTCAGTGATCTGTAGTAGGCCTTGCCACATGCGCCTCGTATGAGCAGGAGAGTATTAGCCTTCCAGCTTCTGTTTGTATTGCCTCTCTATTTGTTTTCCTCAGTCTGTACTACTGAAATGCATCAAATACTTATTGACATGGTGATAACTTTTAGGAATGGCCCGATATACATGAAACACTTTTCAGTCGTTAAGAATTAAATTAATCGGGGATTAACTATTTGTTTGTACGAGATACCAGCTGGAGAAACAAAATCACTATGAACAAACAGCTTTGAGAGGTTTGAGACACAGACATGTGCCTGCCATGCAACATCCACTGATTCCCGGTTTCACAGCATCAAGTTGTCATTAGGATCTTTTTGGAAATATAATGAGTACTAATTTGCTCACATTTCAGTTTCACAGCAACGCTGTCGAGCACGCAGACCTGCTGAAATGTCATGACATCAGTGGTCACCCCGACCACAACAAATAAAGTGAGCAAACAGTCATAGTCATGATGCCCTCTTGTGTGAACTTTGAAACTGCATTTCAACAATATGATGGAGAGATGCCACCCACACATTCACAAAATGAATGAATAGCACTGATATGAATATGGAAAAACAAAAAGTATCCAAGCCAACACCTACAGTAGATTATATACGAGTATGGACCATCAAAGAAATAACCTCAATTAATTTTTTCGTTATTAATTTTTCCCCTTTAATTAAAAATGTGGGGTTCTATAACCCTTGGGTCAAATAAAACCATACATTTCTTTTAAAACATTTAAAAAAAAAGTTTACTTAGTTAGAAAACAATAGGTTTCTTTTGATAAATTGTTGGCCTATTTCTTGTTCTTCTTTTATATGTAAAATAATAACTACATATTTGCAAACACAAGCAAAAAAAAAAAAAATGTTCAAACAAAGTAAGGATTATTGTATGAAAACAGTATTGTAAAATAAATTGTGGGACACAGCAAACATTTATAAAACACGATACTTAACTTTGACTTGGCATATCAGAAAAGAACAAGGCCAGGTGACCCTAACTTTTCATCCACTGATACATGCCCTGTCACTGCCACTTAACCCAAAGCCAAGTTTGTTTGAATCTAAAAGGCGACATAACTTATCTATCTAATAGGCTGTATCGATCAAACATACCAGGGTTCAGATCATACCTTCATGGCATCCTTGTTTGACTTTGCCAGCAGAAATGTTTCCTTTAAAAGGCGGCCTGTGACTGCAGACATTCACAACCTCATCAGCCATGAAAGCGGTTGTGCTTGCCCTGACCCTGGCCTTCGTGGGTGAGTGTGATCTGTTTTTGCATTTTTTTTTAATCAGAAACTGCAAATAACTGTACATTTCTAGGAGGTCTTAAAATAATGCATTTGAAATTGGAATCTTATAATGAATAATTATAATATAAAGTATAATGCAATGTAATGTAATATTGTAACTGCTTAAATACAAAGTTTAAGGCTTTTGGAGGAACTCAAATAAATGACAAGATATTAAAACATATCAGTATCAGAGTAATCATATCAAACATTTCTCACTTTTACTTCTACCCATTCATTATTTTGTTTTCTCATTTTATTTACAATAGAATACAATTGCATTGCATTTTGTTTAAAACTAGATTTAATAGTTTCACCATTTACTGGATTATTAATTTCTTTTTAATGTCATTTCAGCTGGTCAACCTCAAACCTTTGGTAAGTTCAGTACTTTTATATACTTTTGTACTATAATATTAAAAGACAGCTTCCATTTTTCTAAACAATATATGGAAAGCCATAAATAATTGGACGCACAATGCATTGCAACATTTACGACAGTTTAAGTTACATGTAAGGGAATTATTCTGGTTAAACATAATTTTTCCACTTTAGAAACAGTTAAGGCGACCGTATATAAATAAAAAAAGATGCAGAAAAACTGATTTGTGCCTTCATTTCAAGCCGACTTGATTTCTGTAATGCACTTTTTACTGAAAACACAGAGACTTCAGCTCATTCAAAACTCTGCAGCTGTGTAATGTGTAATATTTATAGATTTTTTACAAACAATTTCTTTAAGGTTTACAAATATATCTTAACAGACACTTATATAAATAGTATATAAAATGTTGTGTGCAACAATAAACTGTTAAAATAACATAAATTATAGCATTACTAATAACTAGAAAAACATTCATTATAATGTTGTTGTGTGTTAATAGTAAAATAACTATTAACTAAATTTAATTAACTATTAATTTACCATTTATAAATGATGGTTATTATAAAGTGTTACCTATGCATTCTCTGTATTCTATTTTAAACTTGAATTTATTTGTTTCTGTTTTATTTTTCCATCTTAATGTTTTAATGTTTTATGTTCATTTTCAGGTGAAGCACAAATAATGCTTATTAGTATTATTATCAAAATGCAAATCTATTTAATAATTTATGGTTAATATGATTTCATATATAATTCTAATAGTTTTGGGGGATGAGGTAGAATACTTACCATTGAGTGAAATTGTTCTTACAGCTCCTGATTTTGCTGCCGGTAAGACTTATGTGTACAAGTATGAGGCACTGCTCCTTGGAGGTTTGCCAGAGCAAGGTTTGGCAAGAGCTGGACTCAAAGTCAGTAGCAAAGTTCTCATCAGTACCGAATCCAAAAATACATTAATGCTGAAGGTAAAGATCTAAATAAGATGAAAGCAACAATCTTCTCACTTTTAAAATGCAAACTGTCTGTAATACATTTTATTTTTACACTCTAGCTTGTGGAACCTGAGCTATCTGAGTTCAGTGGCGTCTATCCTAGAGATCCTTTAACCCCAGCAACAAAGCTGACTTCAGCCCTGGCAGCTCAGCTCTTGACTCCCATCAAGTTTGAGTATGCCAATGGTGTTGTTGGGAAAATGTTCGCCCCTGAGGGAATCTCAACCATGGTGCTGAACATCCACAGAGGTATCCTGAATATTCTTCAGCTCAACATCAAGAAAAGACAGAATGTCTACAAGATGCAGGAGGTTCGTCAAAGATCCTTCAGTACTAATTCTACATCTCTTACAGGAAGTTGAATCTCCCTAGTAAATGTGTGCTTTTCTCATTAGGCCGGAGCTCAGGGTGTGTGCAAGACCCTCTATGCCATCACTGAAGACGAAAGGGCTGAACGCATCCTTTTGTCAAAGACCAGGGATCTGAACCACTGTCAGGAGAAGGTCATGAAGGACATAGGGTTGGCATACACTGAGAAATGTGCAAAGTGCCAGCAGGTAGGTTCATACCCATTTTGTGTCATGCATACATCTATGTAAGTAGAAAAATGCTGCATGACTAAGCAAGTATGCGGTTCGTCTTCACAGGATTCAAAGAACCTGAGAGGAACTACAGCATACAATTACGTCTTGAAGCAAGTTGCTAACGGCATCCTGATCCTGGAGGCATCAGTCAATGAGCTGATCCAGTTCTCACCTTTCAATGAGATGAATGGAGCTGCTCAGATGGAGACAAAGTATGTCAACAGATACTGAGAATGTAGTGATGGCAGTGTTTGGATTTAATGGAGCTGCAGATTAACATTTTTTTCGCATTACTTCTAAGGCAATCCTGGGTCTTCCTTGAGATTCAGAGGACCCCCATTGTACCCCTCCAGGAACAGTATCTTCACCGTGGATCTCTTAAGTACGAGTTTTCCACCGAGCTTCTTCAGACACCTATTCAGCTCATCAAGATCACCAATGTTCAGGCCCAGGTATTGTCTCAGACTGCTTTAAATCAGTAAAGTCAGAAAATATGTGAATCTCTACCATATCAAATGACCTCCCCTTCAATTCTGTGTTCTTAGATTATGGCGGTCCTGAATCATCTGATTGCCCACAACATGGGCAAAGTCCATGAGGACGCCCCTCTGAAGTTTTTGGAACTCATTCAGCTCCTCCGTGTTGCCCGCTTTGAAGACCTGGAACTGCTTTGGAGCCAATACAAGACCAGACCTACCTACAGGTGACTTTAAGTGTTTGAACATTTGAATAAGATTTAAGAAAACTAGTGCGGTGCCCGTTTGGAACGCGTGCCTGTCCGGAATGGGCTGATTGCTTCGCCCCCAGAAGTGCTGCTTGCTGTGTTGTCAAGAACCACGGTATGGTTGCTTGCACCTGCCAAGTGTAAAGTTGATTGGATGAACAGTTTTTGAGATATGTAAAGGGCAGTCATATATACATACACAGAGATTCCTTCCTTTATAGTTAAATGATGCTGCTACAGTGCCACCTATTGGCCAAATGGCACCAAATTTGTCGTGATCACTCAGACATCATATCAGCACATGCCCAACAAATGTGGTTGCAATAGTAAAACTGTAAGGAACAACAAAAATCTCGCTTGGCTTGGTCGAGAGATGTTCTGTACCAAACTTTGTGACGATTGCTCAAAATGTGTGGGAGCAGTAGGAAAAAATAAGACTTATGGTTAAAAATGTACAGGTCAAAACATAAAGTTCATTGTTATGGCCCCACCATCTGGCCGAATTGCACCACATTCAACACTGCACTCCCTTGGGTCCTAAGCAATACACCCACCAAGTGTGAAGTCGATCGGATGAGTTGTTCTTGAGATATGCGAAAGATATACGGAAAGACATACAGAGATTCCTTGCTTTACAGAGATTCCTTGCTTTATATTTAGATATGTGTATACAGGTTCACTCAGTCCATTTTCATCTTCCAGACAGTGGATCTTGGATGCCATCCCCGCCATTGGAACTCCTGCTGTTCTGAAATTCATCAAAGAGAAATGGCAGACTGATGACCTGACTGTTGCTGAAACGGCTCAGGCTTTGATTGCATCTGTTCACATGGTGACAGCAAACACTGAGGCCATCAATCTGTTTAAGGTGAGTAGAACACAAAGCAAGTTACTTTGTCGGTAATAAGAATAGAGGTATGAAATATTTCTGCTTGTTGCTCTCTTATAGGCCCTGGCAGCCAACAACAAGATATTGGAAAAACCAATTCTGCGTGAGATTGTCTTCCTCGGCTATGGTACCATGATTTTAAAACACTGTGTTGAGATGGCTGTCTGCCCTGCTGAACTTATAAAGGTGATATAACATATTCTTTTTTATACAACTTCAAAATCTTCTGCACATTTCTGGATTAAAAAAAGGAGGATCTTAATTCCTTATGTTCCCCCAACAGCCCATCCAGGACCTCCTTGCAGAGGCTGTTGCTAGAGATGAGACCCCGGACATCATCCTGTTCCTGAAGGTTTTGGGTAACGCTGCCCATCCTGTTAGCCTTAAGCCGATCACAAAGATCCTGCCCATACATGGCACTGCCGCTGCAGCTCTGCCCATGAGAGTCCATGCTGAAGCCATCATGGCGTTGAGGAACATTGGAAAGAAGGAGCCCAGAATGGTGAATTCTCGACACCAAAGAGTATTTCAGACTCATTTTTACACGTAACTTCATACTGAGTTTGCTTTCTCTTGTAATTTAGGTCCAGGAATTGGCTCTTCAGCTCTACATGGACAAGGCTCTTCACCCAGAGCTTCGTATGCTGGCATGCATCGTGCTGTTTGAGACAAGGCCTCAAATGGGTTTGGTGACAACTCTTGCCAACATTGTGAAGACAGAGCAGAATCTGCAGGTAGCAAGCTTCACTTATTCTCACATGAAGTCCCTGACAAGGAGCACCGCCGCTTTCCATGCCTCAGTGTAAGAGCACTCTCTGATCTCCATTCGTCATCAAGTCCATCTCAGTGAACTGTTGTCTGCTTACTCAGTTATTTCCAATTTTCATTGCAGTGCTGCAGCTTGCAACGTCGCCATCAAAATGTTGAGCCCAAGGTTGGACAGACTGAGCTTACGTTTGAGCAAAGCCACCCACATGGACGTCTATAACAGTAAGGCCAATGTCACATCTGGTTTGCGTTATCTCAAGTTTATTTTTTTTCTGGAACACCAACTAACTGCATCTCGTCGAACTCTTTCAGATCCCTTGATGCTTGGTGCTGCTGCCAGCGCTTTCTACATCAATGATGCTGCCACCATCCTGCCCAGATCTATTGTGGCTAAGACCAGTGCCTACCTTGCTGGAGCCGCTGCTGATGTTCTGGAGGTAAAAGCATAAGAAAACACCTGCCCTCTAAGGTATATAATCAGTATTTTAAATTTAAAATGATCTTTTTAAACATCTTGAATTTTTCCTAGGTTGGAGTAAGAACTGAGGGACTCCAAGAGGTTCTTCTGAAAAACCCTGAACTCATTGACAATGTTGACAGGATCACCAAGATGAAGCGTGTCATTAAGGCTGTAAGTATGAAACACCAGGAAGTTGCAAACACCAGGATGGAATCGCATGCAATGGCACACGATAAAACATAGCAGGTGAGTAAGTTGGAATGTGTGTTTCCTTTTTCCACAGCTCTCTCAGTGGAGGGCTCTGCCCACCAGCACACCTCTGGCCTCCGTCTATCTCAAAATCTTCGGACAAGAAATTGCCTTTGCCAACTTCGACAAAATCTTGATTGACCAGGCCATTGCGGTATGATTCAAATGATTATCTGTCAACCTTAAGACCAATTTCAAAACAAATTGTTTAGCACATTTTTTTGCGAGACACAATAGTTATGATAAATTATTCCCTACAGCTCGCCACTGGACCCTCTGTTCAGGCATTTGGTAGGAACGCTATCAAGACTCTACTCTCTGGTGCTACCTTTAACATGGCTAAACCCGCGCTGGCCACCGAAGTGAGGCGCATCATGCCAACTGCTGCTGGATTTCCAATGGAGCTCAGTATGTACACGGCAGCTGTGGCTGTCGCAGCTGTTCAAGGTGAGCAAATGCTACAAAACATCCACAGTTTAGCTTGTTACAGGTCCCACCTATTCCACTAATCTAGTTTACTTTATGCTAATCAAAAAAAGGTGCTGAGTCACTCTTGAAGTACTTGAAAACAGCCATTTGTAATTCCTGACAGCCAGAAGAAGTCTTGACTTGCTTATACTGTCACATTGCTTTTCCAAAGAGCAAAGGAAACAGTGTGCTTGGCTTTATAAAAAAAACAAAAAACATCGAAGCACTGACGGGATATGGTACATAATATCATCCAAAGTGGAATCAAGAGCATTAAAAGTATTATGCTAAGTGGTGACACATGGTTTCATTTGTTTTCTTAGTCCAGGCCGTCACAACACCAGCTCTGCCAGAAAACTTCCTTATTAGTCACCTTTGGAAGACAAACATACAGTTGGAGACTGAGATTAAACCAAGGTAGGTACAACATATGACTCTAAAATAAGAAGCAAAAATATGTCATACCATAAAGTGTGACATCCAAATGTCCTCTCCTTCTAGCATTGCTGTGAACACATTTGCTGTGATGGGGGTAAACACTGCCCTATTCCAGGCTGCCGTGCTATCAAGAGCTAAACTCAACATCATTATGCCTGCTAAAATCGCTCTAAGATTTGACCTCACTGAGGGCAACTTCAAGATCGAAACTCTGCCTGTTTCTGTGCCTGAAAACGTTGCAGCTGTATAGTAAGCCTGACATTTTTAACTCAATGTGTACCCTTAGAAATATTAAACTCCTGTCACATCTAAGATGTATTTATCTTAGGAAGATTATAAGATTATATAAGATTAAGTTCTTCTTCTTTCAACAGTGTTGAGACTTTTGCTGTGGCGAGAAATATTGAGGATCTTGCTGCCGCAAAAATCATTCCCATCATCTCCAAAGCTGTGCCACCCATCTCAAGGGAGATTCTCACATCTGGTGCTGCTAGTTGGGTGAGCTTTAATAATTGTCTTTTATGATAGCAACAATAGTATCGACATTTACAGTATAATTAATATGTCTTTCTTTTCATAGTCAAAATCCTCAGAGAACATTCAGGATGTGGCAGCTCCCCTTTCTGTTACAACACTCAAAGCAGCTCAGTTTGAGAAAAAGTTGTGCACTAAAGCTGTTGCCATTGGAATGAAGGGCTGTTTGAAGGTCGCCTCTGAAAACGCTGCTCCCTACCAGGACATTGCCCTGTTCAAACTGGCTGGAAAGCACTCTATTGTTATTACCATCACACCAAGTAAGTATTGAGAACACAATACTTGTGCATTTTGTAGAAGCGGTGTGCACAAAGCAATTATTAATGGCATTATTTAATGATACTCTCAGTTGAGGGTGTGTCCATTGAGAGACTGGAGATGGAGCTTCAAGTTGGACCAAAGGCTGCAGAGAAGCTCATTAAACAGATCAACCTCAGTGAAGAAGTCATTGACGGAAGACCGGCCTTGATGAAGCTCAGGAAAATCCTGGCTCCTGGTCAGAAGAATGTCCCCTCATCTTCCTCCTCTAGCTCCAGCAACTCTCGCTCCAGCTCCTCATCTCGTGTCAGCAGCAACAGCAGCAACAGCAGCAGCAGCAGCAGCAGCAGCAGCAACAGCAGCAGCAGCAGCAGCAGCAGCAGCAGCAGCAGCAGCAGCAGCAGCAGCAGCTCCTCCAGATCTTTGAGCAGGTCCAGCTCTGCATCTAGCCTTGCATCGCTCTTTGGTGTTAGCTCAAGTTCTTCTAGCTCCAGTGCTCTTCTCTCAAAGGTAAACGCTTGTTTGCATGGAAGACTATGAATGTGTCTACATATCATAGTAATCGTGGAATCTGACAAATATTTCTTCTGAACAGCGAATGATTTATCGCCACAAGTTCCAGAAGAACCACAAGATGCAGGTACGTTTACATGGTGCTTCAAGCAATGACAATGTATCGTACAGTTTGCACCTGTTAACTTGTGTTGCAGCTTTTCATAGTGGCCTTTAACTTCCGTACATTATTGTCGTAGACTCTCACCTCTCAAGCAGTCGCAGTTTCCAGCAAAAGCAGAAGCAGTGCCTCAAGCTTTGAGGCTATCTACAAACAGGTGAATCTTGGTCATCTTAAACAATAAAGAATCCTTCTTCAGATATTTTCTCTGATGGGTTTTGTTGATATACTCCCGTGATTTAACCCTGATTGTTCCCACAGAAAAAATTCCTTGGCAGTGAACTTCCTCCTACTTTTGCCCTCATCGTCCGTGCCATCAGAACTGACAAAAAGATGATGGGATTTGAACTGTCAGTCTACATGGACAAACTTACCAGCAGACTTCAGGTTATTCTGGCTGCCTTGGCTGCTGATAACAACTGGAAGCTCTGTGCTGATGGAGTTCTGCTTAGCAAGCACAAAGTCACAGTAAGACACTGTCCTGCTTATATCATAGATATAATATAAAAAGGCTACTGTTGAAACCAGCTGCCTTATCGTCTCTCAATAGGCTAGAGTCGGCTGGGGAGCAGAATGCAAGCAGTACGACACCATGATCACAGCGGAGACTGGTCTTCTTGGTCCAAGCCCTGCAGCTCGCCTCCGAGTGGCCTGGAACGAACTGCCTGCTGCCTTTAAACGCTATGCAAAGAAGTATGAAACTTAAACTTTAGTCTTCTCTCATGCAATTTAGAAAATGTAAAATGTCTGATCTTTGGAAAATCTTTTACAGGGTGGTTGATAACATTCCTGCTGCCATGCTGGCTGGCTGGATTCAAGGAAAGGATACAAACAGCACCAGTCAGCTCTCACTTACAGTGGTTGCCACATCTGCCAAGACCGTTGACTTAATTTGGAAGACACCAACAGTATGGATAACTTAGTAGCTTTCTCAAAATATGAAGTCATGTTTGTTTTCACATTTTTTCTAATAAATGTGAATTATCCTGTCTACAGCGTACTGTCTATAAGCTGTCAATGCATCTTCCCATCGCTCTGCCACTTGAAGAAATCAAAGGTCTCACCCCCTTCGATGACATCGCTGATAAAGTCCACTACTTGTTTGCCAAGGCTGGCGCAGGTAATGAATGACCTTATTGTTTAATATGAAATGCACTGACAGGCTGTGCAAAGGATTACAACTATTTTTTGTTAATTCTTCACAGCTGAATGTTCCCTCATCAAACACACACTGACAACATTCAACAACAGGAGATTCAAGAATGAGATGCCGCTGTCTTGCTACCA
The DNA here is from genome assembly GCF_015220745.1 of Sebastes umbrosus. NCBI lineage: Eukaryota > Metazoa > Chordata > Actinopteri > Perciformes > Sebastidae > Sebastes > Sebastes umbrosus. Next base: position 14,126,912 of record NC_051273.1, read on the forward strand.
AGTTCTGGCACAGGATTGCACTGATGAGCTGAAATTCATGGTTCTGCTGAAGAAGGATAACATTGAACAGAACCACATCAATGTGAAGATTGCTGACATGTGAGCATCCGTAAAAAAAAAAAAAGAAAGAAAGAAAGTGTGGTCTTCATCCACAAGCTGACAAAACTAAATGACATTTTAATTTCTGCACTTATAGTGATATTGACCTGTACCCGAAGAACACTGACGTGATTGTGAAGGTCAATGGAATGGAAATACCAATCAACAACCTGCCGTACCAGCATCCCACAGGTTTCTATACACATTCATCCCAACCTCAAAATCTTGTACCAACGTGTAATTTAAAGCTAGGGTCGACGATGTTGGAAAGCTAGCATAATTTGAAAGTAGCATCGCCTCAGGAGCTCCGTCTAAACCCCCTCGGGGCTCCTTCCAAGGCAAAGCCCCCCACACCCAAGCACGAGCACCGCCGCATAGTAACTACTTCACAGACACAGAGCGGAGAGAGGAGCTTAACTCAACAACGCTGCCTCATGACAAGTAACCGCGGCAGTGCTACTTTTGGCTGAGTTTTCTCTTCCATTCTCCAGTAAACTTGCGGCGGCAAAACGCTTTGAGTTCAGGCTGGTGCACGCCAAGGGTAGAGTACGAGCATGGAGGCAGGGAGGCATCTGATTGGTTCTTTCCAAGCGGACCGCGAGGCAGTGATCGGTAGACTTTTTCACAGGATTACAGCAGCTACAGATGACGGCTCTTTTCCAGTCCTTTTTCAGAGCTCATAAGTAATGGATCGCTGTCGGGGTGTAAAGACCATTTCAACCAATATAACAATAGTGTATACTGGATAACATCGTCAACCCTGCCTTTAAAGTTGCAATTTACACATCATGGTCCCAATACTTCAAAGTTCTTCAATTATTTGTATGTAATGTGTTTAAATTGGATTGAAGTAAATGACTATGAAACTGGTTTCTTGCTTGCAGCTAAAATCCAGATCAGGCCAAAGGGTGAAGGCATCTCTGTGTACGCTCCCAGCAACGGTCTTCATGAAGTCTATTTTGACAAGAACTCAATTACGGTAAATGCAACACTAACTATTGACAATTTAAGAATAGATATAAAATTGAAACACCTTTTCTTTTTTTTTAAGATTGAGGCAACTTTTGAGAGCTCTTTACACTTTTGATAAATTTGACAATGTATATAGACTCTCTGTCCACCTCCCTATACTCATATTTTGAGTGTAATTCATTTTACAAATATGAGACAAAACCCACAATAAACAAAGTTAAAAATGAATTTCACTGATGGCATTATTTTTTTCCAATTTTCTATAGATACCGCGATAATATCGTTATCGTGATATATCACGATACTCGTGTAGTGAAAATCTGATATCGTCAGAGTCCTAATGTCTCATATGATCTTGCAATGCAGGTTAAAGTTGTGGACTGGATGAAGGGAAAGACCTGTGGACTCTGTGGAAAGGCTGATGGGGAAGTCAGACAGGAGTTCTACACACCCAACGGACGCTTGACCAAGAACGCCCTCAGCCACGCTCATTCCTGGGTTCTGCCAGCCGAGAGCTGCAGGGACACCAGTGGTGAGACACAAAGTTCATTGCGGACACTATTACATTATGTGACACTATAACTGCATATGATCAAAGCAGGTCTTTTAAACATGTTAAGATGCACTGAATCCATCAGAGACTCACTCATCAACACCTTTTTCTCTCAGAGTGCCGCATGAAGCTCGAATCTGTGCAGCTGGAAAGGCAGATAAACATCCATGGCCAGGAATCCAGATGTTACTCTGTTGAGCCGGTGCTGCGCTGCCTGCAGGGCTGTTTCCCCATGAAGACCACCGCCGTCACTGTTGGCTTCCACTGCCTGCCTGCTGGTGAGTCCTGCAAAGAAATCACAGCTGCTTCCAGTGACAGAATACGAAAAATGTGAAGACAAATCACACAGTTCCTAATTGCTCTGCTCCCTTCACTTGCAGATTCGGCCCTGAATCGCCCCGAGAGTCTCAGCAGCATCTACGATTCCAGCGTGGACCTGAGGGAAACAGCAGAGGCCCACCTAGCCTGCAGCTGCACTGCTCAGTGTGCATAAAAACATTTACTTCTGTCGGTGACTTAAATCATGTGCATTTTTTGAATATAATTTTAAATAAACTGCATCTCAAATAAGTTTTCTGTTATTAAATTATTTCAATTATTGTGACTTCATAGAACAGTGATATATGCAAATGAGGCATTATCTTATCAAAAATGTGCTAATTTGCATATATTTCCAGAACAGAAATCTGAACATTGGATAAAGCCAGGTTAAAAAATAATGTTTCATTTTGTTCACGTTAGAGTCAAAGGTTTTTACAGAGGGAATTTTGGATTTCTCCTATTATCACTTCATAAATCATAAAAACGGTCAACAAATCCATTTTCTCCATGTTTTTAGGATTAAAATGTTCTATAAATCAGGCTATGAATGATATATGAACAAACCACTCTGTAAAAACCTTCAGGATATAGAGAGGAGTGATACTGGACAGTCTGTTGTATGTAACTGCTGCTGAAGTGCAGATTTCTGGCTCAGAGTATGAGAAAAATCTGCCTTTAAAGATATGGATTATAAAATTCACTACATTTTGAAGACACTACAGAAGAATAAGGTAAACAACTTAACAGATATCACCATTAAACTTCCCCAGTTTAATACTTACATTAAGACAATTATTTTTTCTTCTTAAGTTTTCTGATATTTTATGTTTCAATAAGCAAATGAGTTATTATCTAATGTTAACATCTGGCAAATTTAGGAGAAATCTACAGACGCAAATAGAAAAAGTAGTAAATTAACACCTAAATGTGTATTTTGGATGTTTTCTTTCCACTAGTAGGAAAAAAGGACATATTATGGAAGCAAAATAGCCCAAAATCTCAAAATTGACCAGTGCATAAAAAAGGATGTGGCCTGTGGTGTCTGGTGTTTCGTTAATTTTTATTCCATTATGTGTGAAAGGCTTTTGATAGAAACCTACATTTAAAAAACAGACATCACTCCCAAAATCAATCAATCAATGGGGTGAGTATATATCTTCAATTTCAATTCACATTTGCTTTCCAAACACTACTATAGTTGATTGTTGTCAAAAAGACGACAACCTACTGTGTCCACTTCATTGAGTACATTTCATTGATGATGTACTTTACAGCTCCATAACATAACACAAAATCACCCATGTAAAATATACAGTATGTGAACGTATCGATGTTTGCCAATACTGCATGACTGGCCACAAAAGTAAAAATTGATTACAGCACTTGCCTCTTTCCAAGACGGTCCTGTTCAATCGCTGCTTTACGGTGTTTACCTCGATGGTCTCCACTTCCATCAGTTACAGGCAAGGGGCAGATGATTCAGTTCTGTTGATCAGTAACCTCGATAGAGGCCAATAAACGTCAAATGACAAGAAACTTGTGTTTCAAGAAGGTATAATGAATGTTTCAATATAAGATTGTCTAATATAAATCATGTCACATTCATGTGGTAAGAATTATTCTCATCTCTCAATATAATGTTACTAAAATAAAACATTCATTTAAAAAAATGGTGAGAAATAAATCACATTCATATTGACATCAGAGTGGTCTGATGACACATTAATTAATTAATTAGTCTTTCTCCCTATTTAACATCATACATCACTTGCTACTAATGTATCTGCAACAGTTACTAGAAAACAATATTGTCAACCACATTTCTATATCAAACTATAGAAAAAATACTTTGTATTTTACCCAGTTTCTTATTGCATTCAGTGAAACAGCAGCATTAAATCTACATTCTAAAACATTGTGCCAGTTGCCAATGTTAACATGATAACAGAAGTCAAAAAGTTGTGGTATAAACAGCAATATTTAGGCAAGTTTAAGTGCAACAGCGACCCTTAACGAGGGCCAAACAACATGTCATTACCGGGACACATTATCTTTTCTGGAAACACCTTCATTGCCAAAGAAATTCTAGTCTCAGACTAAGATCCAAGACATAAGATATGACTGCCAAAACAAGATTTACAGCACCACATAAATAAATAAATAAATAAATACGTTTATCACATAATCTAAAAAATAAAACAGTAAGATAATAAAAAAGAAACAATTAAATCTTCTCTCAGTCACACAGAACACCAGCAGCTAACCAGAACTCTTGTTTGGCTTCAATTGTTAACAATGACTCACTCATTTTACAGTCTATCTTCAAGTGTTTGGTGTTCACTGAAATACCACAATTCATCCATAATCAATGGACATTAACACAAATTCTGATCCAAATTATAAATGTTTATGGCTTCATATAGAGCTGGTCTTTTCCTTGGCGAGTGTGTGGCTGCTGTGGTCTTCACTGTCGTCCCACTGTTTGTGCTGAGCTGGAACATTTCCATTAAAAAAGATGCTTGATTCTTCCACATGTTCAGTCTTTCTCTTTGGTTTGGTTGATCTGGAAGTAAAATATGACAAACAGTCAGGGATACACACAAACATTAATTTACAGGTACATTATGTCATGATTTGTGCAAATAAAGATACTGTACCTGTTTTCTGGGATAAGGCAAAGTGTGCGATACAGGTCGGCTGTTGAAGGTGATGTGAGCGAGACACATCTGGGTGTGGGGGAGGTTGTGCCAGACCGGCATTTGATGAGCTTTTCTGGAGCCGACGCTGTACTCGCCTCTGTTTTAGCTGCAAAGATAAGGTGAAACTTTATTGATCCTCCTCAGGAAAGTGACTTAGTGATAGTTATAAATAAAGACAACAAGCAGGTAATGCGAATTATAACATCAACCCATACTGTAACTCCAAAATAAAAGTAATAAATAATTTTGAACTGCCAGTACAATGTAACAGAGTAGACACTCACATATTAAAAAGGCACTTTTAGACTTTGACATCTGGGGTTTCTTTGAGTCAGGAAATGGACTCAAGTTTAAAAACTGGTGTTTGAGCCACATCGCTCGATCGTCCTCAAAGGTCTTCCTCTGCAAGTTAAACCAGATACAAGTCACTTCAAAAACAGTCACACTTTTTAAACTTAAAGTGAGCAAACTGATATAAACCAGTCATCTTGACACACTGCTGTTTTACACAAAGAGCAAAATGTGCCATGTTCCCTATATTCTAATTCATACCAATTTTTTGTGAAAAGTGTGTTGTATAAATCACCTCATGGCTAAGTCTTATAGCTGCTTCAGTGAAGTTCCTCCTCTCCCTCTCAAAGATCTTCCTCTGTTCCTCGAGGGTCTTCCATTCCTCTCTGAAGCGCTCTTTCTCCTGCAGCATGTAGCAGTCGCTCAGCAGGGATGCCGTCTCCTCATCACACGGAGAGCTCAGTTGCTGCTACAAGAAGAAGATGAAGATGCATAGTTTGTTTAGCCAGAAGTTAACAGAAGAAGTGTTGCAACAAACAAAATGCAGCATCTTTCCTCCAACATGCAAACCAGTTTTCAATTTAAGTGCTTGGTTAAAACTATAAGAGAGTAAACACTGAATTAAAGCTACAGTTAGAGGTCAACTAATGTTTAAAAATAGCAGTTTAACATGTAAAACTTTCCAAGTGTTCCTTCACCTCCTACTCGAAATTGATTATTGATTATATGGCACACTTGTCTCACATAGACTGTTTATAAGAAGTGGACGTAGTCACCGTGAAGTCACCCATTGGTTTGTAGACTACAGTCCAGCCTTGAGTTCGGCATTTTTGCCATCACCATCTTGTTTTTTGGCCGTCGCCAAATACATAATATCGTCGTACTTTGCAAACAGAAGTGACACTAGGGGGTGTATCTAAGTATAACCGAACACTGAATAGGACATTTTAGGGGACCAAAAGGTTATAATTAACTTTCATGAATTGAAAACACACTGTAAAAGGGCTAAAGTTGTAAAACGAAAACATGGACAACTCCCAGACCGGACAACGCCGCGGTAGCGACCTGTCAATCACAAGGTAGCCACGCCCTAAAGCATACCCTGCTTTATGGTCTATTTGACTCTAAATGGGACCATAATTTACTAAATGAACATCATGCTGTATTGAAGAAGACTTGAAACTAGTGATTGAGACCATAAACTCATGTTTACAGACTTTACTGAGGTAATGAATCAAGTGAGAAATGGGATAATTTTCTCATAGATTTTCTATACAATCAGACTTCTTTTTGCAACCAGAGGAGTCGCCCCCTGCTGGCTATTAGAAATAAGGAAACAGAGGTAGCCGCCTGGTCTCAGCACTGTGACTTTGACTCTTGACATTGGCCACTTGAACTAATGAACTCTCCAGAGAGCTTAATGAATTACATTTCTGGGCATATTTTAGTCTTACCTGCAGCGCCTGCTGTTGTGTTTGAATGAAGTCTCTGCACTGCTGGATCTCCAGCTTCAGTCTGTCCATCTCCTCCTCATGAGTCTCTCGGGAAACAGCATCAGTGTTTTTGTTCTCGCCCATCTGAGCTAAAGACGCTGAACAAACAACCCAGAAAATCAAATTTTACAATTATGTTTACATCCATCTTCAACGTGTTGATTTTAAAAGACAGAAAGTAAGGATCCAGTCTGGAATATCATTGGAAAATCAGTCCATGTATTTTGGTTGCTTCCATACAAATTCAGATTTTTGGCTTCAGTATACAGTATAATGTAAGCTTTGAGCTTTGGTTGCTCTGGCAGTTTCTCTTAAGTTGGAGAGGAAGCTAAATGATCTGGAATTCTTATGTGACACCAAGTTACATTCCTTCATGTATCAGGGTCAAACAGGGACAGTATGCTGCATGAAGACTACCTTGGCTGTCCAATCTTTCAACGTGGCTCTTGAGTCTTCTCCACTGGAGGCGAATACTGTTGGTCAGCTTCTCCCGGGCCTGAACACAATACTGCTCTACACTTTCTTTGCTGGAATCAAAAACTTCCTCTTCCTCCTCTGAGTCAGCCTGACAATGAAAATGAAAATATCTTTCAATCTATTGATAGCACGTCTGGCAAACAACACAGATTAGATAACAGGCATGGCAGGATGGCTATCGGCTGTCAATCAAATTGTGATACATTTTAGGTGTGGTTATTGGTTATCTGCTTGATCAGCCACTTTGAAAACAATGTTTTTAGGAATCTCTCCACCCAGCAACATCGAGACAACAACGAGAAACATCTTTAAGAGATTTTTTATTCCATCCTCTGTCATCTTACTAAACAAATGACTTTATTAGATATGCCACTGTTTTTTATTATGTCTATTTAAGATATGTATTAACTGTTAGTATTCTAGCGCTTCCATCCCAACCGTTTGACCCACTTATAACATTTTTATCTGCTCCACAGTTAAAAAGTAGCATCAGAGAATAGAGAAAAACAACTTGTCCTACCTGTACGCCATCATCTGGATGTTTGTCGTCTTTCAGCGTTGGTTTCCTTGAACTCAGAATGGACACAATGTCTTTTTTCATCTGCTGCAACACTATCTTCAACTCTGCATTTTCCAGCAGCAACTCCCTTTGTCGGGTGTCATAGTCACTCAGCAGAGTCTTATACATCTCCCCCTCATGCCTTGGGATGACAAAGATAATCATCGATGTTTATTTTGTTCATTATAATCTCATACATGACACATCTACAGAGGAAACTAATTAAAGCTACAGTAACATCCAGCAGTGCCACCATGTTCCTAAAATAAATCTGTGTCACCTAGAAAGCTGACAAAGGAGCTGACCTGCAACAGTAGGTTTAGTAGTGCATTCTGTATGTAATGTAAAAAGAAATTGGAAGTGAACTTACTTTGCTTCTGTCTTTTCAGTTTTCCAAAGGCTTCTCTTCCCATCAGCTCTTCCAATGTTGTTTAATACATCAATGGCTGGAAGAAAGACAAATGTAGGAAAATAAAAATTAAAGAGTCTCCAAGACATGTACATATTAATATCTTGTGTGTTAAGATGCTGGTTTAATTTTAAAATGTTAAATGTTGAGGCTGAACAGGTTTTGTCTTTAACCTTGTTTCTTCTCCTTTTTGTCAACCAGAAGTTGATTCAAGCGCTCCTTCAGTTTGTTAAATTCTCTTTCTTTCCTTTTCATCTCATGATTGTACTGGCTGGCCCGGCTTGCAATTATGTTCTGAAGTTTTTGCACCTGGCAGGAGGAAATCAAAAAAATAATTGTCATATTTATGTACATGAGACCAAAAACCTGCCTGTGGATTCACTCAGCATTGTCTGGGGCAGTAAGTCCAAAGAAAGTACCTCTTCTTTTTCATTTTTCAGGCAGTTTTGCAAACTCTTCACTTTCAGCTGCAGCTGTCGTTCTCTCTCAAGGAGTCCTGTGTTTTCCCTTTTGGACAGTTCAAGCTGCTCCTATGATAACAGAACAGCATTGATATGGACATTTAATATGAGAGTTCATTTTTCAGTATTGACAAGTAACTCTTGAGGTCCTTAGCTTTGGTTAAACATTTGTCCTGTTGATCTATATTTTTACTTGAATACAATATAAATAAGGAGGAATCACTGGAATTAAATGTTACTGTACTTTTAAATGGGTGCTGGTGTACTGCAGGTAATCCACATTGCTGCTGGACTTTAGCTGCTCCACTTCCATGCTTTCCAGGGTCCGAAGGCCCCTGCGGTGCAGCTGAATCAGGTCGTACATGCAATTTAGCACAGCCACAACGTTCATCTCTGGGCTGCCGCTCGACTCCTTCCAAACTGGTGGGAGGCCAAGAGATGACACCTCCTGTAAAGGGGAGAATAAAGGAGGAAAAGGACATTGCAGTCATATTATCCACTTCTTAGACCACAAGCATGTACTTATCAATACACCAGAGACACGTGTAAAGTTACCAACCTGATTGATGTGTGATAGACATTCCTGCACGTTGTTCTCTGTGCAGAAGGTACTGAGCATGTAGTTTCTTTGCAGTGGCAGAGATGATTGGCTAAACCGTCTTAAGGGAGATGGTCTACATTCAACGGAGCTGCTGCAAATGTCCTTGACTTCTGGGTAAAAGAAAATTCTGTCACACATATATACAGTATGGCCTTATGCTAATTTGTTAATGCTTGACAAGAAAAGGAAACCACTTCATATACAGTAAACATTACAGGAATTGAGGTTACATTTGACACAAAAACTAAAAAATAGCATTCGTGTTAGTTTAACCTGTTCCTAACTCACAAGGTTTGATACAGAGTACAAGATAGAGACAATTATACAGTAACCTACACACAACTGTTGAGGGCAGAGCACTGCAGTACTGTACTTCAGTTCATCTAACTAATGATGATGCCAACATAAAGTCAAAATCACATTACAAAATATTGTACAGTGTCTGAGACATGTAAAGGTTTTAATGAACAACTGCTGAGTACAACATGTTTCATTCACAGGGCATATACACTCGTCTACAAAGACGTGAAAATGTAAACTCACCCAGGGAGGACTCTGGCATTGTTGCAGAGCAGCCTTCAGGCTACGTGTCTGGATCGTCTGCTACATGTGCAGGATACACAAAGCTCGCCACAAGATCCACCTACGCAGTCGGTGCTCCTGAAATAGAGGGTCAGATTAAGAGCGCCAATTCAACAAAGTCCGGATTACGAGGCAGTGGAAGTAAACGTGCAGAGATGAGGGGTGGAAACACGCAGCAACCTACATAACAGAGTGTGAGGAGGACAGCAGATTCACAAGAGCTAATTCATCTATCACAGGCAACGAGCCAAACACTGATCAGATAGTGTATTCAGAGCCATCCAATAGATTATTTAAAATATTAAAAATGTGTGTTTATTTAGAGAGTCTTTTACAAAGATTGTTATGTTGATGTTGTTGTGGATTTTGTCTTACACCGTTGTCACTCCAGGAGTATTTAACAGGTTACAGGATGGGACCAGGCAGGCATCTTAACTCAATGCTTTTATCGTCAGCTGATCAGATTAATCCCAGACGCACAGTAAGGTGATTTGTCTGCAGAACCACACAAATCAGAGACATTTCTCCTCCTGTCCTGTATGAATAATGCTTATGTTTTCCACAAATAAACATACTATAGATATTACTGAAAACTAGCATCATATACATCACCTCATCCTTGGACAGCAACTATCAGAGCATGAGCAGAAACTGCTTTTAAAAACTGAATATTAATTTTATGAGGAACATTTTCTGAATTTAATTTTCCATACATTTTAGTCATGAGAAGGCTGTGACTCATCGTTAACTAGGGAGACCTACCCTTTGGTTTCAGTGATACTTAATCGGCCTGGCGAGACAGATGGCAAGCCTACAGGCACAAAGCTTAACAAGCCTGCATGCTGCTTAGACTCAACAAGTGTTAACCTTTAACTCATTAGTCAAGCTTTTTTCCAGTATAAAATCTACAAAGGGTATTTTTTAAGTAAGCCTTTACAGAATAGATTTTAATGTTTGTGGTCCCCCTGGGCCATGTAGGATAGGAATTAATTGGAGTGACGTTTTAGACCAGATAACTAATAAAAACTAATGCAACAGTCCTGCAATAAGTCCTACCATAATAAAAAAAAGTATAATGTTCAGTTTTCAATTTAGTCTATTTTATCACCCTCATTGATATGAAAAATAAGACACACCTCTCAGTATAATACAGTTCAACAGCACCACAAACTTTAGCCTCCAGAATGACCATGGAGTTGAATCAACACATCAACAGTTTCAACAAAGACTGAACATTATAATGAGATTCAAGGTTTGTTTATTGTGATTCTACAACACAGGACATGCAAGTTGTAATCCCTTTATGCTACACAAGAAAAAGAAATTGAATTGCAGGGTGGGTATTGTCTTTTAATATCCTTATACGTTCATGAAAGTGGGATTTATTGCATAACCGTTGTATTAGATTGCATTATTTTTAGCTAGGTGTACCCAATAAACTGACATATATTTATATATCCTAGGCAGGGTCTGAAATTAAGCTTTTTCCTCTGAACATTTCTACCGGCCACTCAATTTCTTTGTCTGCCACTTCTGTAATAAGATAAGATAAGATAAGATAAGATAAGATAAGATAAGATAAGATAAGATAAGATAAGATAAGATAGGATAGGACAGGATAGGATAGGATAGGATAGGATAGGATAATATATTCCTTTATTATTCCCGCATTGGGGCAATTTGCAGTGTACAGCAGCAAAGGGGAAAGTGCAAAAAACAAGATGCATCAGCTAACACAGTAATAAAAAAAAAGAGCTAAACAAAGTGTAGCAAAATATGAACCATTTAAATAGAAGTAAGTGTAAAAATAGGAACAGTATATACAGTATTGACAATAAACAGACTATTAACAAAATTGCACAAGTGGAAAATGATATTGCACAGTGAGAATGAAATGAAATTCCACCTGAAAATATTGCAAATATGAATTACACCTGAGTAGTAATCTATGTAGAACACTGAGTCAGTATACCAGACAGTAAAATATGGAATATATCATGTAACCTTGTGTCGGTCACGAACGAGCTGGCTCTTTGAGCCGGCTCTTTTAAGTGAATGGTACATGTCCACAGGGGCTTTTTTTATCGCGAGGGGACGCAACGCTTCCCAACATTGGAAGCTTGGTGGGCTGTCCTAGACACAAGGCTGTCCCCACCTGATTGGACAAACGCTTTCCCTCCGTTGGCTGCCGGAACCAGTAGGGAGGCTCGTTTGGAAACTTTCTTCTCTTATTTCACGAAAATAGTTCACCGAAATGTGTTTCTGAAAACAGTCGAGGCGAGAAATAAGCCTTCCAGTTGCTGAATCTGTCTTTGTTTTGGATCGACAACGTTTATTTTAAAAGATTCTCGGGAGTTTCGAGAGGCGGCGAGTCACGTCGGACGCCTGTGATTTGCATAACGTAGACTAGCCCTCAACTTTATGCAAATGAGGAGCGGGCGTTGTGACGCTCCGTTTTCTCGAATCGCGCCGCCACGCTACCAGAATGCATTGCACGGCTGCTTACATAGACAATGAATGGGGAGCGTGGAAAGCACGGAGCCTGTGGACACGTATCATGACTGAATGTTGTGTTAATGACGTCCGTGCGACCAATCAGGTGATGAAAGACAAGGACCATACCCTCAAGCAGGGAGGTGCGGGGGGGGTGCACGGCACGCTGACGGTCTACAGGTACAGAGCAGGAGGAAGAGGAGGAGAAAGAGAGAGAGGAGTTCGGTGCGCGAATAGCAGACAAGATGAGTGACAGTCGGAAACGAAGCAGCATGTAAAATTATGGTATTCTGGAAATTATAAAGTTTAGTATAATTATATTGAATAATTTAAGTGATATATGTGCACACATACTAATCATAGGTCAAAACAGCACTGAATTTGGCTGAATTATAAAAAGCAGAAGTGGTAAAACGAAGAGCCCTTTGGGAGCCGAAAGAGCCGGCTCTTCTTGGTGAGCTGAGCCAAATGATCTGGATCACTAAAAAGAGCCTGAATTCCCATCACTAGTGAGTCGAGCCTCCAACTGAAAACAATCTGACGTTGAAGCCGAGCGGCCGAACAAGTTTACTAGTTAAAAACAGGCGTTTAAATGTTGACTTTATAAAGAAGTGACTACCAACTTATTTCAATTACCTCCTTAGCGTTGCAGTTTCAAATGTATTTCCCCAATTGCTCCTTGCTTCACGATACAGCAGCTCCTTAAGTCTGTCTACAGCTCACACTCACCACTGACGGACTGACTGAAGCAAACCAAACAGCACGCTAATTGGCCGACTCGTTGTCTAGCAACCGAGCACGGCTCAATATGATTGGCTGTTGGCTGTTAAGCTACTTAAAGTGTCTTTAATGGCAATTCATTTTTTAACAGCCCTTTTAATTATGCTAATGTATTGTCTTAAACAAACTGATGAAGAACACTTGTTTTTTGTTTTTTTACTTTTGGTATTATATATTTTTGACGATTATCATCAAATAAACTAAGGATTAAAACAGTATTTACTCCATTTATTATACTATATTCAGAAACACCAGTCAAAATGACTTAAAGGTCCCATATTATAAAAAAGAGAGATTTTCATGTTTTTTATTATAAAGTAGGCTTAAGTCCTATATAAATACTGTGAAAGTATCGAAACACTCAATCCACAGTGAAATACACCCAGTCCGCATTCAGAAACTCTGCATTTGAAATAAGCTGTCAGGATTTCTGCCCATTCGTGATGTCACGAATATACAATATTTAGACCCTTGACACATTTTTAAACGTAAACATTCTAAATGTGTCCAAGTTTATTCCTGGTTGCAGTGTATGTGAATGTCATCAGCTGACAGGAAGTACACATGAACCCAAGCTGTTGCCCAGCAACGCAATTCGGTTGCAATTCCGTCAAAATGCGCTAAAACAGAGTGTTTCAGACAGAGGGTAAATACAGGTATATTCAGGCTGAAAGTATGAGGAAAATAAAAGTTTTTTTTAACATTGCAGCATGTAAACATGTTCTAGTAGAAACACAAAATACAAGTGTGAACTTGAAAAGGAGCATAATATGGGAACTTTAAATGTGTAAGGAGGGAGACTTCAAAAATGTCAATTGTTTCAATTAATTAACTGACATAAACAGTGGAAGTTTGTTAGATAGATACACAATATGAATCAACAAAATTAACTTTAATGCAATTTATACATCACTGAAAAATACAATAAAATAGCTCATTGCACGGCACAGTAAGCAACACCTTACAAAACTACTACAGACAACTGTACATTCTTATCTTACAAAAGTGAAATAGTTGTTAGTTAATAGTAGGCCTTTTAGTAGTTCAGTTGGCTAATTGTATCAAATCTGTTCTGCATCAACAAGAAACACTACACAATTTGGAAACCACAAGTAGCTTGAATGGAAGAGTTTGATTCCAAATTAGTTGAACACCTATTTTGAGTATAATTTACCTTTTCCTCAACAGACATTTGACTTCTCATAGCAGAATCAGCACAAAAACTAATAACATTAACAATGGCTAAGTTCTTTTAATTTCCAAAGAAGCAACATGAGTGAGCAATCATGCAATACTGGGGCCCTTATTATCAAAAACCAACGCAAAAAGTCATTATCAAGTTTGTTAATTTGACACCTGTGCTTTTCCTGTGCAAATGGCCCGTTCAGATACCAGTTCTTAGTTAAAATAATTGAAATGTAAGAATACAGATAATGTTTATCAAAGTTCTTTAATTTTTTTTTTATTATTTATTTATTGTAAGAGAGGGTTTTCATAATTTTCAGGCAGTGAATACCTCCTTTACTTTTAATTTATCAGAAAAAAATTAAAATTCCCAAAATATTAATTAAGCTATACATTGGAAAAGAAAAAAAAATTATAATGCGTGATAAAAAAAAAAAAAACATTTCCTCAACTCTGGCATGATTCTCTGCATATTTTTGACATCCATTCTCTTGTGAAAAATAAATAAAACATCCTGCACAATCGTATTACAAAAAAATCATGTTTTTTGTAGATATTGTGCAATTTCTGGTTATTTCTACAAAATACTATTAGATTGCTTGTCATCATCACTTCAGGTCACAACAATGATAATGACACAATAACACATTTGAACACTTTACTGTTAGGCTTACATCTATTGGATTTACAGTGCAAAATGGCGTTTAAATTCATGATCAACTATTAGTTCATCCTATCGTTGTATCTGCACATTTAACCGCAACGTACTTCACGGGACACAGTTCAATTGCACAACACAAATCCTGACCAGTTTTCATATACTCTCACATTTTACCCAGATTTAGTCACTAACTGGCACCGGGACTCCTCTGGAGTCACATGTTCTGAGCAGTGGGTCTGTGTAATCATCTCTCTTTGCTTCAAGCCACCATGTTGTCATCTCTCCTTTTCCCTGTTGGGTCAAGACAAATGAGAGAGTGAAGAGAGTCATATTGCAAAGCATGTGTCCCTTTGAATTTTAAATAAAGCCATTAGGTTTCGATGTGGGGGGGCAGAGCGCAGCAGCTGAGGCCACCTCTTAGCAAGACATCACAAGGGTCAGCCGCCCAGTCCGCTGGGACTGAGAAGTAAACCCCTCCCCCATAATCACACGGCCACCACCCAAAAAGAGGTCTAAGGTTACAATGTGAATAGAAGCTGCAGTTAGCTGGATGATGCAGACACACCCAGTCTCTTGTCCCTCGGAGGGAAGTTTTGAATTTCCTGTGATCTTTTCAAATCTCAGCCTCATAAGTCTTTTTCAAAGGTGATGCACCAGCTTGTATGTGATTATCGCTGCATTTATTAGGCTTTTTTAAAAAAACAGTTACCTCCACAATGGCACAAATAAGGTTAAATAGTATCATGCAACAAAGCTTATCACCCTAGATAGGTTTAATTTGAGAGATGCTGTGGATGTACACTCAGCATTTCCTGCAATAGCTCCCCACACAACCATTGAGTTGTCATATTTAGGCCTGTAAAGCAGGCTGTTGTGAGTTGGCTGTATGGTAGCCTACTTGTAAGAATGTAATAAGAATGCATTATTTTGCATTATTTTATTTTTTGGTTGACTTTTTTAGGACTAAATTGTATGTGAGAAGGCCATATGGGACATGCAACAATATAATCACATTCACTGTATTTTTATTTATTTTTTATTAAATAAAAGCATGATAATAAACTGTATATATCTGGCCGTTGATGTGATTTTCATTTCCCAGTGTGGCCCTTAGTGAAATTGAGTTTGACACACCTGAATTAAAGCAATGGAACAGCTACAGGAAGCTCAATATGCATTTGCTGTTCTGATGGTTCTGGGTGTGTCACTGCAGCCAGCATCTCATCAATATTCTTCAACACAGGTTATATATTTCTATATGTATACGTATATAAACATATTAATATAATGTTACCTTCACATTAAGTGTTCCTCTGCATGTCAGGATGTAACCTCTGAGTGTGTGAAGCAGGTCAGCGGTGGCACCACTCACCTGGATCTTCAGAGCTATGGATATAAAGAAACACACAGCATGTGATATTGCATAGTAATATGAACAATGCATGCCTGAAATTGATTGTAGCAGTTTTTATTTATTTGTATGATCTTTAAGCAACATTATGTGCAAAATGTACTGCACATTTTTGACCACGTTATTTAAAACTTTTACAAACCAATATCAGTTTCATTACACAATGGCTGAACGGTCAATTGAAAATATTACAATTAAAACCAAATAGCAGTGTTTAAAATAGTACAAAACAGATCTAAATGAATGTGTTGTGTTATTTTCTATATATCATTTACAGTGTATATTCAATTTTGTGTCATCATTATAGTCACTTTAATACAGATTTAAAATAAAATACAGTACGCTTTGTATTGATAGTTTAGTACCTCATATATTATGGTGTGCAAGTCATATATTAAAAAAATGTAGCGCTGTGATGAGTGGTTTATACATAATACATACAATTACAAGGTGTTATGAGATCTGCTAGTTATGTCTGTAATCATGTAAGACAAACTGCACAGACAGAGTATGTAATTTTCACATTTTTCAACATATATGACCCTTAATTTTTTTTTTACATGGTGACTTAAGGTTAAGTTTGATCTCATGTTATAAAGTCTAGACTTTTGTTTTTTTGTTTTTTACTTCTGAGCCTACAGTCATTCAGTGTTTTTCCATTATCCCACCAGCTTAATGTAGAGGGTTAGGTGCTTGATGATCACATTGTCCAACCTCAGTGTTGTAACTCTACTGTGCTGGTGAGCAAACACAGAAACAATCCTGTTTGGCATGATAGCAGCAGAGACGGCGCAGGCCAAATCTGAACTGCTATTGAAGTCAGTTACAACAGACACAACATTAAGAGAGCACACAGACATCATGTAGCACAGTTGTTCGGCTCATAAAAACACAAGTGAAATTGTTTCCTGAGACCAACTGTGCCACATTGAGACATTAATTGGTAAAAAGGCAGTGTGTCTAATCCTTCATTACCTTCACTTGTTGACTCCATGCGTGAGGATGTGTTGACCGTGTCCCCAAACAGGCAGTAGCGAGGCATTTTGGTGCCAACCACACCGGCCA
Organism: Sebastes umbrosus; assembly: GCF_015220745.1. NCBI lineage: Eukaryota > Metazoa > Chordata > Actinopteri > Perciformes > Sebastidae > Sebastes > Sebastes umbrosus. Next base: position 14,144,024 of record NC_051273.1, read on the forward strand.
CAACAGGTCCTGGCAGAATAAAACAGCTGTGATTTTCAAGCAACACTTTGGGTGGATGATAAATGACATTGCTGAATCATTATAATGCATGTGAGGTTATTGAGTGAGTTATTTTTATCTACATATATGTATATGTGAAGCAGTCAAATCAATGATGATGATGATGATGATCAAACATGTTTCTGTTATAATGCAGCTTGAGATTTTGTGTTATTTAAAACTGAAGCAGGTCATATAAACTGATAAACTGAGGCTGGATACAGGAGAGATGTCCACAGTACCTGAGTGGATGCCGGCGCGTATCTTCAGCTGTGTGTTGGGTTTGTGAGGGATCTTGAAAGTGTGGCAGACACTAACCAGATCAAGAGCCATGCTGGCTATCTCTCCGGCATGATTGATGCCATTTTCTTGAGGGACCCCAGAGACCACCATGTCTGGAAGATAAGCCCAGAGACAATACAGGAGGAGGAAGAGAGTGCTGCACTGATAATAAAATGTCAAAACACACATTAAGACACTCCTAAGATGGTAAATCTGTTGTTGTTTTTGCCTTTTAAATCATCAATTTCAGTTGTTTATCTGCCTCTCAACACAAATGTTTGTCCTTATCTTCATGCTGTGATATATTTATCTTTTAAAATAGTTAAATGCTTTATTAAAATGATTTATCACTTTAATGCTAGCAGTTAAAAATCAGTTTATCAGCCTTACTCACAAGCATCGCCGATTGTCTCCACTTTGTATACGTCATAATTGTCAATAATGTCGTCAAAGGTGGTGTAGAGCTGGTTGAGGAAGTCCACAACCTGGTGGGGCGTGCTTGCACCAGACAGCTGAGTAAAGCCGACAATATCGCTGTCACAGGGGAGTAATGCAGTGTTAGTAATCTCTACTTCTACATGTATATAACCAAACAATCTGCATGCAAAATAACAAGGTACAGAGGGACAAAAATAACAAAAAAATCAATCTGAATTTATCCCTGTTAATGAAACATATTTAAGTTAAAGTCCAGAGAATCTACAACTGAAAAAATGAAAGTAATGAACTTGCTTTCCACAACACAAACCTGAAGTAGACGGTGGCGTTGGAGTAGCTCTGAGCCTCTGACGTTCGACCTTGACGAAGGTCATCAGCCACCGGTTTTGGTAACATACCTGTACAGGAATGTCATGACTTAAAGGGGACCTATTATGCTTTTGTACTTTTTCCCTTCCCTTTAGTGTGTTATATAGTTTTTTTGTTCATGTAAAAGGTCTGCAAAGTTACAAAGCCCAAAGTCCACGCCAAAGGAGGAGGAGCACAAACAGAGCGTTTCAGACAGAGGGTGAAAAGAGGTGCTGCAGCACAGCCAGTATGACAAAAATAAAGCGTTTTTTTACATTTAGGCATGTAAACATGTTCTAGTAGAAACCCCGTGTACAAGTATGCACTTGAAAATAAGCATAATAGGTCGTCTTTAAAAATAATACGCCCCAATACAGTCTTTGGGGCGATGATGATGAAGGTGCTGCCTCTGCACCACTAGATGGCAGTGAGCACCTTTCACTGTGTCTTTTAATACTTCAAGATTTACAGTTACAGTTACACTTACTTACAGTGACTCATATGAATGATTGACTGACATTAACTAAACAGTAACAACTCCACCTTAGGCAACTTTACATATGCTGCACTATGCACATATTGTAGATAATGAATGTCTGTGTGCACCTTTTACAGTTTACTGTTCATCACCCTTTACATAATGAACTACAAAACCAGTCCTGCTGGTACTACTGTACATATATCAGTGTTATCTCTGCAATGTCACCAAGACAAACTCTTAAAAACTGTACTCAGTCAATAGTATGATTCTGCTTGGGATCAATCATTAGAGCCATGCAACTCTTTCACGTGACTCCACACTGACGTACTGTATAATAGCCGATCCGTCTTCTGTTTCTCTTGAAGAAGGTCCTGCGTCCTCTCAGCAACGATGGCCTCCAGATGTTTGCTGTACTTCTCCATCTGCAGTTAAACAAACTCTATTCGTGTCTGAAACTCACAACAATCCAGACTGCACATTTTAATTTTTACCTCCGCCAAGGCCGGAGGCCTAGGAAGGAGGTTGTGTTTTCACCGGCGTTGGTTTGTTGGTTTGGAGGATTACTCCAAAAGTCTGCGATCAATCTGAATGAAATTTTTTGGAGGGGTGGGGTGTGGCACAATGAACAATCCATTCGATTTTGGTGGCGATCTGGGGGGGAGGGGCAGGGCAGTGACGTACATGAAACCTGCCTTGTTGGAGGTCTGCGCTCTCCGAGTACACTTCTAGTTTTCTTCGCATTTGTCTTTAAAGTACAGTGCTACAGTTTGGGAAATTAATCCAAATGATGTCACATTACATTTGGTGTATGTGTACTTAGCCTGTTCTCATTCCCAGGGCGTCAAATACCCACGCTTTGTCACTGGCATCGGCATTTGATATCTACGCAGAATGACTCCTTTAGCGTCGGTATGAGACGCACCGGGCTTTCCATTAACTACAATGTAAACCCTTCTGCATCGATTCCAAACGCTCACGAAAAGTGCTGTTGTGACGTAGTTTAAAAAGCGGAAGAGAAAAACAGGGAGGTGGATGGGTCCAACAAACACAAGACTTTCATCCAGGAGACCGCTGTTTGCGTCCCGTGCCTTAAATTTCACTTTCAAGTTACAATCAGCTGTTCGTGGGTGTCCCGTGTTCACAACATTCAATGTCATTTTAACTGTACAATTATAATAACTGAGCCCAACCATGTAGTTTTTTCCTAAACCTAACTAAGTGGTTTTGTTGCCTAAACCTATGCAAGAGTTTTTGTTTACTTGACAACATTAAGCACGTGTTTACTGCGAACGAAAAGTGACGCCAAGGGGTCTGACAAAGCATCATTATGAGAGGAGTTGGGATGAGAACGTGTTAGCATAATATGTATCTTTACACCGATGTTATTCCACATTATTTTACCATATTTCAGAAGGTCATTACCAGGTTCATCATCATGTCCACGGGGCTGACTTTGTGTGGGTTCATTTTGTCGAGCATCTTCTTCACCTGCTCAAACGTGGGCCTCAAGGTGACGTTGTGACACCAGCACTTCTTAATCAGCTGTTCCAGAGAAGAGAGCAACACCTCATTGTCTAATATGATTATACAGCCTATGACATATATTACTAATATCACATCTCCAAGTTTTTGTGTGTTATTCAAGAGACAATTCAACAAGAGCGTTAGTACCAAAACCACATTTTTCCATTTACAGTTCTAGCAACATTTGCACGTGTGACAGCAGAGGTGGGATGTAACTAAGTACATACTGTATAATCAAGTACTCAAGTACTCAAGTACAAATTTGAGTCACTGCAGGACTTTTAATGCAGAGTATTTTTCCAGTGCGGTATTAGTACTTTTACTTAAGTAACATCTTCACTGCAGGACTTTTAATGCAGAGTATTTTCCCAGTGTGGTATTAGCACTTTTACGTAAGTAAAGTATCTGAATACTTGTGTGACAGACCTCACAGTAGTCTGCTTGACTGGGACAGTCGGTATCGGCCTTCCCTGCTTTGACCTCAGGCAGAGGGGGGCGCCACGCGATATCCATCCTCACTCCCTCCGCCTGGTCCTGTTAGAGAGGACTGCTGGTTACAGAGCTCAGATCAAAGGGAAGCCGAAGGTTGTAATCTACAGAGGAGGCTGTCACACTCACTGAAATGAGGTCGGAGCGAGTCGCAATCTCAACCAGAATCATGGAGTAGCTGAGGACAGGAGGGAAAAGTAGAGAGAGGATATTATTTTCCAGTGCAAAGATTCAACATTCATATATATACGTGTATATATAAAGATGGTTGCCTGTCCACCATAATTACATTTTCACATCTTTGATTTAACTGTATAATGATTTTCATCTGGGAAGTTTGGTGTTTGTAAGTGCTACTGAAGTGGAGATTTCTGGCTCAGAGTGAGAAAAAGCTTATTTGAGAAAACAGCCTTTAGAAATATGTATTGCAAGACACTAAATGTGAATAGGGTAAAAATTCTAATCAATAGATATCACCATGAAACTTTCACAGCTGATTACTTATATTGAGACAATTATTTTTTCTGTTACAAGTTCTCTGAAATATTATGTTTAAATATGCAAATGAGGCATTATCTAATGCTAACTTTTGGTGAATTCAGAAGAGAAGTTTATTATATCAGCATAACCCCTTGAGATGTATCATCTCGTTTTCAAGGGGGTCCTAAGGAGAAATCTACAGACGCAAGTAGACAAAGTAGTAAAATAAACACCTAAATGTGTATTTTGGATGTTTTCTTTCCACTAGTCTGAAAGAAGACATGTTATGGAAGCAAAATAGTTAAAAATCTCACAACTGACCAAAGCATGAAAAATGTTTTCACATGTAGTGTCTCCCCTTAACTGCTTTATATTGTGACACTCAAACACACCTGTAAACATCTGCTGCTGGCGTCATGTTGGAGCTGCTTCCCAGCAGGACCTCTGGGGCACAGTATATACGATTTACCTCCCCACAGTTGAAGCCATTACTAACAGCCTCAAAGTCCTCCCTTCTGTAGGCTGTGAGCCCGTAATCTGAAGCCAAACACAGAGTACAGAAAGACAGGATGTGGCTCAGTAGTGAAATGATTCCCATAAGGAGATGTTTTTGTTTCATAGTGTTATTTAAATTGTGTAAGTTGAGTGACTTATCACAGATGTGTGATTGGTGAAAACAGAATTTAACAAAGACCCAAATGCTTTGAAGCAGGAGGTTTTGGTTACCTGAGATTTTGCACACCCAACGGTCGTCAATAACACAATTTCTGGAGTGAAGTCTCCCATGAAACATCCTGTGCTGGTGGAGGTACAACATCCCACGGGCGATATCAGTGGCAAAGGAAAGTCTGCATGGGGGAAGAAACACTCTTAGATCTTATCGTTTATGTGCATTTGTTTTCAACCAAAGGTAAAAGTAAAAGCATATCATAAATAAAATTGGGTCACACCACAACACAAGAACATGTCTCATAGCTTGCATTGCATTGTGGTCTATTGGGAAAAATAATATTTAAGTCTTTTCTATGGTAGATTTTTCCTTTGTGTGATTGTTGAATTGTCTAAAATGTTGAGAAATGTTGGAACAGAGCTTTTCCTCATTGCTCATCTGAGGAATTACCACCAAAATCTGACATTTCCTGCTGAAGTTTTACTCAGCAAAAATACATTTAATGTTTCATCACATCATGTTGAAATCTGTGAGCCAGTTATCTGTGGAATAAAAAAGACAAAATCCTTCATCTAATCTACTGCAAGCAGTGACTAGAGCAGGATCTTTAGCTCCTAGACGAGAGTATAAACTACACAGAAAACTGTAAATAGATTATTATTACTCATTAGGGTTGTCCCGAATACCATTTTATGGGCTTCAAAGCTTCAGGGAGTAATATTCAAAGGGATTATTCCTTATTTCATGGGCTATTTTGGGATGTATACATTATTATTATATAATAATATAATATACTATAATAATATATATAATATAATATAATTATAAAATGCTTTATAATGTGTCATGATTATTTCTATTGAGCATTATTAATATTTATGAGTGTTTATAAGTATAAAAACACAGTGCTATAAGCAGATTATAAGTATGTTTATAATGCATTATAGACATGGGTGTCATAGAAAGTGTTGCAGGGATATTGCTTCACCTGAAGCCCCAGTTGATGGGGATGTCATCATTCAGCAGGACGTCAGAGAGGCTTCCTTTGGGGCAGTGCTCCGTGATGATGCTGATGTACGGGACCTCGATAGACCCACCAATGAACTTGCATAGATTGGGGTGATCCAGTTGCCTATAGAACAGTGTGAACAATTTCATGAGCTGCAGGAGTTTGGGACACTTTATTATGTCAGTAAAATGTCTTTTTTTTTCTCCTCACCTAACTTCTTTCACCTCCTTCCTGATGGTCTTAGTGAGGGTGAAATGTTTATTCTGGATGTATTTCACTGCCACCGTCCTCCCGTCACTGCAAGACCGTTCAAAAAGATCATCAAGTCAGAATATGGAAGGAATTTTCAGCAAAATACATCATCATATATCACCCAGTTATAAAAAAAAGTCATGAGAATTAGCATTTAGTCAAGAACACATTAAAATCATCTACTGACCTTTAAAGGAATATTTTTAATTTCTTTCAAACGACTCATGAAAGTGAACTGACAATCAATGAATGAAATAAAGAAAGTAGTACAATATCTATATTGTATACTGTTTGACTTTACACTGCATTATATAAACGTAACACTTTATAATAACCATTATTAATAAATGGTAAATTGATAGTTAATTAAAGTTGGTTGATAGTTATTTTACTGTTATCAAACATTGAAATGATAATTAATAATGTTAATAATTATTAGTAATGCTATGCTATTTTAACAGTTTATTGTTGCACACATTATAACATTTTATATATTATATTATAAGTATTCATTAATGATTACCAAATGATTTGTAAACCTTTAAGAAATTGTTTGTAAAACATCTATAAACATTACATAAATAGATATTTGTAACACTTTGTTAATGGTTAATAACTGGTTTGTAAACGATCTACAAACATTATTTGGATGACTATTATAAAGTTGCAACTGATGATTATAATACCTTGTTAAATATTTTGTAAAGCATCTATAAACATTATTTAGATAGATAGTTAATACTTATTCAATGGTTAATAATTGGTTTCTGGTCCATCTATCTGAGTCATGTTTATAGATGTTTTATAAATAATTTAAAGGTTTACAAATCATTTGCCAATCATGAAAAAATACTTATTATAGTATAAATGTTAAAATGTGTACAACAATAAACTATTTATAAATAGTTTACTAATGTAATCAAAATGTAATTGTTATCATTTCTTATCAGCTACGATACAATATATAATTTATAAACTAATTATTTCATATTACACAAGCTATATACTATATACACTGTACTATAATAAATTATAGCATTACTAATAATTGGTAAACATTAATATAATTTAATTATTTGTTAACAGTAAAATAACTATTAACTAAAATTTAATTAACTATCAATTTACCATTTATAAATTATGGTTATTATAACCTATTAATTATATCAATATAACAATACTACATTATTACTTTATTATAATTATTGTGCTTTTAGATTATTGTAATATTCTCTTCGATTTCTATTATCTATACTTCATAGTATTGTATTATTACCGTATAGTGTGTTCATATTACATATACTGCACATACTGTTTATATAACATTATATACTTTATCATATTATTATGTATATTGTACTTATTATTAAAACCTATACCGATATACTTATACCATATAGTTCACACATCATGGCTGAGTTGCACTACTGAGCTTCTCTTGCACAAATATTTGCACAATTCACTTGATCTGTTTTCCGACCTCTCAGTCTGCCTCTGTGCTGCTGCAACATGTGAATTTCCTCTCTGGGATCAATAAAGTCTTATCTTATCGCACGGCTCCTAGCTGCTCAGGGTTGATCCATATGGTATTGCCCATATTTTATTGATCCATACAGCAAAAGAGTATAAGAAAGTGTGTTTAAAACCTACATCTGTTTACTTCTGCTAGTTGAATGTTTCTGTTATATAAACTAAAATAATAACGTTTCTCACTAGATGCCTGGCTGGATGAAGACTTGTTTGAAGGAGGTGTTGAATCTGGTGCACACGGTCACATCAGTAGTTCGACTGATGGTGGAGGTGCTCTTGACGCGCTGCAGGCTGCTGGTGCTGCAGAGGCCCATGCAGCACACTCTACCTGCACACAGTTAGATACTCAGGGTCACATAGAAAAGTAGTAAAATACATGCATGACTGTGTTTTTTATTATTTATATTAATAAAATCTTTTATTTGAGAGTAAAATAATCTTCATGCTGGACCAACTCTTACTTACATTAACACTGAATTAGAGAATACAATAGCAACAGATATATTGATCGTATTCTTGACTCTTTAAGGGGAGACACTACAGGCAATAACTTTGTTTTTCGTGCACTGATCAGTCTTCTCTCAGGCTAGTGGAAAGAAAACATCCAAAATACACATTAGGTGTTTATTTTACTTCTTTGTCTATTTGTGTCTGTCTTTCCCCTAAATCCACCAAAAGTTAACATGACGCCAGCAGCAGATGTTTACAGGTGTGTTTGAGTGTCACAATATAAAGCAGTTAAGGGGAGACCCTACAGGCGAAAGCATAGTTTTTCATGCACCGGTCAGTTGTGAGATTTTTGAGCTATTTTGCTTCCATAACATGTCTTCTTTCAGGCTAGTGGAAAGAAAACATCCAAAATACACATTTAGGTGTTTATTTAACTACTTTTTCTATTTGCATCTGTAGATTTCTCCTAAATTCACCAAAAGTTATCATTAGATAATTCCTCATTTGCATATTTAAACATACAATGTCAGAAAACTTGTAATACTTTTTACTAATTTAAGTAATCAGCTGGGGAAGTTTCATGGTGATATCTATTAGTTAACTTTTTTTTTACCTATTCCCCTGTAGTGTCTCGCAAAATGTACGAAATTTTGCAAAACATATTTTTAAAGGCCGTTTTCTCAAAATGTGTTTGTTTTCTCATACTCAAATCTCCACTTCAGTAGTGTTCCAGTTTCCTTCCTATCTATATTCTGAAGGTTTTTACAGAGACGTTTGTTCATATATCATTCATAGCCTTATTTATATAACATTTTATTCCTAAAAACATGGCAAAAATAGTTTTTTTCTGATTTATGGAGTGATAAAAAGAGATATCCAAAATTCCCTCTGTAAAAACCTTTGTCTCTATAATATGTGAACAAAATGAAACAATAATTTTGAACCTGGCTTTATCCAATGTTCAGATTTCTGTTCTGGAAATGTATGCAAATTAGCACATATTTGATACGATAATGCATCATTTGCATATTTAAACAGGTTTTTCAGAAAAATTGTAATACAAAAAATAAATGTCTTAATGTAAGAAATCAATTGGGGAAGTTTCATGTTTCATGTTTCAAGTAAAATGTAAGTGATCCATTCTTGAAGAAGCAAAACTGAAGTCTTAAAAGAAAGTGAAAGTTTAGAGTTTTCATGTAAGCAAAGTTTTCTGTATCTGTAAACAGTTTTTTTTTTTCACAACTTCAGCCTGAGACATTTTACCAAATATTATGTTCTTGTAGTTGATGATCCAGCTTTCATCCCAAAGCATCCTCTGTTTCTGGTACTGGAGCCACTGCAGGCAGGCAGGGAGGAAATAAAGGTTAACATCAGCACATGAAACATCTCCTGTGTGTGTGTGTGTGTGTGTGTGTGTGCGTGAGTGTGTGTGTGTGTGTGTGTGTGTGTGTGCGCGCGTGTGTGTGTGTGTGTGTGTGTGTGTGTGTGTGTGTGTGTGTGTGTGTGTGTGTGTGTGTGTGTGTGTGTGTGTGTGTTACAGAAACTGACCACCATGGTTAGGATGAAGCCGCTGCTGAAGAGAGCGACTGGGAGCCCGATGGCCACCTTAATAGTGATGGACATTGGGCAGATGCCGCAGTCTGCAGGACAGTTGAGACAGGTCTCCTCCAGCTCGCAGACGTCATCGCCGCACACTAAAACACAGTCACACATTTTATATTTGAGGTTTCCATCCACTGAATTCAGTGGCGGAGGAAGTACACAGATCGCTCACTTGAGTAAAAGTAACCAAACCACACTGGAAAAATGCTTATAAATAACTGGAGTTAAATATCTACTTAACTGTAGTAGTACCTAAAGTACCGAACATAAAAGCACAGTTCAGTACAAAAGTACTGAATGTCTCAGAATAATGTACATTATAATTTTTGACGCATTAATGTGTACATCACTTTAATGCTGCAGCTGGTAAAGATAGAGATAATTCATTTTGTTTATATACTGTAGCTTGTGAATTTCCCCCCCTTATGGGATCAATAAGTGTTATTCTGTTTTATCTTAACTATAATAATATATTATAATGTATTTGTCACATTTTATATTCATCTGAATTCACAAAGCAACTTAAGTTATCAAATAAATAGAGGAAGTATAAAGTAGCAGATGAATGGAAAGTACTTCAAATACGTAAGTAAATGTACTTTGTTACTTTAAAATGTAATCCACACAGATGATCGTGATGTTTTAAGGAAAATTACAGATACATTAACAAATAAGTATTAGTGTAAAAGCATGCATATCTTTCCTACAGGCAGTAGGTTGTATTGGCTATTTAGGTCTCTACCAGCAAGCACACAATTAAGTTTATTATTGTAACTCAGCTGATAGCAAAGCAGTTGTTTTGATATGATGTGAACGTCTCACACAAGTTAGCCTTTTCCCTGATGTTTCTGTACAAGTTCAGGATGTAAACAAGCGTGTGCTCTTAGTCCCTTTGTCTAGTTAATGAAACAAGATCTGCATTGCTCAACACCCCAGAGATAGTGGTTTTGTAGTTTTTTTTAGGCTTCCTTCAACACATACTGTAGGATTCAGCATATCAACAAATGGAAACTCAGCAGACTGACCTTGAGCACTAACAACAAGCACTTTGGACTCCAGCGCTGCGTGCATGTGTCCCAATTTGATATGAGCGATGACTGAGGTGACTCCCACATGGATCAGCACCACCTACAGTACATGAGACAACACCATGGTGGAAAATGTACCGTGGAAGAGTTAGGTTGTATATTGCTAAGTTGCTCAGTCAACAATATCATTATTGTTTTATTAGGGAATAAAACAACAAAATGATGGTTGACCATGCCTCACTAAATAAAATAAAATGCATGAAAAACAGTTCTGCTAATTATTCAGACCGCTGATTGTTATTATAGTTGAAAACAATATACATAGAAAATAATCCCTCAGATAACTGTCACACTTTACTTCACTATACTATGACTCAAAAATGAATCCGAACAATCAGCAAAAATCAGAGCTGTAGATGTATGAGTCAATTGCACAAGGAATTGTTTGTCTTTATTAGGGCTGTCAATCAATTGAAATATTTAATGATGATCAATTGCATGATTGTCCATAGTTAATCGTGATTAATCGCAAATTAATCACATCTTTTTTATTTGTTCAAAATGTTCCTTAAAGGGAGATTTGTCAAGTATTTAATACTCTTATCAACATGACAGTGGGAAAATATGCTGCTTTATGCAAATGTATGTATATATTTATTATTGGAAATCAATTAACAACACAAAACAATGACAAATATTGTCCAGAAACCCTCACAGGTACTGCATTTAGCATTAAAAATATGCTCAAATCATAACATGGTAAACTCAAGCCCAACAGGCATCAACAGCTGTCAGTGTGTCAGTGTGCTGACTTGACTATGATTTGCCCAAAACTGCATGTGATTATCATAAAGTGGGCATGTCCGTAAAGGGGAGACTCGTGGGTACCCAAGAAACCCATTTTCATTCACATATCTTGAGGTCAGAGGTCAAGGGATCCCTTTGAAAATGACCATGCCAGTTTTTCCTCGCCAAAATTTAGCATTACGTTTGGAGCGTTATTAAACCTCCATCACAACAAGCTAGTATGACACGGTGCCAGCATCTTCACTCTAGCGTTAAAACAAATTTGTGTTAGGGAGTTATTACCGCATTAACTTTGACAGCCCTAGTCCTTATACATCTTTTAAGGATTATATAAGAGAATATGTTATGTCAGATTGTATTATCCATGAATTCATTGTTGTCTTTTACTGTTGATGGTTGTCTGTACTTTGAGTCATTTCATAAACCACAACCCGAAGTATGTCTTTCTGTACTCCTGTAATTTCCTACTAACAGACAAGTAATTACAACCTGCTGCATGTTGTATCGTGACACACCAGCAACACAGACTGCAAGCTTCACAAAGCATGTGTGACTTTGATCAAACGTCTTTTATGTTTTGCATGGGTACCAGATGAATTCCCCTTCTGACAACAAAGTTAAAGGACAACTTCGGTATTTTTCAACCTGGACACTATTTCCCCATGTTTTTCTGTCTAACTGACTAATAGGGACAACAATTTCTGAAACTGGTCCAGTATTGAGGGAGAGCGCTGTAGACGGCAGCTGCTCACTGGCTACAATATGGTGCAATTGGGGCAAGCTGGCACCGTCATTTACGTCCACTAAAAGTGCTTGTTTTTACCATGACAGGCTCTGATTGTTATTATAAATGTCTGACTTTATGGAAAGAGTCTCGCTCAAGGAGAAGTCTCGTTCTGAAATCGACAAAAACAAGAACTTTTACTGAACATAACATTACACTGATGCTGATCACTTGCCTTTGCAGCTCATTTCGCTGCTGCCAGTTACAGCGTTATCCCTCTATATCAAATCAGAACCAATTTCCAAAATTGCAAAAACATGGTGAAATAGGGTCCAGGTTGAAAAATACCAAAGTTACCCTTTAATGTCGAATATCGGCAATTTGACAGACTCCTTCACCGAAAAAAAGGTGCTGGACCGTTACTGTCAGTGAATGCAGTTGGTGAATTGTGAATAGTAGATGATGATTTTTCTATTCATCTTTGTGCATTAAAATCAATACATGAAATTAAATATGTGCAGGTATTAACAGAATATGTAGCTGTAAGAAATACTACAAATGTTCGCCAAACCTGAAGACGTTTGTGTTGGCTCACCTTTGACGTCCACAATTTCTGGGACATCTTGCCTGCTTTGGAGACGGTGTGAGTCACTATTTTACCATCGTCAGGAATCCACGGGCCACAGATTCCACCTTGTTTCTGTGAAGAGACGACACAACAGTTTGGAGAGGTTTTAAAACTATGCCCTTCAGACAGTTCATCCATGTGTTAGTAAAGTGCTGATATTTGAATAACTGTTATATTACGATTCAACAAGGTGCGTGCTCACTCAATGAGTAGATGTGTCTCCGCTACTCTAGAAACTAAAACGGACTTTTATGCAGAAACTAGCAGACACAGTTTTTAAAACCAGGTATTTCAAGGCACTATAGTTTCCAAAGATAACAAATCTTAAGATAAACTTTGAGAAGAGTGTAGAAAAAGGCAAAACAACGTCTATAATGATTCTCTTTGGTGAATTGGTGCAGCTATAAGAAACATGGCGTCTTGTATTTAAATATTTCCACCAAAGAATCACACATATATAATGTAGAGCTGTAATGAGCAGATACAGAGTAAACAGTTTTATTGTAATACACTGTGGATTTTCGTGAAGTTGCTTACGGGAAAATTGTGAGGAAAATCAATCTACAAGTTATGTGAAAAGGACAGATAGCATTAAATATTTAAGGTGCTAAATGCGAGATTGGGAGCATTTCTATTGCCTCTGCACGGCTCTCAACGTGGCGACGACTGAACCTGCTGATCGGAGCTAATAACCGGAGGGTGGGTGCTATGATTCCGCAACAGCGCCGCTGTAACCACCTTATGAGAGCAGTGCAGAGCGGCGGCCATTAGCTAGCCAGTGGGGCAGCTCACATGCACTAACATGCACTAAAAGCAGGCGCGGCCGGTCGGCTATGTAAACAAAGTGGAGAAGCTCGGATTACAACACACCGGGTACCCACCATAAGACCGAGAGGACAGGAGTGGATGTTGGCGTGATACACGCAGCAGTTCATATCATTGGCGTTGTTCCAGTTCGCCGGGCATTCGTGTTCGTTACAGAACCTCTTCGCCTCTGACGCATTACTAGAAGGGAACATGTGTGGGTAGACAAACAAATGAATTAACACAAAGCCCTGTGATGCTATTTACAATAGAAGCTCAAACAAAAACTTGCAGATCAGCTTCCCTTGAACTTGAAAATGAAGGCAGCTTAAATTAAGATAAAGGATATACTTAATTACACAGATGCATCAGTCAGGAATTAATTATCAGTAATAACTGATAACTGATAAATTGTCAGTTATTTCCTTTTTTTATTAAGACACTGGGTGAACTGAGTTTACACTCAAAGTAAATGTACTTAAAAATGTTTACTTCTAATTATTTCCAAGAGACACACTGTCTTCCCAGTGTTGTGGTGAATCAGTAGCCAGTACACTTCTGTGTATGTGTGTGCGGGCGTGTATTACGCATGTGGTGAGGACATGTATCGGTTTACACTGTCACATTGTGGTGACTCGCCTTCCTTTTGGGGACAAAATGTATGTCCCCGTAAGATAAATCATTACATTTTAGGGTGAACACTTGGTTTAAGGTTAGAGTATTGAATGTATGTCAGTGTAATGTCACTCTAAAGTGTGTGTGTGTGTGTGTGTGTGTGTGTGTGTGCGTGTGTGTGTGTGTGTGTGTGTGTGTGTACACGTATGTAATGTATTTCAGTAGTAGTGTAGTCATCATGAAGTTTTTCCCAGACAGCTCATCACAGTCTGTCTGAGTTGATTCACTGATCAACTCAGATGATATCTGGCTGCGTGTGTGTGTGTGTCATTCAGGGCACGGCAGACGTTCAGGATGCCAGGAGTTTATGTAACACACTCACCTGAACTGGAATATCTTGTTCCTGACAGCGTACTCGTAGAAAGAATCTGAGGCCGTCACCGTGTACGAGACGTTGAACTCTTCCCCATTGGTTGCTTTCTCTGGAGGACGCTGCACCCAGGCCATTTCCAGACCTGTGACAACACACACATGCTCGTCACCTGTCCTGTACATACACATTCAACAAACAGTGTACAAACAGTATATGCGTGCGGTTACTAAAGGACGCTGTGTGCTTTATTTGCACATAATTCTATTGAGCCCCACCTACTAAGTCACTGTTATTAATTATGGCTGTAAATGTTGTCTCCTTCCTTTTCAGCCACAAGAAGAAAAGCATCTGATTTTACAGTAAACACTCGCATAGATCACCCAAAGCAGCTACAGATCAGCTGTTTCAACTGCAACTAAACAAACAGACAAATAAATGCATAAAAACTTACCACCACAGCTGATCATGTTGTAATCATTCGGACCATTGATCGGCCAACAGTCGTACTCCGTGTTGTCCAGATCATGCCAGCAATGTACTCCCTGCAGGCAAAGACAGTTTTTTATGAACAGGCATGTTTAAGTGTGTGTAAACACATTTGAAAAGCTAAAGTGTTTTATCAATGAGTCACGGCTCGTTATGTGAGTATTTTAATGAATTAAATACACAACTCAACTCTGTAAAGCGTTGTTGGTATTGAGCCAAATTGATAAAGAGTATCTGGTAATTGGCAATACAGTGTGCAAAAAGGCAATGCAATTTGAAGGCGCAGTTTGCAATTGGCAAATCAATATGCAAAGTGGCAATGCAATCCTCAACTCAGTTTGAATTATTTTGATTAAACATGAAAATGAAAGCTCAATCTATTGCATTTCATATTGTCATGTTTTTTTCTCATTGCATTACTACTTTGCACATTGAATTGCCAATTACAAAATGCATTGCCATTTTCAAACAGCAGCTGACATCACTAGCAAAAGCACTATGGTGAATAAAAGTAAGTAAGAATGACGGCATTATCTTTTATTCAAGATTGATTACAGAATGCTTTCTAAAAAATCAGCCCCACAAGAAGCTGGCAAGCAACCTAGCAATACACAGAAACGCTACAAGCCCATGACCACATGCCCGCAGCAACAAGTGTTTCTGACAAGACAACAAAAGCAAGGGGGGCACCTCAGCAATAAATGAAAATGTGAATATAACACACTCAGTTTACACAGTAGTTTATATTCCTGTATCTGTGTAAACACAATCATGACAAAATGCACCACCTCTGCCCTCATTTCACATCAATGTACAGGTTAACCTTAAACACCTGTTGCTATTTGTCCACATTTCCTCTCTGGATTTAAATCTGTTGTAGTGTTATATTTATTAATCCTCCACTGTGTGAGAACTTACCAGCAGGAAACACAGGTAAAGGGATGCCGCTGTCCGGAGAGCCATGAGGAGGTTTGCTGTTGTGGCTGGACGCTCTGAACTGACTGAGTGAGTGGATGACCAAATCTGTATGTATGTGTGTGTGTGTGCGTTTGTTTGTGTCACCTTAACACAGCTAGCACCCAAGTACCCTTCTCCAAACTGGCCCACCCTCTCCCTTCCCCTAATTGTCCAATCAGCAGAAGAGGCTCTCCAATCAAAGTTTGATTATGTACTTGTTCACAAGGTGCTTCAGTTCACCTTCACTGTGCTACAGGTCAGAATCTATGGACCCTCTTTGGCCTCTTTATTCAAATGGCAATGCATTTTGCAATTAGCAATTCTATGTGCAAAGTGGCAATGCAATGAGAAAAACCGTGGCAATATAAATGCAGTAGATTGAGCTTTCATTTTAATTTTTAATCAAATAATTCCATCTGCATTGCATATTGAATTGCCAATAGCAAATGCACGTTCAAATTGCATTGCCACTTTGCAAGCGTCTGTGTCCTCCGGTGCTCCTAACGTCATCTGCAAGATTTCACAGACCCAAGGAAAACAAGCAGTCAGAGCTGATCTGAGGTCTGCTATCCATCTGCTGTCTATCGGCTGTCAATCACTTGCGAACTCCTACCAAACGGTCAAACTAGGCAGCGCTGATCAAATATGAATCAATATTATGTTACGTTAATGTCTATTTCTCGCCTCTGGTGAAGGAACGCAAAGTTCCAGTCACATGACCGGAGCACAGCCAATAAGAACGCTCTCTCATTGAAATGACCTGCGATTGGTCAAAGTCTCCCGTCACGGGCTAGATTTTCTAAAGCCTGAAATCAGAGCCATGAGGAGGTGCAGAAGTCTAGTTATCTCTCAGAACACTTGAATTACAATATACTGAAAGGTTATTATGGAAGTTTTGTGATGCCAAAAATATACTGCCTACTACTGCCACTTTAAGACAAAACCAAAAGACAGCATTTCTGAACATCTGTAAAATTTAATTGGCTTTTCAAGAATGCATAATTACAGCACAGCTGTAGAAAAAAGGCCTGCCACACCACACAAGTTTACAGTTCATGTTTTTGGGAATGCAAAACCAGAGTGGCAGTTGGCAGTCACGATAGATCTACTGAAGACATACAATCGCTACAATACAACATACAATATAACCCTAACCCAACATACAATATGTTCTTAATGGAAATTATATGACTTTAATCAAGGCAAACCTCAACCTGAAACATTAACTGAGTGTCATTTACATCCTGAGTTGTTTTCTATAATCAAAATGTACAGTGTTGAACCTTTTTTTCTGCTGTCAAAGGATGCACATTGTGTTTAGGGGATTAAATCCTGAGTGGGATTTTACGGCATAAAAGGAGAAATGTCGTAAAAGCAGGTTACCAGTATGTGGAGGAAATAAAAACAGCTGTGGGTTTGTGGTTGCAAAGAGTGAAAGGTTTTGAACAAGACTTGCATGTCGACTTGAGTTAATTAGAGGAAAGATACACGTATACAGTATGTAGTATGTGGGATTTACATCTAGATGCACATAATATGCAGTTTATAACCTACATCAGGGGTCTCCAACAAGTAGCTGGCAAGTTACCAATAGCTTGCTACCTGTTTCTGAGTGGCTCACTCAAGTTTCAAATAATATGTACATAAATTTGATTACACAATTTAGTTTGTAAACCTGTTTAAATTTCTATCCAATATTACCAGCTGGTAATTTATGAACAGAGAAGGCAAAGGAGCTGAAAACAACGCATAAAAGACAACATAGTCTCTGTTTACCAAACTGATAAAGACGGCCGACGCAGCAACCGAGGCTTCGTTTAGTGGTGTACATCCTAACGAAACACAAAAAAAGACATTTGCCTCTGGCGGGATTGTAATAGAGGTGATGACTGCAGTGGCTGACATGTTATTAAAGGACCATAAAAGTAAGACAGACATTATGTCTGCTATTGGCGATGTACAACTTGGTGCTATGAGTCGCTCTCGGCCACTTTCATTTTGTCAAATTAGCTCTCAGAGGAAAAAAGGTTGGAGACCCCTGACCTACATGATTTAATGTTTAAATGTATTTCACTCTTCATTTAGCCTACAACATTGAACCATTTTCCAGATGTGTTTCACTTACAGGACAATAAATAGTGTCAGGTTACTGTTAATCACAGAAAGCTGTAATAAATTTGAATTAAAATACTTATATGTGGTTATTCTTTACTGATGCAAGCGCTTTGCAGTCTAATTCAGAGGATCTTAAGACTTAAGAGTCAATTGTTTTTCTCCCACTCTTTCGCCAATAATGTAACTTACTGGATGGAAACTAAAGGTCACCCACTAATTGGCCTGAACAGACTAAATCATCGTAAAGTGGCGGCTGATGAGCACCACAAATCTCAAGAAGCGGTACTCCATCAACTACTGACGGCAGTACAATTCAGGTAATAAGAGCGTCAGATAATCCTACCAGTGTTTTTTTTGTTTGTTAGCACGCTAACATCCACATTAGTGTTATCAAACGTTTTTAAACTTACAGATATTATCAGTTAGTGACAGTTATTTTTATTCAAAATCAGGAGACAGTCTGACTCAGTCAAACTGGATTTACAAGAAGTCTCATGGTTTGGTTTGGCTAACGTAGGTGCCAAGTAGGTGGTGTGTGAGCAACGTTTTAAAAGGCTGCAGCCACTCTAGCGTGCCAACACGCTCACAATGACAATATTAGCATTGCTGATGATTAGCAGGTATAATGTTTACCATGTTCACCAACTTAGTTCATCCTGTTGACATGCGAACATATTCATTAACGTTAAATAAAAAGTACAACTGAGGCTGATATCATTAGTTTTGCAGGTATTTAGTCATAAATCAAAAGTAATGTATTGGACAAATAGAAAAACAAGTGTGTCGATCACATTGAAGTGTTTAAGGCTCATCATCTGGGAACCATGAATGTCTACAAAATGTCACCAGATAAGTGAAATCTTTGAGCTACTGGTGGTGCCAGATGAAAAGTCAGCGGAACACAAAAACATTATTAGGATGTGGACCATGAATGTCATCGTTACAATCCATCTAGTTGTTCAGATATTTCAGTCTGTACCAAACTGATGGACCAACAAACCACCAATGACATCACCCTGCGCCACACTGCTAGCATGGCTAAAAATGTAGTGAATGCCATAAAATTCATGAAATGTAAGATTAAATCACATTCTGTATATTATTATTCTAGATTATTTTAATAAAAATATTATTTAACACATTTTTTGGTACTTTGACTGATGTTCATATAAGAGGGTCCCACTAACTACAGTATGTAGTGAAAGTTAAGTCTTATTTACTGTAATATAATTGCAAGCCCTTGCAGTGAAATCAGCCTCTGTGCTGCAAGCCCGTTCTCATTCTCAGGGCGTCAAATACCGACGCTTTGTCACTCCCCTCGTAGTGTCTGTATGAGACGCACCGGGCTTTCAAGTAACTACAATGTAAACCCATCTTCGTCAATATTAAAGGCTCAGTGGTTGGGTAGTGTGGTGACTTATATTAAAGAGTGAAACACAAATGGGCGAGTGGGAGGAGAGGTGGATGGGTCCAACAAACACAGGGCCAGGACACTGCAGTTCGTGTCCTGTGTGAAATCAACAGTGCGTTGTTTATCTTTGTGTTTACAACAATAAGTTTCACTTTCACTTTACAACTGAGTAATTTTAAGCCATTTTAAACCATGATGTTTTTTCCTAAACCTAACAAAGTGGTTTTGTTGCCTAAACCTGTAAGTGTCATAGTTTGAAAGGCTACCATCTACCCAGTGCATTAGAAAGTGACGTCAAGGGGTCCTGACAAAGCATCAATATATGACGAGTTGGGATGAGAATGTGTTGGTTCTGCTTGTTGTTTTTGTACATTATGTCTTTTCATCAAGAAAAAAATTAAGAAAATGTGTTATTTTTTATGATTTTAAATGTCTTACAGTTTGAAAGTCACACCAGACAAGTATTGACTATGAATAATCTCGGTTCGATAAAGAAACATTGGAGCTGTAAACCTTTCCAATCATTACTCTCATGTGTGGCATTGCTGCACTCCCAGGATAAAAACAAAATAGCTTTAATGATGTCATGTCTTTTACAGCAGGAGTGGCATAAATACTGTACAGCAGGTAGAAGAAGAGTCATTTGAACCCTGTCAATGATTAGAGGGAGCGAGAGGAGGGGGAGCTCGTGTGTGGGTAGTTACAGTCTATTCAGTCATATCCTCTTCGGTTCCTGCAGGTACACCAGGTATAGCTGAAACTCCAGCAGGAATCTAGTGTGTCGCAACATCATTTTACAACCCTGCACCGTCATGTGAGCAGCTGTTGCATCAGAGCAGCAGCAGCCATTCAGTGACTTGAAGTGGATGTGTAAAAATGCCACAGGGAGAACAAGTTTGTGTGAACTGATAAAAGACGACAGATGGTGCAAGAAAGGAGTGACTGTTATCTATTCCCCAGAGGCAAACCTGCTTTACAAAACATAGCAGGGTGTGATTTTCAAGACATACAATTGTAAAGGATGGCCAAAACAATCAGTTCATGCTGCGCATGCTTGCTGTCATGCAATTGAAATTACCTCACCTCTTCTTGAAAGCATTTAACAGTATGTACAAGTATATACATATAGTACAGCAGTTAACAGTATTTTTCGCTGGCTGTGATTAAAAACTGGAAATAATCTTTAAAACTGTGCTCTACCCGAGCAAACCTACAGTTTTATAGTACCTGACTACAAACAAGTTACAAGTCTTAACTAGATCATCCATTACAGGCAATCAGATGTACACAAATGTATGTTAGGGACAACGTTAAGTCATCCTTTGCATGATTTTTACCCTTTTTGTAGGTAAAAGTAGAAATGTACCGCTGTGTACTTCACACTGGATTCTTTCTTCAGCCATTGCAGAGCAGAAAAGTTTAAATAACCCACATGGATGTGATGAGTAAGACAAAAGGAGCAGGATGACACAGCAACAGGATCTCCCAATACACATGAATGGGAGGATTGTGTCCAAAAACTGTAAAATCCTGAAGAAAAAAACCCTGAAAATCTTTGCATCCATTTGGGGAATAAGTAGTGCATCAAAATCTCTTCTTATCTCCATCTCACCAGCTCCACACTGGAGCAGCTGGCCTGCAGTGTCTCTTCAAGAAAGTACTTTTAATCTGAGGACGACGACGACCCCCTGAGACCAACTGGTGTAGTTTCTCTGTCAAGTCAACTCCAATCTGTATCTTCTTAAGCTACATCCAGTCAGAGCTGGACAGAAGTTCACAAGTTCCACTTTCAGGTCTTGATCATGCCCTGATCGTCATTTTTCATCTCCTCTGAGGGAGGCTGACTGTTGCCCGTTTCATGAGTGGAGCTGAGCGGCCTGGCGTTGGCCTTCGTCGACCGCTGCCGCCGCGTGCCGTTACCAATGCAGCGCAAGAGGTTCTTGAAGGTCGTCCACATTTCCTCGTCCTTGTAGGAGTAGATGCAGGGGTTCATGACGGAGTTGG
This sequence comes from Sebastes umbrosus, assembly GCF_015220745.1. Classification (NCBI taxonomy): domain Eukaryota; kingdom Metazoa; phylum Chordata; class Actinopteri; order Perciformes; family Sebastidae; genus Sebastes; species Sebastes umbrosus. Next base: position 14,165,570 of record NC_051273.1, read on the forward strand.
CCACAGCCAGGAGCAGCAGCCAGCGTTTTAATTTCATGACTTTACACTTGTCACAGTCGATGCCGTCCAGGAACAGAACCACCAGGCCGGGAGTCCAGCAGATCACAAAGGCCCCTTTGGGAAAAAATACCACAAATCACACACAGTTAGGCTTTTGTAACACTTGTTCCTCACATGTATCGTTTTTTCTGTGCAGGTGTCAGTGTTAAAAAAATATAACGAAAGATATAATGTGTTAAATAGAGATCTTTAAAGTAATAGAATAGAGATCTTCCAGATTTATACTAAGCTAAGCTAATCGACTACTGGAGGTAGCTTCATATTTACCTTACAGACATGATAGTGGTAAAGATGCACCAAAACCATTATCCGGCCGAAACTGACTCCAAAAGCTGGATTGCGTATTGTGACAATGGGGCTGATCTATTCAATTAAATTCTACGTTTAGGCCTATATAATATGTACATTATATACAGAATTTTTAATATCAATTTTGACCAATTTGTTGCTACATTAAAAAGATTTACACTTAAAGGACTGTAATTCCTGTTAATTTTGACGATTTCTTACCAAGTTGCTGGTGTACGATTTATTATTTTAATAATAGCCTAGATAAAAATTCAGTAAATTTATTTCTATGTATTTATTTGTTACATCCCTAAACAGTGGTATCAATCTTTTCATCTAACTCTCGGCAAGAAAGGCAATAAGCTTAAATAAACTTGAAGCTAAAACACGTAACGTATAAGATGATAACCATCCTAATCCCATTACAACAAGCAGACACAGGTTGGGAGCACAGTGCCATTATTGTGCTGTGTGTTTGGTAAATAATGCGGCATGTCACGTGGCTACTGAAGCAGCCAATTAGCACTCGATTTCAAACATGTTTGGGCACAAAAACAGAGCCACTAAGAGATTTTCTCTGGAACTGAAAGGAAGCCACAAGCAGCAACTTGTCTGCACAACCTGCATCTCTACAGCCTCAATACATCTGCAGAACAAAAACAAGTACTGTTCTATACAGCTCTATTTGTCTCACATACACAAGCATGAATACACGTGCACACAGACGGAGAGGTTCTGGCGGAAGTGTTTTCATGTTTTTCACTGCCCTTAAGCCTGAAAGTCAAATAGTTTGCCACATTTACAGTGAATTTGTATTCTTATACTTCTTCCTCTTTGTCTTTGATGGCCCACATGTTCAAAATAAAGTGAGTAGAAATTGCGTGAGACCCCATTTAATGGTCTTCCATTGGCAGTTTTTCATGTATTGAAGTTTAAAAGTGGACTTTCTTCCCCTTTAATCTATGACAGAGGGGGAAAAAAAGAGTTTTAGGAACACACATTTCAAGCATGTGTTCTTTTTCTTGGCTGGTATTCATTCGATGATGGTGGTTGCACTTAAAGAATGAAAACAAAACCTGAATCTGCATGCTTCACTTAACAAACAGGCCCCAACGCTCTCAGATATACAACAAATAAACGGCCGTTTCAACAACAAAAAATATATTTTACCAAACTAGTGCCATGAAGAGTGAACTATAAATGCAACCAAGATAGAGCTGCAACAATTAATTGATTAGTTGTCAACTATTGAATTAATCGCAAATTATTTTGATAATCGATTAACCGGTTTGAGTACATTTTTAGGAAAAAAAGTCAAAATTCTCTGATTCCAGCTTCTTAAATGTGAATATTTTCTGGGTTTTTTTCCTCCTCTTTGACAGTAAACTGAATATCTTTGAGTTGTTGACAAAACAAGATATTTGAGGACGACATCTTTGGTTTTGGGAAACACTGATCGACATTTTTCACCATTTTCTGACTTTTTATTAGGGCTGCACAATTAATCGAATATTAATTGTAATCACGATTAAATCACAATTAAATGAACGTGATCAACTGCGATATCAATGTTTAAAATGCATGCTCCGCTTATAGAAAACTCTGCTGCAGATCAAATCAAACGCTTCCTAAACTAACAGCCTGCCAACAGATTAATATATAATGAAATTAATCATTAGCTGCAGCCCTAAACCAAGAGAATGCAACAAATGTCAATACAAAGTGACGAAATAAGAATTTACACATGAATTTGTTCTTTACTTCTTTGGTGTCGGTGACAATGTCCGACTGGATCCGTACCCAACTCTAATGCACTCAATCATTTTACTCTTGTTTTAACAAAGCATTTGTGGGTTAAACTGGTTTGTCTGGTTACCAGTTCAACCTGAGCAGACTGCTTTTCTGGAACAAAAGTTTTTCCTGAATAATATACCACATGGACCTGGAGCTGTCTGCCTCAGAGCTCTTAAGATTTGCATCCTTTCTCTCTCAGATAGCTGCTGTGTTATGTGCACCAACTTCAAGAGTGCTTCAGGTACTTTTTGTTTTTACATGTCACCCTAAAGTCACAGCAATCTCAACAGGGAATGACACTTGTGTACCAAACACTTCCACAAGCTCAAGGGAAAGCATCTGAAAGCAATTGCCAAAGTCCTCAAGTATAGCTTCTTCCCTTTTTTTTTCTGGATGGGTGGGGAGGAGGGGAGGCTCATTGAAGGCCAGTGTGGTGTGGTGTGGATGGTACGCCACACAGGCTCAGGAGCAGTGTCCTTGCAGGGAGAGATAATTACACAGCAGCAGCCGGGAATAAAGAGTGTACAAAGGCAGACAGCTCCTACGCTACAAAACTGTATCGGGCCATCTGGCCAGGCAGCGAGCCCAAAGAGACAAAGAACAATGACAGACTATTATCCAGCAGCCGGGCGACCGGGCAAAGTCGCTACAACTATCTCATGCATGTTTCTATCTCAATGAAGAGTTTATGAAAACAGAAACTGAGCACATGCAATGCTTTCTGAAATGCATCCGTTTCAGAGTTTGATGGTCTGGTTATACTTGCATGAGAATATGTATTTAACAGCCTATTTTGGTGCTCCGGTAGAAAACGATGGTGCAGCCCTATTGTTCCATTCTTACAGGAAAGCGCTGGGAGGGGAACGATTTGAGTACAGCGCCTCTATTGAAAGGTATCCTGTTGCAACACCTAAACAAAGAGAGCCAGACCAGGATATCGGACTGCCTCATTTAGCATGAAAATGCACGAGAAGGAAACATTTTGAGGTTTCTCAGTAATAAAACTGCCAATAATAAAACGATTGAACGATGAACAGAAATGAATTCCCTGCAACTTCAGAATCAATCAACCAATTTGTGCCCAAAGAATATATTTAGTATGATAAGGAAAAATGCCACAACATTGTTCTGATTGGTCAAAAGTCTTGAAATCTGGTATTGACATACGCTGGGCAAATATCTAACTACACTGCATATGTGTGCATATCTTTGATATTCAGCTTGTTATGAGTTCGTAGATACTAAATACTTGATTGTGCTTGCTGTAGTTCTGAGATACAGTCATTTTCTTATCATCTAGTATTTGGGCACATGGGACTACTGTTTTATCCTAAAATATAATGGAGTCTATTGCAAAAACAGTAGTCCCATGTGCCGAAGACTAGATATAGTATGATAATAAAAACTTACTTTTCAGCCAACGGATTGACCGATGTAAAACAAATTGTCACATTTGTGCTAAGGCAAGCCCAGCCCCAAAAAATGGCTTAACTATTTAAGGAATTTATAGCAAAAAAATGCCTAACATTCTCTGGTTTCAGCTTCTCGAAAATGAGGATTTGCTTCTTTTTCCTGTTTTACATCCTGTAAACTGGATATCTTTGTTTTTTTTTTACTGTTAGTTTGACAGAATAAGCAATTTAAAGATGTCCTTTTGGGTTCTGGAAACTTTTGTGAGGGACATCTAATATATTTTCTCATTTTATAGACTGATAAATTGGTCTATTAAGCAAATAATTAAACGATAAAATAACGGGTAATGGGTTTGAGCCACTGGGCAGAAAACAAATAATAAAAGAAACATTTTACTGACTCCTGCTTTCATTAAAGGCTCCCTCAAATCTCCAACAAGCACTCAACACGTTTACTGAAGGCATAAGTGTTTGTGTTATTACGCTCAAGGTTTTCCTTCATATCAGGAAAAGAGATTACAGTCCAGCGTGTTCAGCAGTGACTCTGTGAATTTCCTGGACTTTGTGACCCTGATGAAAGACGCACAGCTGCACACCACGACTACTAACACTTCCCTAATGCGGGAAATGTCCTGACTCACTATCAATGATGCTGCACAGACACCTACCGAGCACAACCATGACCGTCTTGATGAGCTTGATGGGCGTCCTCTTGCGGTTGATGGAGGCGCTGGTGTGCGGCATGAGCACCGCCGTCTTCCTCTTGACGTAGGTGTAGATCCTCAGGTAGATGACCACCATCACCAGGAACACCACCAGGTTGGACACGGACCAGAAGATCAGGTAGCTCTGGCTGAAGATGGGAGCCAGCCGGGAGCATTTGTCCAAGTTGCAGATGCAGTTCCAGCCCAGACTCGGCACGGCGCCCATGAAGATGGAGATGGCCCACACCAGCACGATCAGCAGCGTCACCCTCCTCCTGGTCAGGTTGCTGTGGACTTTCCAGTTCATGACGGAGATGTAGCGCTCCAGAGCGATCACCAGCAGGTTAGACAGCGAGGCTGATAGACTGATGTCCAGAAGACCCTGACGGATGAAGTATCCTTTAACTGTAAGTTTCCGCGAAACCTCGCCGGTGTTAAACATCAGGTACACGTACGCTATGCCTGCCAGGAAGTCCGAGGCGGCGAGGTTGGCGAGAAGATAGTAGAAAGGGTAGTGAAACCTCTTGTTGGTGATGACAGCAGCTATGACCATGGAGTTGGAGACCAGGATGAAACAGCAGAAGAGAGAGCCCACCACCTGCACCAGGATCAGCTGGGTGGTGTCCCATTTGTCGGCGGCGCCGATGTTGTGGTAGAAGAATTCCATGGACTCATTATAATGACAGCTGTTCTGTTGGGCCATTTTAGAGGCAAGTCTGTGGGAAGAGATTGAGAAAACACAGGAAGTGGAACCACTTATAATTGAAGTAGAGCAAAAACTAAATCGATTAATGGATTAATGTTCATTTCCTGCTTCTCAAATGTGAGGATGTGCTGCTTTTCTTTGTCTTATGTGATAGTTAACATAATATATCGGGGGTTTTGGACTGTTGTTTGGACAAAATAAGATATTTGAAGACATCACTTTGGTTTCTGGGAAATTAGGAATGCGAAAAATATTTTTTTTACAATTTTTTGGCATTTCGTAGACCAAACAATCAATCTAATAATTGAGAAAATAGTTAGCAGACTCATTGTTAATGCAAATAATAATTAATTGTAGCCCTAAATAAGGCTGCAACTAACAATTATTTTCATTGTCGATTAATCAATCAGTTGTTTGGTCTATAAAATGTCAGAAAATGGTGAAAAATGTCGATCAGTGTTTCCCAAAGCCCAAAATGACGTCCTCAAATGTCTTGTTTTGTCCACAACTCAAAGAGAATCAGAGAATTTTTTTTCTTAAAACATTACTCAACCGATTAATAGTTGGCGATTAATTTAATAATTGACAAATAATCAATCAATCCTTGCAGCTCTAGCCCTAAATGCAATAATATCTGATACAAATATATCTATAAATGCCCTTGTGGGCATTTCAAATGCAGTTTTGTGGATTTAAATCTATCAAATTAAAGCAAATAAAGAATAAAATGATAAGAGAAACTGATATGCTTTATATGTCAGATCAGTGCACACGGTGCACATTTTTCCCAAGGCCAAGAGAGATTTAATGACTCCACTTTAAAAAGGTAAGTGCACATGCCAAAACCCATACACCGTGAGAAGGAAGCTGCTTTGAATAAAACCTGAAATCACAGTAATAATCTCCATTACTGAAGTTGAACAAGATAGTGGCCATAGCAACATTAGAAAGAGAGTCTTAACATTACGCACAGTCAAGTGCCATGAGAGAAAGTAGAGCCATCCAGAGCTTTTCTGTGCGTAAAAACACTGCAGACATGCAGCAACACCTTGAATACAGGTTAAAGTAGTTTAGACCAGGAGTTGAGAATGAGAAGAACAGACAAGAAGGGAGGGATGATGAAATTCCCACAGAGATAATGACAAAGGCAAATATGCAGAAAGCAGACGAGACGCCAAATATATATAATCCCAAGAGAAGAACAAATAGCTCCAGAGAAGAAGAGGAAAAACGCTCATCCAGGTGAGTTTACCTGGTGGTGGGTTTACCTGTGGAGGTGTCTGCAGTGAGTCAGTCGGATCCAGGTTGTGAAATCTTCCGTGCCGAGTTACTGAGCATGTTGTCTCCGCAGCTGTGGACTGGAGGGAGGTGACGGCAGAGAGAGAGAGAGAGAGAGAGAGAGAGGAGGAGGTGGACGAACTGGAGGCAGAGGAGTTGAGCGTCTTCACTTTGAGGCTGCAGCTCGGTGACGTAGAGGGCGTCTCTCTCTCTCTCTCTCTCTCCCACGAGCTCACTATAGTCCTATTATATAGTGATGTACTTATTTTTCTCAAATTTAATTGACACATTTACTGATATTTGATTTATTTTCTATTTATGGCACCCCATATTAGTTCACCTGGAGAAGCATGTGTGGCAATATACTCCACTCCTGTGCTCAAATCTTGACTTTGAGTATTTCCATTTTTACGCTACTTCACTACACAAGAAGACATATAGCCTATAGCCTATATTTTATAAGCATATCCTGACACATTGTTAAAGATTAAAGGGACTGTTTGTAAGAATCAGAAATGCTTGTTAACAGCGACACCTGTGGCCGTTAAGTCAACGAAAGTCAGCGTCGGGCTCACGCTTGTGCTCGCTCTACATAGACATGAACGAGCATCGCTCAAAACAGTGAGGCGACACACGTCAGCTAAAACCACAATATCACTCTATATTTCACCTGCTTGGCAGTAATGTTAGCTGACCAGACGAAGGTCTCTCCATGAATCACTGCTGATCCTAGTGTTGGCTTTTCCTGCTTCAGCCTCCCGACCGCGGCCAGAGGGAACAGGGGAGACATCGGAGTTTTGGTCGGAGACGATAACGTTTCTCTCTGCGGAGCCCCGTCACTTCACAAGACATGGGAAACCTCTGTTGGTCTGGAGGAGCTGCAGCATTTATTTCTGCACAAACGTCCACTGTACATTCACTAGATATTCTCAGAGCTACGAAGTCTTCTGTAGTGTGTAGTGTGCGCGCATGCACGTGAGGTGGAGCGAGCTGTGAGTGAAGGCAGACAGGCAGAGGAGCAGAGTAGCAGGGGAGCAGAGTACAGCAGAGACTCCGTCCCTGGAGACCAAAGCTACGGTCTCCCCCGTGTCCTCCGACCGCGGCCAACACTGTTTTGCAAGACGGGCTTCACTAGATATAACTTTGCGGTTTCGGTGCTTCCGTGTAGTTTGTGTTGGAGTCTGAGTCTGAACAGCGTAGCCACACGCGAGCGCGCATGGGACACCGACCCGGATTGATTTATACGTGTAAGAAGTTACAAACAGTGCCTTTAAAGTTAAGGCTGGCCCACACTAAAAGATTTTTTCAGCTCTTAACAGATTTTCAAAATATGAGGGCCCCCCCACATAACGACATGTTATGTGAAATTTAACAGTTTTGCTCCTATAGTGGGTGAAACATTGAAACATTAATGATTTTTTACTGTGTTGCAACATAGGGGCATTTGCGGGGATACAGTAATTCGTGACCTTAGAAAGAAAGCCGGACAGGGCCATTAAGTAGGGGGGCCCCCTGAATGGAAGCCAGTGAAATGAAGCCTCAAAGTGATTCCCGACACTTGTAGCTGCGTGACGCGCTACAAATAAAGTTGAGCTGGTCTCAACTTTTTTTTCAATGACGAGGTGAAGCTCAACCAATCATAAGTCTGTTCAGTTCCATCTATTTAGTGACATAACTACGTCAACGAGCGATTGAGCAACACAATGTAGCCACGCTGGCCGTTTTGTTGCTCGCGCTGTGAACATAGCATTACTATCTCAAAATAAAGAGTTAGCAGCTCATTATTTTGAGGTAGTTTCTCATTATAACAACTTACAGGAGCTTTTTTTTTTTTTTTTCATCACAGTGGCAGAAATGGGCTTCCACATACTTCAGATGGCAACGAGTTGACAGAATTTCTCGTTTCAACAGGTTAACTGCTCGAGGCCCAAAGAGGTCAAATTTTCCAATATTTAACAAAAAGAGAGAGCAAAGCTTAGAGAAAAGCTTGAAATAATAAATTGTGTAGATGTTGTTCTGTTTCTTTTCAAACTTTTTTTCATCTTCTCTATCCCATTAATCATCTCACCGCTCCACATATTGATGGAGGCACTTTGTAGGCAGCCAGACCACTGGACTCAACTACAAATCTTTATATATAAGTAGTTAAAACTAGCTCCGTCACAACCAGCTACAACAGTAAAATCCTACTTAGTATTAATATGTCATAATGATAATGAGTACTTTTACCTCTGCTACTTTAAGTACATATTGTTGATATGCTTGTCTGCTGATGTACTGAATGCAAGACTTTTTTACATGTGGAGTATTTTTAGGTTGTTGTATTGCTACTATTATTCAGGTAAAATATATCAGTACTTCTTCCACAACTGAAAAAAAAGTATTTAGTTCAATGTACAACTCCTTTTCCTCTCCGATTTCTTCTTTCACCAAAGTGGAAATTCGCACTGAACCATCCTGAAGCACATAAATATAACGTGATATATTCACCTTTAAATTGCGGTTTAGGTGTTTGGAGCTGCACATCTGTTCATGTGATAATCCACAATCATTGCTGTCTTTAAACTCCTACTTTCCACAACAAAATCTGCGTGTTTTGTTTGAGACGGCACACAGAGACGCATATTGACATTTGTTCTGAATTTGTGTTGAGTTGAAAAGTGTGCTTGTTGACCCAAACTAAACAGATCTGTTGAAAGGAAATCCTTAGACTGAATATCCTGCTCTCGTCTTTGACTGTTTGAAAGCAAATATGACTAATAATACTAATATAAATATTGCAACATAGGAAAATTACTTTAGTGGTTGGCATTGAATGACATGTTGCATCATTAATGGGTATCGTGGGACCACATCTACCTCCTCAGGCATTTTGTCTCATCCAGGCTGAGTAATCAGGGGATGTTTTGGATGACATTATGAAGCAGCCCCACAGGGCAACAGAGGTCTTTGCTGTGGGTAACTCCTTGAGTTTGATCCAGCATGTTGTACGAGTTTAAAAAAACACCTTTGATTTTATCGAGTTCAAAACACAGTACTCAGAGTGAGAAGTCGTGCTCCAGCTTGTCTCAACATCTACACTTGCTTGTAGATTTCTTGATAAAGCTGACTCACACTGTAATTCTGGTTTGCTCGTTCAAAACTCCTGTCTTACTCAATCTCAGCTGTGAATGTGTTATGCACTTTAGAGAAACTAATAATGAAAAGATTAGCTTTTTACTGCAATCTTTACTACAACACTTGACAAATAAATTACATCCCTGCATAATGTTGCATAGCACCAGTGTTTGCAGTTACATTCAAATACAGAAAACACTGAATCCAATTCTTTGGCAACTAAACGCATGTACAGACCTTAAAAAGGCCCAGTAAACTTCTCAACAGCATCCTGAACTCCATTACATACAGTACTGTCATGAAACCCTTTTTGTTTCCAGTTCCAGCTCTTTTACTCGAGCTCCAGTTTCATGTTCAAGCGAGGGAACTTATTTGGTGTTTCATATTGCACGTCACAGAAATCGGTAACCATGCACTTAGGAGGATTTGGTTTGATCTTGAAGTCCGTATCAGACATGTGAAGTCCTGTTCCCAGCATCATCATCATCCTCCTCCTCCCTGATCCGTGTCCTCTGGAGTTTGGGCAGCTGTCAGCTGATCAATATGACATCATCACTTTCAGGAACTCTGCAACAACATGAGCCAAAAAGAGGTATGAGACATCTGATGTCTCATCAACACCACCATATAAAATACATGCATTAGGTCATTAATAAGGTTGCTTAATTGATGCATCAGCAAATATCTCAACACATTTTTTGTCATAAGTTACACACATTGACCTATGTTCTAAAATATTTGAGTCCTGTTTCTTTTGAGATGTTACACCCGACCATAGACTGTATATAAGACGTAGTCACCGTGAGTCACCCATTGGTTTGTGGGCTGCGGTATTGAAGTGGCGTGTCTAGAAGTTAACCCATAAATTGCGAAAACTTGCAAAAACTCTCGCAAGAGTCTTTGCCCGATGGCCTATCCTAACCTGAGCTATCCAAGGTCAATGAACCAACTCGCGAGAGTTTGGCAATTTGCATGTTACCTTCTAGCCACAACCATTCTGAAGTGAGAGTTTTTGCAAGTTTTTGCAATTTGACGGCTACCTTCTACGCATGACCCTGCGAAAGAGTTAAAGTTGTAATACGAAAACATGGACAACGCCGTGGTAGCAACCTGTCAATCACAAGGTAGCCACGCCCTAAAGCATACCCTGCCTTATGGTCTATTTGACTCTAAATGGGACAATAATTTACTAAATGAACATCATGCTGTATTGAAGAAGACTTGAAACTAGCGATTGAGACCGTAAACTCATGTTTAAAATGTTTACTGAGGTAATAAATCAAGTGAGAAGTAGGGTCATTTTCTCATAGACTTCTATACAATCAGACTTCTTTTTGCAACCAGAGGAGTCGCCCCCTGCTGGCTGTTAGAAAGAATGCAAGTTTAAGGCACTTCAGCATGTCTCAAAGGTCACGGGAAGTTAAATTCAGCAGCACCCACAGCTGCATGTTCAGACCGGTGAGGTTTCTCTTGCTTCATCACTAAACTGTTGTTGTTAATCTCATACGGGTTTCTGGTGATTGTACCCATTCTGAGAATAAATCCCCCAAAACAAGCACATTGAAAATGCGTCACCATGTGTCTTGAACACTTTCTTGTGTTTGGCTGTTTGCTCTCAAGAGAAACATGCTAAATGTGTTCCTGTTTCATCAAATCTGCTAACAATTAGACATTTTTTCCTTCATCTTTATGATCTGCCATAAGCAGCACATTTTTACTGCTGAGTCTGCAGACCGAGTCTCAGACTCTCTATTCCACAAACTGCTGCAGCCGTTTGAGGATGTGAATGTATTTCACAGAGAGAAAGGAAGTCGTGTCTAATCATTCTCATGGAGAGCAAAACCGACTGTACTACTGTATTCATATATTGCTTCTATGCACAGCGTAGCACTCCCTTTGTCAAATTTCTTTCAAACATAATATCCGCTCTACAGCTAAGGTGCTGTACTATACTTTGTAATCAGGTAGATTATGTGTGTCATTGTGAGAATCTGAGGAGCTACTTATAGAGTTACAACCTTTTCTGTTCATCATTCAATTTCATTCACAAGACTCTTGAGCCACAATACATTATTTCAACTGACAAACTTGATATATTGGTTCCAAATAACAAACGGATGGCGACTCTTGCTCCTCTACTTGCTTTCCAAACAAGATAACTTAATGCAGTAGAAGAAGATAACCGTAGGAAGAGGCTAATCGCATGCAGATGAAATTTCATCCAGTAAGACATTAACATGTTAGCTGAGAACGCTGATCTAATTTTTGTGAGCAGAGAGAGACAAAGACACTCGTAAAAATGAAATTTGGTCAGTTTAGAGGCTCCAAATGACTTCAATTACTGAATCTGTGTAGCTTGACGAGAGTACTCCTAATGATAACGAGTCAGCCAACTCTTAAAAGGCCAGTGGCAGTTTTACGCTCATCTCCACAGAGTAGATGCACAACCAATTGTCAGCCTTGCATTACGTTGCACTATTACACATTATTACATAATGGCTCTGTAACTGAAACTAAACTTCCTTAAACACAACCGGATGGCTCGTGATAGAAATGTGGAGGAAGTGGGAAAGACAGCAGAGTGAGAGTGTTAATGTCTGATAATGATGGAAGAGCCCTGAGAGGAAAAACTGATACTTATACTGTAAGAAAATATTTATATGTACTCAGTTCTTTCCCACTGACTCAAAATACTTTTTACAAACAATTGAGGCTCTGGCTTGCAGAAAATAATAGTTGATGGCAAACACTGCACAATGCTGTACAAAGTACTACAGTAGTTGCTTTTCTGGGAATTTCTTTTTGCCCTCAGTCATAAAATGGACTTGTGCTTTTTAAAAAGAGACAGTATGTAGGATATGGCGGCATCTAGTGGTGTGGTTGCAGATTGCAACTAACTGAGCACCCCTCCGCTCACTTCTCCCTTTCCAAGACTGCGGTAACGTGATCCACTGAGTGTAAAACCGTATTAACGACGTTCGCCTCACTCTGAGGCCATCCTCACCATAATAACGCTACTTTAGGAGCAACAGCAGTCAGACGGCGGCTGGCAGTACCACGTTTTTGTACTCTGCAGCTCACGTTACCACAGTTTCATACACGTGTCGGAGAACTATGATGGCCTTCAGGTACCGTAAAAACATGAAAGGCTCTCTCTAGAGCCAGTGTTTGGTTTGTGCGTTCTGGGCTACTGTAGACACATGGCGGACTCCGTGAAGAGGATCTGCTCCCTATGTAGATATGAAGGGCTCATTCTAAGCTAACGAAAACACAACGATTCTTAGTTTCAGGTGATTATACACTAATGAAAACATAGTTATGAATATTATACAGTGGAAACCGCTTATAGTGATCACGGTTACAGTGATCAACCACTTATATGGATCAAAAATCTTGAGACAGACTCACTGTTATACAAATGACACTGTTTAAATGATTTGCTTATAGTAATCAAGTAGTCCGCTTACAGTGTTCATTTTGGTCAAGTCATTTTCTCTGAATAAAAAAACGAATGGGCACAGAGACAGCACCTGTGGGTGAAACGTGGCCGACCGGCTCCTCGGCATCGCAGTGCCGGTGTCGTGCCAAAAAGTGATCATCCGCCAAAAATTGATTGCATTCACAGAAGCGTATGCAGCTTCTTAAAGCTGCATCGGCCAGTTTATAGTCTACAGTTTCTATAACCCATCTGTAAATCATTATAATTACAGTCTAAATCTAAATATAAACAAGGACATTAGACATTCCAAACACATTATCGGAAACAATAGTAGCCTAGTATTGCCTACATCACGTAAATGACATGCCTTGACAATTAAACTGCAAACACTTGCACTTGATTATGAGTGGCAATCAATTTTTGGCGGACAATCACTTTTTGGCACGACACCTGCAGCTCATGCAGACCGACGCCCGTCTCCCTCCATGCCGCAATGATGCACTTTTAAGTAGGAGGATGGAGACAACCAAGTCTGGTGTCTATTTACAGTTAAATCTTTCCCCGTTCAAAAAACAGGAAAATGTAATATTATATTTAAAAGTTATGAAATTTGTTTTTACAAATCTCTAAGAATGCAGAACCAAAAGCCAAAGTAAGACATCACAGTTTGTGCTGCTTTTGGTTGAGCATTGTTACTTTTCATCTTCGTAGAAACAGACAGATAAAGAGGAAGCAATGACTTTTCAACAATATTGGTCAGAAATGTCCACTGAAGGAGATAAGAAGTGATGGAGAAAGAGAGGATGCAGTGTCATCCTTCTACAAAATAACACACACAAACACACACACAAGAGAGCAACTGAGCTACACTGTACTGCATTAAAGGAGTTAAACTCACACCACACACCACCCTCCAATCAAATAACTCTTCCCAACTAACCACCGTGCTTTTACAAGAACTTTTCCGGCTCACTTGGCTGAGTCTTAACTGAGTGTTGACTGTGGCCTGTTTATTTGGGAGGCAACACAGCACAGCAAGGAGGGAACGATGGCTGGGGGGTGAAAGGGAGTGGAAGAGGGGGGATCTTCCCAGTGCACAGCCTCAGTTTCTCTGTAATCAGCCCATCACTGGGTGTGTCTGCATAGCTCCCACCACTAATTTCGTTCCTCTCAAACCACGTAAGAGCGAGCCAAACCACAGCGTGGAGGAAACTCCAGTCTGCTGCCTGCTGATGGTAGAGATTGGCTCATAGAAAAGGAATGAGCAGAAAACGTATGGACGCATACGGCATCTTGCTGTAGCAACAAGGTGTAAGCAAAGCAAACTACTCAGAAATGTTTCTATATGTGTAATTGTTTCCACATCTGTTATGAGTGATTTACTTAGAGAGGGTCACATTAAAGCATCCATTATTAAAACATCCATACGGCCCGAATGTAACGATTGGATGGGCTTTCATTGGAAAGGAGTTGGCATCACTTTTTTCTAGTGTATCCTTGCTACTTTCTCAACATTACCGACCCTAGCTTTAATGTAACATTGTGTGATATTTTCTCAATTTTGCTCCTCCTACATTGTTGGCAAATCTCTAACACAGAAAAATAAATCAAACTACTCATTCGGTTCTTAAAACCAGCTTGAAGCACCTGACAAATCTTTCTAGAGCTGCAATGATTTGTTGATTAATCGATTGACAGCAACTATTTTGATAATTTATTAATCGTATCAGTCCATTTTCAAGGACAAATGACAAAACATTTGATGCTTCAAGCTGCTCAAATTGTAAGGGTGTGTTGCTTTTCTCTGTTTTATAAATCATTGAAGTCTGAATATCTTTGGGTTTTGGACCATTGGTCAGACAAAACAAGACAATTGAAGATACCACCTTGGACTCTGGGAAACTGTGACATCTTTCACTATTTATAATATTTCATAGACATCTAATATTTCAATTAATTGAAAATAATCAGCCGATTAATCAATATTGAAAATACTCATTAGTCGCAGCTCTACATCTTTCCCAGCAAAATCCAAAACTAAAGTTGAACATGATAATTAAAGAGCGCAAACTCAAATAAAGTAGAAGACATCACTGTACCGCCCGCGCTGTTTGTTTAAAATCATTGATTTCCGATGCTGCGCAAAAACACCACAAATTGGTTGTATATCAACGAAAATTTAAACTAGAATTATCGCCTCGTGGTTGTATGCGTCCGCCAACCAGTCAAGTTGCAGTTTACATCCATTTCTGTCCAAAATGTCAACACTTTGTCATTTTATAGTATTAAACATTTCTGTGAAATTGTCATAATTATCATATGAATTATTGATTTATGGCCAAAAATGTATTTTGTGAGGTCACAGTGACCTTTCACCACCAAATTCGAATCAGTTCATCCTCGAGTCCAAGTGGACGTTTGTGCCAAAGTCGAAGAAGTTCCCTCAAGGTGTTCTTGAGATATCACGTTCATGAGAATTGGTCGGTTGGACAGACGTACGTATGGACAACCCGAAACATAATGCCTTCAGGCACGGTCGTCGCCGGCATGGAGGCATAAAAACCAAGTAACCTTTACATTTCTAAATTTGAACAAACCCCTCGGGTTGAAGTACATCAGAGCAATTTCTTATAACAATGGGGATAATTTTTCCCCCCGGCTGTAAAACTGATCAAAGAAAGAAAAGTTCTAATAGTCTATAAACAACCGTCCTACAGTAGTGTGACATTACTAAGCCGGTTCTCAGTTTGAATCCCAAATCAGCTGTGAACATACAAGCAGAGGAAAAAGAGACCTTGAGCGTTTCAACCACGACGTCGCTCATGGTTCAGTGATGAGAAGTCATGTTTGCACGGTGTAGCTTCCAGGTGTGAATGTGTGTTGTATCTAGTCTGTGATGTGTGTGTACAGAAGTGTGAGTAAAGATTCAACATTATGAAAGCATCATAACATGACAGTAAACACCATCATACCGCTGGCAGCAGCACAACACGGAGTATTTGACGTGAACGTCCGTCTGACTGGCCTCCTCTGCAACAGGAACATTTTTCTGCTCTCTGAGGAACTTCTGCAGGTCCGTCAGCGGGAATCCGTTCTTTTGGAAGCTCTGTTGGTGAAAACAGAAAGAAATGCACGCAAATAAAACATCAACATTGCATAGCAGCACCTTTTTTTTCCATACAAGACGTTAGAGACTAATTCCACACTGGATAATGAAGAAGAATCTCGACAACATGGAACAAATCAGCTAATCGTTGTGAGGGGAGTTCTGTGAAATATTTCTCATGGATTTTCTGTTACTGAACTCCCTTTCATACCAAACCAAAGCAGAAGTACCTTGATGGTCTCATAGGAGTCAGTGATGAGGGCGATGAAGAGCGACAGCACCATGTAGATGAACAGGGAGATGAAGGAGTAGAGGTAGACCCGGCTGAAGATCCACACCAACGTGTTTGTGTCCTTCAGCTGGGCGAAGGTGGTGAACATGTCATCGCCGTTCAACAGGGAGAAGAGGCACTCGGCCACGCGACTCAGACCCTCAAACTACAGAGAGATGGAAGAGGAGACGTTGATGAAAGCTGCAAATGCTATAAACGGTTAACACAAGGGCAGTGGATTGAGATAACTCTGAGGGATTTTGAGATGATGAACAGGATAGCAAAGCAGAAAAATATATTTCTGCTACACAATTTCCAATCTTTGATTTTTGCTTGTGAATTACTGGATTTGTTTTTACATATTCAGGCACCTAAAACGTTTTCATATAAAAGAAACTGAGAAAAAAAATGGTTGAAATGGCAAGCACTTGTTAGCAAAGCAAACGTTGGGAACCACAAGACGATGCAAGAAGTGTGTTCAAGAAAACAACATGTCGTGCCTTTATTAGGGATGCACCGATACTGATATCGGATATGTATGGAGTCACTCTATTCAATTCAGCTCTATGTTTGTATACTATATTTATTATAGACTGGAATTTGAGCAATTTGTTGCTGCATTAAAAAGGTTTACACTTGAATTGTAATTCTTGTTCATTTTTAAGACTTTTTTGCCAAGTTGCTGGTGTACAATTTATTATTTGAATAATGAATAACAATTCAGTTAATGTATATCTATGTATTTATTTGTCACATTTAGTTTAACAAAGTTAGGAAAGCAATGTTTAAGTCAAGCCTGATGTTGCCTGACACATAAAAGAATGATCCCAGTCACTTCCACACAGTGAGGCATACAGCTTATTAATCAAACACTGGTATCGGATCGGTATCGCCCGATACCCGAAGCCCAGGCATTGCTATCGGTATCGGGACTGAGAAAGTCAGATCAGTGTATCCCTAGCCTTTCTGCTGTACATTTTCCAATGAGCATCTTTTGTCTGTAGATTTAACATATTTCTGTTTTTTTAAAAGCGCTTGTACAAAACAAAAATGTTGTTCCTTACAGAGATAGCGTTACAAAGAAGGAGGAGAAGGAGCTGCAGAAGCATGACGGTTTGATAGAGGTGGGAAGATAAAGACAAACAAAGAGACAGATGGCTGAAAAGGGAGAGCCTGAAAACCAGACACGAACATCAGGAAAGAAGCAAAGTTTCCTCAGAAAGTGATAGTATCTAAATACAACATCCTGACGGTATAGATTCCTGCACTTGAAGACGTGTGGGATGGCAAGTCCTAGAACATCCTCTGTTTATCCCTTCAGTAAATACACAGAGGATCCTGGAGGGGCTGACGGAACACTAAAGGGGACTCCCCCAGCCGCTGCAATGTAAATATCGTGACCAGGTCTCAGTTGACTGTAACGTTGGACAACCGCAGGCATATAGCAAAAGTGCAAGTCACTGAAACTGCTGACAATAATGTAATTAATCCTGTGCACCATTTGTGATACAATTGGTCCTATTTAGAAATTAAAAGTTGTAAAAAGGCATCATTATTGGATATGATTCTCAAGTCCATAAATCAAGAGCATGTGAGTAAACTGACCTGACACACTTCAAATCAGTCCACAACATATTTACAGTAGGTACTCCTCTTCAGTTTTAAGATTATCAACACATTCAGTCAGTGAGACGTCACTTTAGCCCCGGGGGCGGCTGATCTCAGTCTATCTCACATCTGTCTCTCCTACGGTAAGAGAACTGCCTTGTTTAGACGCCCACTGCTGCGCGGACTTCCGTAAATAATTTATCTTAACGGGCGAGGGCAGCTAAACACAGACATTTTTTCCCTGATGGCACTCGCTGTCAAAGGATCTCCCAATTAAGGTCAAGCTGTAGGTCTCCCCTGTCCAAATGTCCCCTGAATACAGTTAAATATCTGTTGACTACATAGTAAGGCTGTCCTCGACCAAAGAAATTCTTAGTCAACTAACACTCGATATGATTTTGTCGACTAAATCGATTAGTTGATTTAATCCACAGATCTCTAAGATTCTCCACAAAGAATCACGCAAAAGCACAACTTTAAATTTCTTTCTTGGAAATAAGTCATTCAGCATGAAAAAGCATAAAAAAATGACTAAGAAATCTTAGTCGACTAAGACCAAAACGACCGATTAGTTGCTGCGTCGACTAAGAGGGGGCAGTCTTACTATAAAGCATACAAAAACAATTACGATATATCACATTTTCTGTTTCTCACTTTCTTTAAAAGTGCAGTAAACTTTCTCCATTGAGGGCAAAACATCGGATTGCTTCGTGGTGACTTTGGGGGTTAAGATGCTGATCATGACATCCTCAGTATGAGCTCTGCAGAGGATCTTTGTTGTATGTCAGCCCCCTTTTTTCTCCCCTTATTTCCTATGACCTCTGCACTTTCCTCTGTCTGACGTTGTATTTCTAAGACCCATCTCAAACAATGGCTTAAGGCAAATCAGAACTGCAATCACTTAACTTGACATGTTGCACAATGTATTTTGTCTTTACTACTTGTGTGTATTGTATATTTGTATCTGTTGTCTATTGTATCTGCATATAGGGACTAAGGATGAAAAAAGCATTCTTGCTAACTCCTGCATGTTTACATCCTGTATTTTATACTGATGTTCATTAACGTGCTCTGTGCCTATCAAATAAATAAAAGGGAAATAAATCCCCCCAAAATACTTAAAAATGTGGTTGTTTCTATCAGAGGCAAGGCTTTGAGTGCGTGTGTTGCACATGCATGAACGTGGAAAGAACTTGTGTCCCGGTTTAAGTCGCAAGGACAGAAAGCTGCTCTCACTGAAGCTGGAAGGTTCATGGACCAGACGTAGACTGACATCTAGTGGTTATATATTCAGTGTGTTCAAAACACACTAAAAAGGACAATGATGTGAAGTTGTTCCTGGAAAAGGAAACCATGTTTGCAGTTTCCTCAATTTGCAGGACATGTTGACACAGCAATTCAAAAGCTAATTAACTGGAAGTGGGAGAAAGTCTGATACGTTGCAGTTTTGTGAAACATATTTGAGAAAACCTATGAATCATAGCAAACAATCACCTGTATTCTTTCCTTTTTAAATAGGGTAAACTTGAGTTACCTTTGTGTCTTTATTATGCAAGCAAACAGAAAAGAGCAAAACTATCGACATGCAATCAAAAAATGTTTTATTGCAAGTAAAATAAAATTTGTGATTAAAATGTATTAATGCAATTCCAAAAGTTTTGCTTGTGAATTCAAAAGTTTTATTTGCGGTTGTTGAGCTGAATCTCGTGGGCGGGACCTACGCTGACAGATGTAAGACACGTCTCTATTGCCAACTATTTACCAATTTTACATTATACTACTACATTACTTAATTATTTTACATTAATTTTCATTTTTATAAATATATTGTAGACAGGACACATTAATTCAATATTTCCCAGTATGAATCCACACATTAAAGAAAAGTCAGTCTTCATAGATTGTGTTCAATCACAGAATGCTGTTTCAGCCAATTTAAAGATGCATGTTTGGGAACTCCTAATGCAACCTTATTCTTGAGGCCTCAGCAGTTCTGCAGGAAGAGGGCGAAGTCACTAAAAAGAGCCTAAATAGTTCCCCTAATTTCCCACAACCCTGACAATAACAACCGATTTACCGCCCAGCAACGGCCCCGTCATAAACTCACTTCTCTAATCCCCTGGCTCTCAGGCCTCCACATCCTCAAACCAGTTAAGAGAGTTACCTTCTCATGGTACGGCCCCAGTACGATCCACCCGCAGAACGTGTAGCCGAGGTAGATCATGCCAGCGCAGCAGCAGAAACGCAGTACCTTGGGGAAGGCTGCTTTCATGGTTAAAATTAACACCTAGACAAGAAGTATGGAGACATGAAGAAATTGTTGAACCACAAGTGAGTCATGAAAGAATGTGTGAGGACATTTGAAGATTAGTGGTGGAGAGGGATTGAGAAACATTCACAGACTCACGTTGTATTTCTGGAAGTATCCCAGGTACCTGATCACGCTGACCCACACCATTAATGTAGACGTTCCCAGGAAGATACTGCACACATCATAGTTGGTCAGACTCTACAGGAGAGGAAAACAAAATCACAAAGAGCACTGAGAAATCTGTTTGTCTTACCGGTAAATCCGGCCTCAGTGAAGCCCTGCGGGGTCAGCTAATATTTAGTTAGTGAATGTGGCCCACCCCGGCCTCTGGTGCACTGTCTAGGGTAACTCAAGTTACATTTTAAGTTAACTTAAAGCTACTTAAGCGTCTCTAAGCATGATTTTATTGCAACAAGCACGTTATTTGGGAGACATGATCCGTGTGGATTGTTTTATATGGGCTTAAAGTACAACGTGGAACTGCAACAGAGGAAAATCCTATCAATTGTTAACTT
Organism: Sebastes umbrosus; assembly: GCF_015220745.1. Classification (NCBI taxonomy): domain Eukaryota; kingdom Metazoa; phylum Chordata; class Actinopteri; order Perciformes; family Sebastidae; genus Sebastes; species Sebastes umbrosus. The sequence continues at coordinate 14,186,179 of NC_051273.1, forward strand.
GTGTGCGACATAATGTGACATTTTGCATTTATGATCTAGGGTTATAAAACAAGTAAGTAAAACTTTATTTATAAAGCACATGATTACAAAGTGCTTCACACACAAATAAAACTTTGAACAATGAGACAGACCAAAGATTAATTACAATATGAAACACAGAACAATGAGAGACAGACCAAACTAAAACATACAGGGATGAGACCTATAAAAAGGCTTGCCTATAAAGATGTGTTTTTAGAAGGCGCTTAAAGCAGTCCAGAGATTCAGCAGCTCTGATAGATTGGGTGAGGTGATTCCAGAGGGTTGGAACTAAGACGGAAAAGGCCTGATCACCTTTTGTTTCGCAGTTGGAGCAGACGATGGATAAAAGGCCGAGATTTGAGGATCGGAGTGGTCGACAGGTAGAATAAGGAACTAGGAGATCAGAAATGTAACTGGGAGCGAGGTCATGCAGTGCCTTATATGTTATTAAAAGGATCTTATAGTTTATTCTGAATTTTACAGGAAGACAAAGGAGGGACACCAGAACAGGGGCAATGTGAGACCGACGGCTAGTTCTGGTTAATAACCTGGCAGCTGCATTTTGAACCAACTGTAGGCGATTTTAGCAGTTTGACTGAGGCAGGTGTAGAGGGAATTACAGTAGTCTAGACGGGAGAAAATGAAAGTGTGAACAAATAGTTAAAGATCCGTAGAAGACAAGATGCATCTGCACATGCGATGTTTCTTAGCTGGAGGAAACAGGACTGGATAATCAAAAGTCATATACTTTATGGGTGATAGCAAAAGTCCTAGTGGTAGGATTGATGTTTGAATGAGATGGGCCAATAAACTGATCAACTGCAGTGGCAAAGTTATCGGGTCCAATGAAAAGAATTTCAGTTTTGTCCGGGTTTAAGTGGAGAAAATCAAGGGACATACATTTTGTAAAAGTTTTGCCTAAAAGTCTAAATCTAAAACTTCCCTCTACGGTAGATACATTTATTCAGTTTGTCTTGTTCCCCTCTTCCACCAGATTCCAGGAAGGAAACCGGTCAAAGGTTTCTTGTTCTCTCTATCCTTATATAATACCACCCCAAACAGATACTTTATCTTTCTTTTATCATTCAACGAGGAGTCATCCAGTTTTTTCTGTTGTTGGTTTTATTGTTTCTTCATTTCCCTTTTTGAGCTGACTTGACAAATTAAAGTCCCAGTGAAACGGAAGTTAGAGCGTCTTGAGCTTCTGTACTGCCAGTAGTCCCCAGTGAAACTGAATATATAATATAATGAAATCCTTCGCATTTGATTGGACCGTTAAAAAGCGTGCAGGCTTATAATGTAGCGCCATACGGAGCTACGGGGAACACACCTCCCTTGTCGCTAAAAATTGCAGATTGATTGATGGATGGATGTCATGATATTAATGGTTGAAATTGGTTGGTACTAGCCTGCGTATGCACGTCATATTTTGTTTTATGGTAAGAAAAGATGATTGGATTTTGATATAAATATACTAAGAAATTGATTTGTAATTTTTTCTGCATATATTGTTAAATAGGTGCACAATATGAAAGGGTTAAAAAGGCTTTTTTCATTTCATCTTGATTTTAAGGATTTTTTCATTTTAGACGTAACAACGCTAGAGATACTCCAAAAATGGCAGACATTTTGACTTGTTAAAGCAGGAAAAGAAAAGGTGGAATTATTAACATTAATGACGCATTTCCAAATCACCGACAAGAGTTACCCTCAACAGCTAACTAAAAACTCACAACAGGAGACCAGCAGTGCTTTGGCTGCTATTTCTACTTCCGTCAAGCTTGGGGTAAAACACTCAACATGGTGGCTATAAAAAGGACAAACAGTCAGGTTAAAATAAACATGACTTTACAGTGTCTATGTTTAATCTTTTCACTCCAAAGTCCACCAGACGCTGAGACACTCCCAGAATGTTATTTTTCAATTGCTTCATAAATCACCGGACGTAAAACCAAAGGTGAAACCATGCAGTTAGCTCCACATTACTATGACGCTGACTGACCTCTCAGCTGACTTTACTTAAAAGGGATAGTTCGGTGTAGTCAGTGTATTACCTACAGTAGATGATGAGATGAAAAATAATAAATATCAGTTTAAGTGTGTGCTATATTTAGAATATTTTTGCCGGTTTACCTTGGTGTGAGACAGCTATACAGTCTATATATCCAATGGGGAGCTGAAGCCGTTATCTCTGCTCTTGCCAAAGCAACCAGACTCCATTGAAAAAAACAGTAATTTTACCTCACAGAACACGGGAGTTGCTGGTCTAACGCTGCCTCGATCGGTTAGTTTGTTTGTGTTATTGTGTGACGGACAGAGGCAGTGGTAGACCAGAGAGCCCCGTGATCTGCGAGGTAAAATTTCAAGATTTTTTCAATGAGTCTGGTGGTTTTGGCGAGAGCATAGATGGATTCAACGGCTTCAGTTCCTCGTCGGAAAGAGCTGTCTGACAACAAGATAAGGCGGTGAAAATATTCTAAATATAACTTACACTTAAAGTAATATTGATTTTTTTTTAGGTGGGCCTTTCTGGTGTTTTTCAAATGTGTTTTGCTGCCGGCCCCGTCCACAGCAGTAAATGACTTTGCTTCCGTGTACTAACTCCTGTCTGCTTCCCCAAACTGGAAGCTTGCCATCTGCCATCTACTGTGCTGCTGCTGTGTAGTAATCCAAGTCCGTTTTGGACCCTTTATAGTAGCCTTCTCTCTAAGACAGAAGTGCATGATTTAGTTTACCTTTGCTTGTATTTCCATCTTCAGTATGGATCCACAAATGGCCAAGAGGTCGCTCACGATGACCAGCGCATACCAACCATTCAGAAACTCCCTCTGGTCGTCCTCACACACTTTACCATTGTAGTTCTCATGGAAGTATCTGGAGAATCTCTGAAAATACGCAAATGCAAACTCAGTCTCTTATAGAAAAAGATCTACAACACGGCATCAGACCAATTAATGACAAAAAGTAAATTCTGGAGAGACAATATTATTCTACCAATAGCAAAAAGCCTGCAGATTGTGCAAGAGGAATTCATCCACATATTATATGAATAATGTGTCACATTATTGCCGCTATTGTGACATTCAGCTTAAGAAAACGGGAAGTGACAAAGACTGAAAATTTTAGATTCTCTGCACGATAGAGCGTGAGCAGAGTCTGAAGAGCTGACCTGCAGTAACCGTACAGCCAGTACGATAGAGCGGCTGCACAGCACAGCCGACGTGAGGCAAACCAGTATGACGAAGCCATCAAACACCAGCAGATAGTGTGTGTTCTTTTGAGCTGGAACAGAGACAAAGTGTGTGTGTTTATCTTTTACATAATTCCCTCACACTCATTACTGATAACTACACGGTTACAGGAAAACGCCTCACTAACAGCCAACAGTAAAAGGCATTTACATTGTTTGAGCCAAATAGTTTTGTTTCTATGTTTTCAGAAAAATACAGAAGATTTGGTGAACATGTAGTATATGAACATAAATTATAGATAATCACATATTTACAGGCGACCTATCACCTATCACAGAGTGAATATATTACATTAGGCTACTAATTCAACTCTCTAGGGCTACCCTGTCGGCTGTTTTGGTCTTAGTCGACTAAGATTTAAGGTTTAAGTTTAGGTTTTAAAGGTTATTTCTTTAGTCGATTAGCGTTTTTTCCATGCTGAATGACTTATTTCCATTAAACTTATGAGCACATCTCTGGCAAACACAAGACTTAAAGTGGTGCTTTTGTGTGATTCAACTCAGTTTTACAGATCTGTCGACAAAATCACTCACAAACAAACACTCATACGATTTTGACGACTAAGAATTTCTTTGGTCGAGGACAGCCCTACATCCCTCATGTAAGCTCTTCCTTTGAACCTTTCAACTTTATAATAATGTGCGTATGTAAATATTACAAATATGCATATGTATGATAACTTCTGTCTGCACTCTAAAATAGCCAAATTGTACAAACAGCTCTTAATAGCATGATCTGTCCTGTTTTTGCTTTTACTGTTTATTTTATTTCCTGTTTTTTTTATTATTTATTTCTTCTAGGGCTGCAACTAACGATTATTTTCATTGACAATTAATCTGTCGATTATTTTCTCGATTAGTTGTTTGGTCTATAAAATGTCAAAAAATTGTGAAAAATGTTGTTTTGTCCACAACTCAAAGATATTCAGTTTACTGTCGTAGAGGAGTAAAGAAACCCGAAAATATTCACATTTAGGAAGCTGAAATCAGACAATTTAAATTGTTTTTTTTAATTACTCAAACCGATATTTGGCAATTAATTTAAAAGTTGACAACTAATCGATTAATCGGTGCAGCTCTAATTTCTTCATTAGGTTAGACAATTACACCTTACCCGTTCCAGATATCTTCCAGTCTCGACATGCATAGCTCTGAGCGTCTATGTCCAGGAATATTTTCACCTTTCCACTATGACACTGGTTGTCAAACGTTATCTAGGAGGCCAAAGGAAAGTAGATTAGTAAAACGATGAGGACAGTAGTTGTCTTAACATCACATGCTATGTGGGCAGTAAGTTTCAAGAATAGTACAATGCATATTTGGATTTTTGTTTTTATCTGTGGTTTATATGCTCAACACAAAACGGTTAAAAATTGGTTTCTTGAAATTGTCTTTGCGACAACTCTCAATGATGGAAAGTGTCAAATTGTTCACCCGGCTCATGCACACTTCATTTCATAATGACAGAAAACATGGCTGAACCGTACCGTGACGTAGAACAAGTAGCAGTCAGGTAACTCCCGTGAGCGCACCGTCTGTAGGTTGATTCCTTTCAGCTGAAAGGTCATATTGATGTTAACAAGCCTGAAAACAAAATGTAGGATTTTAATGTACGTCAGAGAAAAGCTGCAGCCAAATAAAGTTCATTAATGGGAGCAGGTATACCTGTAAAAGTCCAGATCAAAAAAGGAGGAATTCTGGGTTTTCCATTGGTTTGCAGTCTTTGGATCATGTGACATACAAACTGAGAGAGAGGAGATGAACAGAGAAAATAAACATCTTCTATTGACCCAAAAGCTCTTGTATGTTGTTTCTCATAATATTAATGACTCATTCAGGTTCTACCATAACAATGAATGTTAAACCTTTTAAATGTTAAATTAATCTGAAAAAAAGGTTCCCTCTCACCTCTCTCCAGCTGTGCATCTATATCATAGGCCTCCTCTGAGGGCTCCACGCTGCCTCTCTTGTAGTACTCTTTACAGATGATGAGAGGCAGCAGACGGCCGTCTTCATCCTCGCCGTAGCCGATGGGGCCCACGGAGAGCCGGCCCAACTGGCTGTACTATAAATATCAGAAGCCTCAGGTAAAACAAACTGTACCAGGGTGATTTACATAATGTTGGAGAAAAGCTGCATCACACACATAGCTTGCATAAAACAACACACGTAGTGTGCATATTACAAGAACCCTGACGAAGGCCACAAGCTGAAACGCGTTGGTTGTACATTAAAGTTAAAGATTAAACATTTTCCCTTCTCCGCGCACCTTGGAAGTAGGTGAAGTTGTGCCAGAAACCCCCACTCCGATTCTACAAATATTAAAAGGTGCTAAATGCGAGATTGGGAGCGTTACTATTGCCTCCGCAAGGCTCTCAACATGGCAACAGCTGAGCCGGCGGCTCCTAGATAACGGCGCTAACAGTGCTAACTTGGGTTGCTTTGATCCGCCAGGATTTCAGTTTTCTGGCCTTCGTCTTGAGCCTTTTCTCGACTTCACTTGGTCTCGGTTCCATGGACTCTTTCTGGACTATTTCTGATCCTCAATCCACTTGTGAACATTTCAGTCGTCGTATCAATTGACATGCGCATGCGCACTTTTTCTGTTTGTTTGTTTCGTTTTATTTTGTTAATTTCTGTCATGTCTATTTGTCCGCTTTTGTTTCCTGTGTTGTAAAAAGGAAAAATCTTCATAAATAAAATATATTAAAAAAAAAACAACGTTAACTGGGGGGGAACCGGAGGGTGGGTGCTACGCTTTCCAGGATGGCGCCGTCGGTCGGAACGGCGTTATCAGCTGTAACCGCAGTATGAGAGCAGTGCAGAGCTGTGTACGTGAGCTAGCCAGTAGGGCACGCTGTCATGCACGAACATGCACTAAAAGCATTCACTGCCGGCCCGGCTTTGTCAACAAAGCACGAAGAAGCTCTAATTACAACACACACACACACAGAGGCAGAGTGACTTCATTCTCTGCTCAGGTAGACATTACTCCTCTATATCTTTACATAACAAATAGTTGATCGCTACTATATTAATGCTCTGGATATCGTATTGAGAACCTTTATTGTTATAATCTCGAAAATCTCTGTTTTGTTCTCTATGGCGATAAGCAGTAATTCCGGTGTGTTTTGGGATCTCACTTCCCAGAGATCCAAACAGGGTCGCCGTTTCCCGGGAATGTCACCACAGTTCGCAATACTGCAAACGCAAGGGCTTTAATCAGTGGGCGATAGGCTCACTCACCATCGTGTTACCTCATCAAACCTCAGCCCTCATTATCTAAAAGCAACAGCAGGAAGTGAAGGTGTGTAAGGTGAGGTGGTTGAACTTGCCTGATCCAGGACATAAAACAGGCTGTCGTAGACATTTTGTTGGGTGTAGACGGCAACGCTGTAGTCGTCCTCATCCACCCCTTTGTAGTCCTTCAGGAACAAGTTTTTGAGGGCCATCGTGTTCTCCTCTTTGTAGGACACCACCAGCTGGTTGCTGAGGCCGAACAGGATGAGCTACGGAGGAAACAGGGAACAGTTGTGTTTCATGTAGATGCACAGTGAAGGTAACCAACTACATTTATTCCTATTTAGTATTTGGACTTGTTGGGATATTTTCAAAGCCAAGACAGTAACACTTATTTGGATTATTTCTCTTAATGCATGAACTCATTATGGACTTTATTAAGTAATTTCCAATTTCTCAGCTTACTACACTGATGTGTCTTCTCAGCATTTTAAAGATCACATACAACTAGGGCTGCAACTAACGATTATTTTCATCATCGATTAATCTGTTGATTATTTTTTTCTATTAAATCGATTAGTTGTTTGGTCTATGAAATGTCAGAAAATGGTGAAAATGGTTCCAAAAGCCCAAGATGACGTCTTCAAATGTCTTGTTTTTGTCTACAACTCAAAGATATTCAGTTTCCAGTCAAAGAGGAGTAAAGAAATCAGAAAATATTCACATGTAAGAAGCTGGAAATAGAGATTTTTGACTGTTTTTTATTAAAAAAAAAAATGTAACCCTATTAATCGATTATCAAAATAGTGGGCAATAAATGTAATAGTTGCCAACTAATCAATTAATCATTGCAGCTTTACGTACAACAAAAGACTTTCCAGCTTTAAAAGAAGTCATTTTACTTCTTAAGTAAAAACTTGATGAAGTAATTGTTCTCTTGAGTAGTTTTTCTGTTTTGTTTTAGTTTCCTTTTGTCCACTGCTGAAACAACTAAATTATTTTCTAGTGCAACATAAGAACAAATAATGGTCAGTTTAACAAGCAGCAAGAGGAGCAAGGATCAGATGTGGGTGGGTGGGGTTAATTCATTTCATCATCTTCCATTTGAAAAGAAACAGAAACTCAGATTCTGTGTCAAATTGTGTCCCAACATTACTACATGCCTTGGATAGATAACAGCTCTAGGAGGTATTTTTTCTGGGTGGATCTTCTTCTTTCCTAATCTACATTAATCCCACTGTACATACTTGTGTGGTGATCATGACGATTTTCAGGATCTGCACCACAAGTTTCCAGGGTATGTGTCGTCTGGCTCTGTACTTCTCACATGGACTCATGAAGTAATACTTCAGGTCATCTCTCAGGGTCTCCTCTTTGATATCTTGAGTGGACACAGAGCTGAAACAAACAACATCTCATATCATGAGTATGAAAGTAGGAAAAAGGCCAAGATGGAGCACTCAGGGAGGAAAAAAAGCAGAAGTGAAAGCTGCAGTTATTTCATGATAATTTTACTTGAGCAATCATCTTTCACAGGAAGGGACTCCATGTACCAGCACACTGCCTGCATTCATGGAGCTGCCTGGGTTTAAGTCCAAGGTTAGTTCAGGGAGTGCACTTTCAATATTTCCCCCAACAGTGTGTCGCCTACAAGCTGAGTCCATGACAAGAGTGAAAATCTCCTAGTAGTTGTTGGAAATTAACCTTTAACTTTGTTAAATTACACATTTTTACAGTTGTTTTCAGCTGAATGTGTTGTTTTAAATACCTGTCTGCTCCTGACAGGAAGAATTAATGACTGGTGTTGTTTTTAAGGTAAGACAACAATAATGAGCAATAATGAACATCATGTAGGTCATGTAAAAAAGGCTTTATGTTCATTTTGGCAACTTTTTCACTTCTCCTAGTAGTTGTTGTAAATTAACCTTTAACTTTGTTTAATTACACATTTTTTAGTTTTTTTTCAGCTGGATGTGTTGATTTAAATACCTGTCTGCTCCTGGCAGGAAGAATTAATGACTGGTTTTGTTGTTTTTAAGGTAAAACAACAATATGTAGGTCATGTAAAAAAGGCTTTATGTTCATTTTGGCAACTTTTTCACTTTATCCTACACATTACATCTCAGAGACATTTTTTTAAACAAGTTTTAAAATGTTTTTTAACATGCCCATAAACTAGTTTTGAAGGAAAAAACAACTTACCTGATTGAATTGCTCCTTTCCAGATATCGATCCAGTAATTCCATGATTGATTATCCACGTGGACTCAGCTCTTAATCCAGTGTGTAGTTGTCAAAAGACTGACAGACAGACAGTTGAAGCACAGAGAGAAGTCTGTTCAGCTGGCTGTTCTGAGACACCACGCACCTTCCAGTCAGCCAATCAGGAAATGAGTTTCAGGCGGCGCAAAGGTTCCCAATCTACGGTCCGCGGACCCGCCAGTGGTCACCAAGGGGATCGAAATGGGTCGAAGGCAAAACATATTAAAGGTCCCATATCATGCCCATTTTCACATTCACACTTGTATATTATGTTTCTATTAGAACATGTTGTCAGGTTGTGGCTGCTAATCATTCAGTGTTATTAAACATCAAAACCTGTTTTAAAGCGACTCTGCTGTGTTTTCCTGGTGTTCATAGGGGTCTGCTGATAGAGGAGTGTTGACATTTATTCTGCATGAATTCAAAGACAGGGCATTCATGATATCTGCTGCAGCTTTGCTACTAGAAATAAGTATCCAAGATCCAAGATAACATGTATCCCAATACAAAGGATTGGTCAGTAGGGGATGTTTGATTTTATCTGAGTAACTTCACACTTGACGGAACAACAAATTCATTGTAAAAAATGTTTTTATTTCCCACTGATAATTATCTATCACTGTGACAGTGTGGAAATAAAATACCTGGTATGAAACATAATTTACTTCTAAAGGTCACACCTGTAATAAAGCATGTGCAGTGAATGTGTGGGCAAACAGTTGCCTATTAACACATCTAGTAGACACAAAGAGCAACATTATCGTTCATTTGGAGTTTCTGTAAACCTGATGAATAGAAGTCCAATATTTACTCTCCTTTTAGCTCTCAACGAACTCCTGAGGGAAATATCTGTCTCTTTAGCTGCTACATGAAGCACTATGTTCACCAGCTAATCGCCAACGGTGTCTGACTGCCTCTTAGTGCTCACCTGCAATAAGTGTAAACCAAAAAAGTAAAAGTTTCAGGACTGAAAGAAAAAACAATGAGCCGAAAGACTAATTGGTGCTGCTTTACGTATTGCTGCTTATTTCAGCATTAATTTAAATTTCTTCCTTTAGGAACAGGTTGCTACAAGGGATTTTGTAACAATATTCTTACCAGACTATTTAATATGATTTTCTATTGATTTAAGATTCTATATCAATGATTTTGTCATGTACAAATTGGTTTATGAATGAATGAATGAAATTCACTAATTACAACTTTTTCCACTGCGCTCAACCGTACTGTGAGCAATCCTGTCATGCTTTGTATAAATTTCAATAGAAAATGAAAGGACGTAGCACTGCTGCTCAGCAAAACTGACTTCAGCATCACTATTTCAATCCCTCTATATACAAACCGTTCATTATCACAAAATAGAATATTGTAAAATAAAATTAAAAAAAATAACAGCATAAAGAAATATTTTTTATCCCTTTTATCCCTTAAATTACAAAATCCAAATTTGTATATTTCAACTTCAGAATTTAAACACATTATTATTTGTACATTGTAATACTTAAACACTCTTACGGTGAAATTAGGAAAACCTGGTTTGTAAAATACTGATTCCTGCCCATGAGTGAGACACACTGAAACACTAGATCATGTAAACAATGCTGTTTTTGAAATATCCGTTTCCTGTTTCCCTGATACTTGTTCTAGTCCGGCTGCTGTGCTGTTGATTGAATGTTTTGCTCTTTCTAATCATCATGAAATACTGAACAGATTGACCAAACAGTATTGGTGACTCAACAAGATAAAGTTAGTTGGCAACATTGGACTGGTTTCTCCACTAGGTTACCTTCAAAAATGTTGGACATGCACATTTAAACAATGTCTGTACATCAGTTAGTCAGGGACATAAACTATCCCCGCCTCCACAGTCCAGCAAAAAGCATCAAACACTGATGACGATAGTGATCAGTGTAGTCTACTCCGCTGATGTCTCCTGAACAGGAGCTCCGACGGTTTCAACGTGCGGCAGTGAGACAGAGGAGGTCCTGTCTTCTGCTGAGGCGTGCCGCTCCTGCAGTGAGGGGGTTTACATCAGAAATATATTACACAAGAATACTTAATTTCAAATAAAAAATGTCTTGTAACAAAACCAATGTATAATATATTTAGATTTAGAGACATTTAAGCCAATAAAACATTAGCTATTTGAGTTAATAAAGTAATTTCATTGATTTAGGAATCAAACATATTGAATCCCCAAAACGTCTTAACTGACATTTAGTTGCGTTACATTTGAAAAAGGGGAGGGCTTATGTTATTTGCTGCTACAACCGTTCAAATTCCCCAAAAAAATCCTGAAATAAATGTACTAATTTTCAGTGGAATTCAACCTCTTTATTGCTAACAATTTATAAGATATATAGATTCATAGATCTCAGTATCAGTTGTTCTCAAATATCACATTTATAACGACTATCAACTAAACTCATGAATAAAATATTTCTGATTACAGAGAACAACAATGTGCTTATAATTTGAGTTGTTAAAGTTGAGACAAACTTAAAGGTTGACTTTGGTATTTTTCAACCTGGACCCTATTTTCTCATGTTAAGTGACTAATTGGGACAACAATTTCTGAATTTGGTCCAATATTGTGGGAGAGCGCGGTAACCGGCAGCTGCAAGGGCAAGTGAACAGCGTCACTGTTACATTACGTCCACTAAATGTGCTTGATTTTGCCACTGACAGGCTCAGATTGTTATTAAAAATCTTTTAGATAACACTAAGCTACGCTTTCTGTACTCCAACACAACAAACTCTGCCCGTCTGACACTCACAGTGTTTCCACCATGGATGTATTCCACTATTCCACCGTTGTCTTCCGGAAACATGTCACCTCGCAAGGATTTCAGAACGAGACTTCTCCTTGAGCGAGACTCTTTCCATAATGTCAGACACTTATAATAACAATCAGAACCTGTCATGGCAGAAACAAGTATTTTTAGTGGACGTAGATGACGGTGCCAGCTTGCCCCAATAGCACCATATTGCAGCCCGTGAACAGCTGCCATCCACAGCGCTCTTCCGCAATACTGGACCAATTTCAGTAATTGTTGACCCCATTAGTCAGTTAGACACAAAAACATGGGAAAATAGTGTCCAAGTTGAAAATTACAGAAGTTACCCTTTAACATGTAGGGTGTGGCAGCAAATAAATATGCATATTAAGCTATAAAATCTATCCATGGGTTGAACACATTCACAAGCACAGGTGAACATCAACAGCTATCATCAAAACATTAAAGTAAAAATACAAAACATGACAAAACGTCATAAAAATATGATCTAGTTATTAAAAATACTTATTTACCAATTTATGTCGCATGTAATATTCACCATCCCATTAGTGCTTGTGCAAAGCTGAAGCATTAAAACATAACAAACAGTGAACTTTAAAGGTTATATCACAGTTAAGAAGCATTATTGTATGTCTAAATTTGGATATTATTAAGATGAATTTGATTTAGTTTTCATGTATTTTAACTCACCTGAGCATCAGTTTGTGAAGGTTGCCCTTCTGCTGGCTGAGGTCTCGGTGCTGCACCGTCTCTGCTGATTTTATCTTGAGAACGTTTTTTATTCACTTCCAGAGGTTTAATCTTTGATGGAGATGAATCTGATTCAGTGGGTTTGGTTTTTGTTTGGGTCGTGTTAGCAGGAACACTCTCTCCTTCTAGCTCCTCTTGGGTCTCCGGCTGGTTTTCTGAATCTGACTCATCGGAGAGATTCTGCTCCGCCTCACGCCGCTCACCATCCGTCTCATTCTCGCTATAGCGAGACTCGGTGGTGCGTAGTGTCTCTATAACCAACTTGGCTGGCTTTTCCCTGGGTCTGTTGGGCTGCCTCTGACGAACCTGGTTCCTGTCTAATCTGCCACCTTCGGCTCGTTGCCTTGGGACTTGTTGTGGTGGTGGTGCGTCCCCTGCTGCTAAGTGGTCAATGCCTTCGATCTGCTGGAGGCGAGGTTGCTGTGGCTCCAACTGTGGAGGAGGAGGTGGATCCAATCGAGGGCGGCGGAAAGGAGCAGCGATGCCATGCTGGAAGACTGCTTGCACGCCTCCGTACATGCATACCTGTAGAAGAGTTCAATTAATATTATCTGGTTTCATTTATTTGTATGGGTGTCAATGTAATTTAATCAAGGGTCCTTACCACTATGGCGAGCACAATAGTGAGGAGAACTGGGATCTGCAGGGTGATTGGTAGATCTTTGAGGAGGGCTACAAGAAACTCACTGATCCCCTGTCCAACGTGCTTTAGTGGCTCTGTGATGAAGGTTGTGATGGTAACTGCGATCGCCTAAACAGAGAGGGATGTTTAGAATATAACTTTCTGTGCCTCATTTCCACACCCATACAGATATTCAAAACTGATACCAATTTTAAAATGTTATAGTTTGGGACGACTCTTGATTTATATATATTTATGATAGAGTTAAATGCTTCATTTTATTTCCTCAATAAATGCCTAAAATCTGAAAAATAAAACAGCAATGCCTCATTTTGGCACTTTTATGTTGTGATGTCTTCAAACAAAAGTTAAAAGTCATTATTATGTCATTATGCAAGGTATCCTCAAACAGTTCGTATGATATCTTACAAAAAGTTGCTGTTGTTCTCCAACGAATGTCCAGCAGCACGTGTCAATTTCCACTCGTTACATGCATAGAGTCTTTTCAAAATAAACTTCCGTCTTCACAGGAAACAACTTGGTTAGGTTTACGCAACAAAACTACTGAATTAGGTTTAGGAAAAGATCGTGGTTTGGGTTAAAATAACTACGGAAGTGGCGTAACTTAAGTACGGAAGATCCTGTACGTGAAAATAAATCAATGTTGACTTCTGGTTTCACACGGGATACGAACAGTGGACTCCTAGGCGAAAGTCTTGTTTTTTGATCCACCCATCCACCCCGACCTCCTCTCTACGCAGCGTTTCTCACTCTGGATTTCACACAAAATGATTTTGTAGGATATATACGAATTACAGTGCATTACTTGGCGTAGGTATAGCTACGAATGGTGTATGAGAACAACCTGCATTATTATGCAGCATAATATAGCCTGTTCTTGCACTGGAAACAAATACATGCCATCATAGTGACCTACCTTTGTTGGAGGTACCAGCAGAATGGGGTTAACCACGATGGCTTCATAGTATTTCTTACACGGGTCACCTTGAAGAGTCCAGGTGCTTCTGAACCACTCTGCAGGAAAACAAATAAAATGAGTAGAGGTAGCAAAGAAAGCAACTAAATAGTTCAGTGGAAACTTGCATCTTTCTTCAAAGGCTTAGTATCCCTATCAGTAGTAGAGAGTGCATCCTCTAAAATCTTGAAGTTTGACTGATGTGAATGGGGCACAGTGGTGGTGAATGGACCCATACGTAGCAGGAAGATACACACCTGACCACAACTCATTTTCATCGTTTCAAATCAGACCATTAATGGCCCTAATGGGGCTTTTAAACAAACTTCCAATGTGGTGATAATAGTACCAATAATGTAATTACATCATGAGTTTAAAGGTGCTTTATACGATATCCAGAGCATTAAAATAGCCGCAAATGACTATTTGCAATGTAAAGATATATCATCCTGTACCTGAGCAGAGGATGAAGTCACTCTCCCTCATCAAATGATAATGTGGAGACAATTACTTAATACTGTATATTCCCACTTGTAATGGACTCACCTTTCAAGCTATCACTCCAGTCAATTTTCTTCATTCCAGTGCATTTTTCATTGATGCCATCCATCTTTGCTAGGCGGCTTTGGTGATCAGCAAAGGCAATCTGAAAAAAATCTAATGATATTACAAACTTATCTGTCTAAAACAACAGCTTAACAAGAGCAAAGGAACTGAAAAAGCTCTTCTTCACCTTGTACAGATAAAGCCAGTTCCAGATAATACTGACGAAGAAGCAGACAGCAAACAGTCGACTGAACTGCACGAACCAGGACACCGTTGACCAGAGCTGAGTGCATATGATGGCCACTATGATCAGAACACCGAGCCCCATCTGGAACACAAACAGACAGAACAGAGAACAACTTGACTGGTTGCACGAGATGGAACACTTTCCCTGTCGGCAGTCTTTGTTCTCCACATGCACACATCTGAAAAGCAGATTAATGAATGAGCTTACTTTTAATATTGTGTCAAGCTCCACGCCAAAGGTGTCTTCAAAACGCCACTTCCAGGCCTCGTAGTCATGTGGTCTGATATCTACCAGTATCTGACTGATGGCGTTGTCCAGAGCTCCTGTTCTCCAGCTGTCTCCACCCTCCAGAAGTGACTCAATCTCTGCCATGGCTTGTGAGGACAGTCTGATTTTGGCATCGTAGAAGACTTCCGTGGAGTCACTGGGCTGGGGACAAAAGGGGACAGACAGCATTGTCAAATGTAGGCCACATGATGATTGCAAGAAAGGTTCAATAAAAGACATTTAAGATGAGAAAAGACTGCATTCAAAGCCACATAACACAGCATAATACATGTGAAATGACCACGCACCAAACCAACTCTTTGTATTTCCTTCCGGAGTCTGGTAAGGAAGCGTTTGAACACTGGGTTGCATGTAGGCTGCTGTGAGATGAGAGTGATTCTCTTCTTTAGGTCTTCAATCTGAATGAAAGCAAAGAACAATATTTGTGATGCCTGACTGGTTTAATGGAGGTAAATTTTCTCATTTCTAATTCCCATACAGAGATTCGGTGTCTTGCTACAGGACAATCAGAGGGGCATGTTTTCAAGAGAATGTGATGTTGTACTTTCCAGTTGAAGGATGAAGAACATCTTAATAGGGCTGGGCAATATATTGATATTATATCGATATAGTGATATTAGACTAGATAAAGTCTTAGATTTTGGATATCGTAATATTGTAATATGGCATAAATGTTGTCTTTTCCTGGTTTTAAAGGCTGCTTTACAGTAAAGTGATGTAATTTCCTGAACTTTCCAGACTGTTTTATTATTTACTTATTAATTAATGATGATTTGTTATCAAAAATCTAATTTTGTAAATATTTTGTGAAAGCACTAATGGTCAGCCGTACAATATCGTCTCAATATCGATAGCGAGGTATTTTGTAAAAAAAATATTGTGCTATTTGATTTTCTTCAAATCGCCAAACCCTACGTCTTAAAGTTGCTGGTCATGTCAAACTCCACTCCTAAGGAGATTGGAAATGGCACGCAGTGACCAGCAGCAGTAGCATTCGTTGTGGTGTCATCATTAATACGTTTTTAAACTGTTTTTGTGTTGTTGTTTTTTACTGTTTTCTTAGTCTTTGCCAGTTTTCTTTTTGTTGCTATGATTAAAAGGGACTGTTTGTAACTTCTTACACGTATAAATCAATCCGGGTCGGTGTCTCATGCGCACTTGCGTGTGGCTACGCTGTTCAGACTCAGACTCCAACACAAACTACACGGAAGCACCAAAACCGGAAAGTTATATCTAGTGAGGCCCTACTTGCAAAACAGTGTTGGATGCGGTTGGAGGACGCAGGGGAGACCGTAGCTTTGGTCTCCAGGGCCGGATCAGTCTCTGCTGTACTCTGCTCCTCTGCTCCTCTGCCTGCTTGCCTTCAGTCACACATCGCGCTCGTTCTCGCTCCACACGTTCATGCGCGCACACTACACACTGCAGAAGAGTTAGTTTAGCTCTGAGAATATCTAGTAAATGTACAGTAGACCGTTTGTGCAGAAATAAATGCTGCAGCTCCTCCAGACCAACAGAGGTTTCCCGTGTCTTGAAGTGACGGGGCTCCACAGCGAGTAACGTTATCGTCTCCGACCGGGTGCCGGTGTCTCCCTCCCAGCGCGGTCTGGAGGCTGAGGCAGGAAAAGCCAACACTAGGATCAGCAGACCACTGTTAGCTTATGCACCTACTCTGAATTCCTGTACTGTAACTGATTTCCCCAGAAGAACTTCTAACAAACAAGAAGTCTACCACGCCTTATAACCACAAACCTGTCTCTTTAGATCCACTACTTGTGTCCTGCAGGACGTCAGCTCCACCTGGCTTAAGTCATGAGTGTACTCCCTTCTCTTGGTTGGCACATTGTCATAGTTTGTTGGCTGCAGGGCACACGGACACACACATATTATAACAGAGAGATATCAACATGGCTTCAGAGCATTCAGTGTAATGGTAACATCATTAAAACCAGCCGACCTCTGCAGGCTTCTTCATGCTTTTGGTGCTTGAATCGTAGTTGATCATGTCATACGGGTCTATCCAGTCGTTGTCCGCCTCCTGTCCTGTTACAACCAGAGACAGGCTGAATACCAGGACGATGAGGAGCATGCTGGCAGAGAGAGGAGGCTATACTTCACCTAATAAACCAGTCCAGTGTTACAGAGAGTTAGCTCGCTGCAGCTGATAACATCCAAACAAGACTCCCAGGGAAGTGAACACAAGTACAGAGTGGCTAACTGTCAGACTCATCGACTAAAACGTGGTTTAAAAGACACTTTAATAGGTTAAGGTTACACTAATACGCTGAATATTAAAGACTTTACACTTTAACTACAGTAAAAACGTGCAGAAAAACAGCTCAGCAGTACTATCACTATTTACCTCACAACAGAACCGCTTTACGGCACAACCGTTTGACACGAGAATTTACGTCCGTCGCAAAGGCTAACGGGAAATGTAGTTTCAAGTATTTTTATTAGGAAGCACGTGCATGTCAGTGATACAGACTTCTGTAGGGTGTGTATCATGCCTCATTTTTTATATATATCAACAAAAACTGACAATACTAGGAACTAAGGGCAAACAAAAGTGGAAAAAAGCAAACACAAAGAATATAAGTAGTTAAAGGAAAAAAATAAAAAAGTAATAATAAAATAAATAAAGTAAATAAAATAAATAAAATAAATAAAATAAATAAAATAAATAAATAAAATAAATAAAATAAATAAATAAAATAAAACACAGACAACACCCTAAGGCGCACAAATCAGGGAGACATTGGCGACATACAGTATATACATAAACATGTGTAACCCAACCCAACCTTCCCATCCCTGAGCAGTGCTACCTCGGGTACTAAAGACTATGTGTGTATTGTGTCTTGATTGTCCGTCCCTTCTATAGAGGAGATAATGGGTCTCCAAATCTTTTCAAATACCTCCAGTCTGTCATTAAGGGTGTATCGGATTCTTTCTAGGTGGAGGGTATCAGTCAGTGTTGTTATCCAGGATATAGTAAGGAATTTTATTGAAAGGAAAGGATAGCCCCTTGAGATGTAGCATCTCATTTTCGAGGGGGTCCTATAACACAAATACAAAAAACACATACAGACAAAACAGCATCACATAGAAAACATACACTGCAAACACACAGATACAGACAACTTGCTCACCATCTCCCACCCTGACCCCCAGCCCTCTGCTATTATACAAGAAACATGTACTCACAAATTAAAAACATGAACAAGTTGTTTTAAGATGAGAAAATAAAAGATGTCCTGAAGCAACGGAAAGAGGTAATAGATATAAATGTTGGCACCTCTTTCCCTTCCCAGAACAAGAGAATCAGTTTCTTTGCACAAAGGAGACCATAGGAAAGGAGATGATGCTGTGTGTTCTGTAGGATTTTAGAGCTTTCGGAAGCTCCTAGTATAACCAAAAGTGGATCTGGTTTTATTTGGACTTTAAAAATCCTCGAAAAGAATGAAAATATTCCAAACCAAAAGTCCTGTATTTTAGGGAATAGTGCATAGCTATGGAGTAAATCTGCATCTGCTTTGACACATTTCTCACATATTGGTGACGTTTCTGGAAAGGTTTTATGTAGCTTTACTTTAGAGTAATGTAACCTGTGCAGAATCTTAAACTGTATCAAACAGTGGCTGGCATTCAAAGAACAAATGTGAACATACTTCAAGATCTTGTCCCAGATGTTCTCAGCTATTCTTATCCCTAAGTCTTTTTCCCAGTCCTTTTTTATACAGCTGGCTAACGGGAAATGTAGTTTTTAGAGAAAAGGCGGTGCAGAAGGTCTTTCCCTCTACAACCAATGTTATTTTGGTCACAAAAGTGTCAAATTCAATTTAGCCAAATGTAACTTTTGTTTTACTCTGGAAGAATACAATTTTGTTTGTTACCTCTATGTAAAATTATAGTGATTTAAGTTAAGAAAATTACAGTATCACAATGTTGATATTCAGTGAAAGTCCTGCATTCAAAATGAGATTATAAACAAAATGTAGGCATACTTGAAAATATCAAAAGTAAAGTAGGAAAGGAGTAAAGAAGAATTAACCTGTCAGTGTTTTATTATTACATTATTTGATTATTTTTGCCGACAGCATTTTAATGCTTTTAATACTGTTGGTTTGTTTGATCAATTCATATTTTATAAGCTCATCACATGTTTTGTATGTAAAATCTTAATCTGCAAAGTGACACTAGCTGTCAAATAAATGTAGTAACAGAAATACTCAAGTACAGATACCTAAATATTGTACTAGATGTACTTATTACATGCCACCACTGTCGTTAAGTGTGCATACCACATTACAGTGATTCATAGCCTATGATGCACCTCAAAAACACATTAAGACAACAAATATGGAATTGATTTGAATGCAACCATAACATCTGTCTCCTGACTGCTGCATCTGGACACTGAAAGCAGGTCACACTTAAACTTGATGACCCCTGGGAACTCCCTGGTGCAACAGTCTCATACTGTAGGCCACTTGTATTTCTATAGTTACATTTTTTTAAATCACAGGAAACACTGAATTAAAGATTCAACAAAACTTTTATTGCAAAAAATGTGTATATAATATTTACATTAATAGCAACATTTCTGGAGAACACATTTATTATGTTTTTACTTGACTTTCTGCCATTTACAGTTCAGCTGTTCAGTTAAACTACTCCGTTCAGAGTTCAGGACAAATAATCTACATCTTCAGAAAGACGTGCGCAGAACACGGAGAACATTATGTCAAGGGGTTTCAGGAGCCTCAGCAAAAGGTCCTAAAATGAGGGCATCCATGTGAATGACCAAAACTAATTTTGGCCTCTGTACATGATACAGGAGCCCAAAGTGTGGCAGACATCTTAGCTCACAAAGCTCCATAAATGCTCACCTGCGACATGTTTAATAGTTAGAAAGGCAACACTGTGAGAGTGCTACAGGATCACATTTATTTTCCTTTTCGCCCTTTACCACCCTTCATCCCTCCTCTGCCACCCTTTGTCTGTCTGTTAGAATCCCCGAGCGGTCATGGAGGAAATGATGATCAGTCCACAACTGGATGGCATTTCAGCATAGAAGCATTTATTTTCCTTTTCACACCCGTCACACATGTTGCCTCCACCGTAGTATTCCCCCAAATGGACCCAAACTCATGGTTTTTATACTCCCCTCAATTGGCCCACACCATTTCCCAAACACAACACCACACCAATATACAAAAATATCCACATTTATGTACATAAAGCCATTTCCCACATTTAAATCCTCTTAATAAATACATACACACCTAACTATCTTCAATAAATATCCATAAACATTACCCTTTCACAAATACACACAAAACAGTCCCGCCGAACTCCCCTCCACCCACTTCCCACTGGTTTCGCCCTCCCGGAACTATTAATAGGGCGCGAGTCCCCGGGGATCTCTTTCACCCGCGCACCTTGGGAAACGGAAACCGGCAGAAGTAAGTTTGGCATGTTATTGACTGTTTTAATTAATTAATACCTCCGTGTGTTCATTAAGTATCTTCAATAATCCATATGTATAGTAATTATAGTTACACATACTATATTACTCCAGTAACGGCGAGCCGTCGTTACACTGTCCTCTTCCTTTGTCGCCTTTTCCTTTGCCCCCTTTAGTGTCTTTCCTCTGCATCGCCCGCATGTCTTTCTTCATGCGACCGTCCACCACTTTGAAGGCTCCCTTGACGCCGGCCGGCCGCCTCACCTTCCTGCCAGCCCCCTTTTTGGTCACGACGTATGTTACTTCTCTCTTCTCCTTCCCCAGGCCTGCTTTCTTGTAGATACTGACAGAACGGGAACAAGACAAGACAAAATGATTGAAATTATGTTATTGATACAATTATCCAGTATGAAGCGATGCATTTAGCTTCATGGAGTCATTAAACCCTACAGGTGTGACATCATACCTCTTCAACTGAGCCATCTTCTCCCTCTCGGAGATGTCCACTATGTTGACGACTGCTTCTGCTTTCTTCTTAGCCGATTCCGATCGCAACTTGCGATTTTTAATTAACCTTTTAAAAATCCGACGGGCCGCCGATCTTTCGGAGGTTGTAGCTCACTTTTAAAGCTAGAGCGAAGATACTGGCAACATATGGCACTAAAAAACCTAAGGAATCCATTGATACCAACCATATCATACTAGCTTGTCACAAAGGAGGTTACATTTTTGCCATGTTATGATTTGAGCATATTTTCTATGCTAAATGCAGTACCTGTGAGGGTTTCTGGACAATATTTGTCATTGTTGTGTTGTTAATTGATTTACAATAATACATATATAGATACATTTGCATAAAGCAACAGCTATCATCAAAACATAAAAGTAAAAATACAAAACATGACAAAACGTCATAAAAATATGATCTAGTTATTAAATACTTATTTACCAATTTATGTCGCATGTAATATTCACCATCCCATTAGAGCTTGTGCAAAGCTGAAGCATTAAAACATAACAAACAGTGAACTTTAAAGGTTATATCACAGTTAAGAAGCATTAATGTATGTCTAAATTTGGATATTATTAAGATGAATTTGATTTAGTTTTCATGTATTTTAACTCACCGGAGCATCAGTTTGTGAAGGTTGCCCTTCTGCTTGCTGAGGTCTCGGTGCTGCAACGTCTTTGCTGATTTTATCTTGAGAACATTTTGTATTCACTTTCAGAGGTTTAATCTTTGATGGAGATGAATCTGATTCGGTGGGTTTGGTTTTTGTTTGGGTCGTGTTAGCAGGAACACTCTCTCCTTCTAGCTCCTCTTGGGTCTCCGGCTGGTTTTCTGAATCTGACTCATCAGAGTCTGTTGGGCTGCCTCCGACGAACCTGGTTCCTGTCTAATCTGCCACCTTTGGCTCGTTGCCTTGGGACTTGTTGTGGTGGTGGTGCGCCCAACTGTGGAGGGCGGCGGAAAGGAGCAGCGATGCCATGCTGGAAGACTGCTTGCACGCCTCCGTACATGCATACCTGTAGAAGAGTTAAATAAATATTATCTGGTTTCATTTATTTGTATGGGTGTCAATGTAATTTAATCAAGGGTCCTTACCACTATGGCGAGCACAATAGTGAGGAGAACTGGGATCTGCAGGGTGATTGGTAGATCTTTGAGGAGGGCTACAAGAAACTCACTGATCCCCTGTCCAACGTGCTTTAGTGGCTCTGTGAAGAAGGTTGTGATGGTAACTGCGATCGCCTAAACAGAGAGGGATGTTTAGAATATAACTTGCTGTGCCTCATTTCCACATCCATACAGATATTCAAAACTGAT
The DNA here is from genome assembly GCF_015220745.1 of Sebastes umbrosus. Lineage (NCBI taxonomy): Eukaryota > Metazoa > Chordata > Actinopteri > Perciformes > Sebastidae > Sebastes > Sebastes umbrosus. The sequence continues at coordinate 14,208,473 of NC_051273.1, forward strand.
ACCAATTTTAAAATGTTATAGTTTGGGACGACTCTTGATTTATATATATTTATGATAGAGTTAAATGCTTCATTTTATTTCCTCAATAAATGCCTAAAATCTGAAAAATAAAACAGCAATGCAACATTTTGGCACTTTTATGTTGTGATGTCTTCAAACAAAAGTTAAAAGTCATTATTATGTCATTATGCAAGGTATCCTCAAACAGTTCATATGATATCTTACAAAAAGTTGATGTTGTTCTCCATCGAATGTCCAGCAGCACGTGTCAATTTCCGCTCGTTACATGCATAGAGTCTTTTCAAAATAAACTTCCGTCTTCACAGGAAACAACTTGGTTAGGTTTAGGCAACATAACTACTGAATTAGGTTTAGGAAAAGATCGGGGTTTGGGTTAAAATAACTACGGAAGTGGCGTAATTTAAGTACGGAAGATCCTGTACATGAAAATAAATCAATGTTGACTTCTGGTTTCACACGGGATACGAACAGTGGACTACTGGGTGAAAGTCTGTTGTTTTTTGACCCACCCATCCACCCCGACCTCCTCTCTACACAGCGTTTCTCACTCTGGATTTCACACAAAATGATTTTGTAGGATATATACGAATTACAGTGCATTACTTGGCGTAGGTATAGCTACGAACGGTGTATGAGAACAACCTGCATTATTATGCAGCATAATATAGCCTGTTCTTGCACTGGAAACAAATACATGCCATCATAGTGACCTACCTTTGTTGGAGGTACCAGCAGAATGGGGTCGACCAAGATGATTTCATAGTATTTCTTACAAGGGTCATCTTGAAGAGTCCAGGTGCTTCTGTACCACTCTGCAGGAAAACAACCAAAGACAGTAGAGGTAGTGAAGTTTGACTGATGTGAATGGGGCACAGTGGCGGTGAATGGACCATACACTTTCATTGTTTCAAATCAGACCATTAATGGCCCTAATGGGGCTTTTAAACAAACTGCCAACATGGTGATAATAGTTCCAATAATGTAATTACATCATGAGGTTAAAGGTGCTCTATACGATAATATAGCAGCAAACAACTATTTGCAATGTAAAGATATAGAGGAGTAATGTCTACCTGAGCAGAGGATGACGTCAATCTCCCTCTGTGTCTGTGTGTGTGTGTGTGTGTGTGTGTGTGTGTGTGTGTGTGTTTGTGTCTGTGTGTGTGTGTGTCTGATAATGCCGTCCTGATCGACGGCTCGCTGAAGCGTAGCAACCAACCTCTGGTTCCCCCTCAGGTTAACACTGTTAGCTCTGTCAGTAGTGTTGCCTTTGTTTTCACTGTTAGCGCTGTTAGCACCGTCAACTATGAGCTGTCGCCATGTTGAGAGCCATAAAGAGGCAATAGAAATGTTCCCAATCTTGCATTTAGCACCTTTAACAAGAAGCACGGACATTATCATCATAATATTGTTATTCTTTTTTATTCTTATTATATTCTGTCATCACTGTGTGGTGAAACCATGTATCTCCAAAACTGTTGATTTTGAATTTATTAAACAGAAAGATTAATGCAGCTACAGTATGATCAATATTTTCATACTAGCAATGTATCAAATGATAATGTGGCGACAATTACGTAATACTGTATATTCCCACTTGTAATGGACTCACCTTTCAAGCTATCACTCCAGTCAATTTTCTTCATTCCAGTGCATTTTTCATTGATGCCATCCATCTTTGCTAGGCGGCTTTGGTGATCAGCAAAGGCAATCTGAAAAAAATCTAACGATATTACAAACTTATCTGTAAAAAAAAACAACAGCTAAACAAGAGCAATGGAACTGAAAAAGCTCTTCTTCACCTTGTACAGATAAAGCCAGTTCCAGATAATACTGACGAAGAAGCAAACAGCAAATAGTCGACTGAACTGCACGAACCAGGACACCGTTGACCAGAGCTGAGTGCATATGATGGCCACTATGATCAGAACAAAGAGCATCATCTGGAACACAAACAGACAGAACAGAGAACAACTTGACTGGTTGCACGAGATGGAAAACCGCTTAACTAACGTCAAACCTAAATGTAGGGCAACACCTAAATGTGAGGCACCTTACCCAGACGGATTGTAAGTGTTAATATTGTTTAGAAGCTATATTTAAGTTAAAAACTAAAAAAAAAAGTTTTATTCCAGGTTGAAAAATACCAAAGTTACCCTTTAAGAGTATATACATACAGAGTGAAGCGGCATAATGTTCTTGTTTGAGAACTACGATGACTGAAGGAAAAAAACAATCAGAGAAATCTTCTTTGAACCGTCATTACATTTGAGGTTTTCAGTATTTTAAAATTCAGTTGGAAGTTATCTAGTGTGCACTAGACGTTAAGGATGTACATTTTCTCTCTACATAAACCAGGTACTCCAGTTTGCAACACACACTCAAGTCTCACTAAAGACACATGCAGAAAAGACTTCTGACTACACTCAGATTTTAAAGCTCTGACAATGAACGCTAAGTGTCTAGTGTCTTTAGGTATCACATGACTGAAGTATCTTAGAGACTCATAAACAAAGATTTCAGTTTAATGAATGAGCTTACTTTAAATATTGTGTCAAGCTCCACGCCAAAGGTGTCTTCAAAACGCCACTTCCAGGCTTCGTAGTCATGTGGTCTGATATCTACCAGTATCTGACTGATGGCGTTGTCCAGAGCTCCTGTTCTCCAGCTGTCGTCACCCTCCAGAAGTGACTCAATCTCTGCCATGGCTCGTGAGGACAGTCTGATTTTGGCATCGTAGAAGACGTCCGCGGAGTCACTGGGCTGGGGACAAAAGGGGACAGACAGCATTGTCAAATGTAGGCCACATGATGACTGCAAGAAAGGTTCAGTAAAATACATTTAAGATGAGAAAAGACTGCATTCAAAGCCACATAACACAGCATAATACATGTGAAATGACCACGCACCAAACCAACTCTTTGTATTTCTTTCCGGAGTCTGGTAAGGAAGCGTTTGAAAACTGGGTTGCATGTAGGCTGCTGTGAGATGAGAGTGATTCTCTTCTTTAGGTCTTCAATCTGAATGAAAGCAAAGAACAATATTTGTGAGAAACGTTATCGTCTCCGACCGGGTGCCGGTTTCTCCCTCCAGCCGCGGTCGGGAGGCTGAAGCAGGAAAAGCCAACACTAGGATCAGCATTGATTCATGGAGAGACCTTCGTCTGATCAGCTAACATTACTGCCAAGCAGCTGAAATATAGAGTGATATTGTGGTTTTAGCTGACGTGTGTCGCCTCACTGTGTTGAGTGATGCTCGTTCATGTCTATTTAGAGCGAGCACAAGCGCGAGCCAGACGCTGACTTTCGTTGACTTAACAGCCACAGGTGTCGCTGTTAACAAGCATTTCTAATTCTTACAAACACTCTCTTTAAGTAACATTTAAAGATAAAAATATCCTAAAGAGGTGGTAAATGTCTGTCAAAACCACTGGAACAGAAATACCTGTCTGTTGTATATAACAAAAGGTGTTAAAGAAAGCAGAGTCAATTCAGTGGCTCCAATTAGCCAAAACAAACAGATTTAAAAGCTCTTTCAACTAAACTAAACTCTGTGAGGAAAACATACATGAACACATAACTTCATTCAAGATTTAAATTCAAAATATTTAACCATTCTATTTTTAGTCATAATTTACCTTATTTATTTTTTCATCTTGTTTCTGTTGCACTACAGAAAATGACTGACTGATTGATTGATATTTACTGACTAATGTTTGAATCTGACAGTAACTAAAGATGTAAAGGATTTCCAGAGAGACCACTGTTAGCTTATACACCTACTCTTAATTCCTGTACTGTAACTGATTTCCCCAGAAGAACTTCTAACAAACAATAAGGCTACCACGCCTTATAACCACAAACCTGTCTCTTTAGATCCACTTGTGTCCTGCAGGACGTCAGCTCCACCTGGCTTGAGTCATGAGTGTACTCCCTTCTCTTGGCTGGCACATCGTCATAGTTTGTTGGCTACAGAGCATTCAGTGTAATGGTAACATCATTAAAACCAACCAACCTCTGCAGGCTTCTTCATGCTTTTGGTGCTTGAATCGTAGTTGATCATGTCATTCGGGTCTATCCAGTCGTTGTCCGCCTCCTGTCCTGTTACAACCAGAGACAGGCTGAATACCAGGACGATGAGGAGCATCCTGGCAGAGAGAGGAGGCTATACTTCACCTAATAAACCAGTCCAGTGTTACAGATAGTTGGCTCGCTGCAGCTGATAACATCCAAACAAGACTTCCTGGGAAGTGAACACAAGTACAGGTGGCTAACTGTCAGACTCATCGACTAAAACTTGGTTTAAAAGACACTTTAATAGGTTAAGGTTACACTAATACGCTGAATATTAAAGACTTTACACTTTAACTACAGTAAAAACGTGCAGAAAAACAGCTCAGCAGTACTATCACTATTTACCACACAACAGAACCGCTTTCCTGCACAACCATGGAAGCATGTGCATGTCAGTGATACAGACTTCTGTAGGATGTGTCTCATGCCTCCTTTTTGATATATATCAACAAAAACCGTCAATACTAGGAAGTAAGGGCAAACAAAAATGGAACCAAGCAAATACAAAGAACATAAGTAGTTAAAGGAAAAAAAAAAAAAAATAATAATAATAAAAATAAAAATAAAATAAATAAAGTAAATAAAATAAATAAAACACAGACAACACCATAAGGCACACAAATCAGGGAGACATTGGCGACATACAGTATATACATAAACATGTGTAACCCAACCGAACCTTCCCATCCCTGAGCAGTGCTACCTCGGCTACTAAAGACTATGTGTGTATTGCATCTTGATTGTCCGTCCCTTCTATAGAGGAGATAATGGGTCTCCAAATCTTTTCAAATACCTCCAGTCTGTCATTAAGAGTGTATCGGATTCTTTCTAGGTGGAGGGTATCAGACAGTGTTGTTATCCAGGATATAAATGTTGGCACCTCTTTCCCTTTCCAGAACAAGAGAATCAGTTTCTTTGCACAAAGGAGACCATAGGAAAGGAGATGATGCTGTGTGTTCTGTAGGATTTTAGAGCTTTCAGAAGCTCCTAGTATAACCAAAAGTGGATCTGGTTTTATTTGGACTTTAAAAATCCTCGAAAAGAATGAAAATATTCCAAACCAAAAGTCCTGTATTTTAGGGAATAGTGCATAGCTATGGAGTAAATCTGCATCTGCTTGGACACATTTCTCACATATTGGTGACGTTTCTGGAAAGGTTTTATGTAGCTTAAGCAACATAAAATCTTTCCAGAATTTTAAATTTTAAATTTTGTAATTTACTTTAGAGTAATGTAACCTGTGCAGAATCTTAAACTGTATCAAACAGTGGCTGGCATTCAAAGAACAAATGTGAACATACTTCAAGATCTTGTCCCAGATGTTCTCAGCTATTCTTATCCCTAAGTCTTTTTCCCAGTCCTTTTTTATACAGCTGGCTAACGGGAAATGTAGTTTTTAGAGAAAAGGCAGTGCAGAAGGTCTTTCCCTCTACAACCAATGTTATTTTGGTCACAAAAGTGTCAAATTCAATTTAGCCAAATGTAACTTTTGTTTTACTCTGGAAGAATACAATTTTGTTTGTTACCTCTATGTAAAATTATAGTGATTTAAGTTAAGAAAATTACAGTATCACAATGTTGATATTCAGTGAAAGTCCTGCATTCAAAATGAGATTATAAACAAAATGTAGGCATACTTGAAAATATCAAAAGTAAAGTAGGAAAGGAGTAAAGAAGAATTAACCTGTCAGTGTTTTATTATTACATTATTTGATTATTTTTGCTGACAGCATTTTAATGCTTTTAATACTGTTGCTTTGTTTGATCAATTCATATTTTATAAGCTCATCACATGTTTTGTATGTAAAATCTTAATCTGCAAAGTGACACTAGCTGTCAAATAAATGTAGTAACAGAAATACTCAAGTACAGATACCTAAATATTGTACTAGATGTACTTATTACATGCCACCACTGTCGTTAAGTGTGCATACCACATTACAGTGATTCATAGCCTATGATGCACCTCAAAAACACATTAAGACAACAAATATGGAATTGATTTGAATGCAACCATAACATCTGTCTCCTGACTGCTGCATCTGGACACTGAAAGCAGGTCACACTTAAACTTGATGACCCCTGGGAACTCCCTGGTGCAACAGTCTCATACTGTAGGCCACTTGTATTTCTATAGTTACATTTTTTTAAATCACAGGAAACACTGAATTAAAGATTCAACAAAACTTTTATTGCAAAAAATGTGTATATAATATTTACATTAATAGCAACATTTCTGGAGAACACATTTATTATGTTTTTACTTGACTTTCTGCCATTTACAGTTCAGCTGTTCAGTTAAACTACTCCGTTCAGAGTTCAGGACAAATAATCTACATCTTCAGAAAGACGTGCGCAGAACACGGAGAACATTATGTCAAGGGGTTTCAGGAGCCTCAGCAAAAGGTCCTAAAATGAGGGCATCCATGTGAATGACCAAAACTAATTTTGGCCTCTGTACATGATACAGGAGCCCAAAGTGTGGCAGACATCTTAGCTCACAAAGCTCCATAAATGCTCACCTGCGACATGTTTAATAGTTAGAAAGGCAACACTGTGAGAGTGCTACAGGATCACATTTATTTTCCTTTTCGCCCTTTACCACCCTTCATCCCTCCTCTGCCACCCTTTGTCTGTCTGTTAGAATCCCCGAGCGGTCATGGAGGAAATGATGATCAGTCCACAACTGGATGGCATTTCAGCATAGAAGCATTTATTTTCCTTTTCACACCCGTCACACATGTTGCCTCCACCGTAGTATTCCCCCAAATGGACCCAAACTCATGGTTTTTATACTCCCCTCAATTGGCCCACACCATTTCCCAAACACAACACCACACCAATATACAAAAATATCCACATTTATGTACATAAAGCCATTTCCCACATTTAAATCCTCTTAATAAATACATACACACCTAACTATCTTCAATAAATATCCATAAACATTACCCTTTCACAAATACACACAAAACAGTCCCGCCGAACTCCCCTCCACCCACTTCCCACTGGTTTCGCCCTCCCGGAACTATTAATAGGGCGCGAGTCCCCGGGGATCTCTTTCACCCGCGCACCTTGGGAAACGGAAACCGGCAGAAGTAAGTTTGGCATGTTATTGACTGTTTTAATTAATTAATACCTCCGTGTGTTCATTAAGTATCTTCAATAATCCATATGTATAGTAATTATAGTTACACATACTATATTACTCCAGTAACGGCGAGCCGTCGTTACACTGTCCTCTTCCTTTGTCGCCTTTTCCTTTGCCCCCTTTAGTGTCTTTCCTCTGCATCGCCCGCATGTCTTTCTTCATGCGACCGTCCACCACTTTGAAGGCTCCCTTGACGCCGGCCGGCCGCCTCACCTTCCTGCCAGCCCCCTTTTTGGTCACGACGTATGTTACTTCTCTCTTCTCCTTCCCCAGGCCTGCTTTCTTGTAGATACTGACAGAACGGGAACAAGACAAGACAAAATGATTGAAATTATGTTATTGATACAATTATCCAGTATGAAGCGATGCATTTAGCTTAATGGAGTCATTAAACCCTACAGGTGTGACATCATACCTCTTCAACTGAGCCATCTTCTCCCTCTCGGAGATGTCCACTATGTTGACGACTGCTTCTGCTTTCTTCTTAGCCGATTCCGATCGCAACTTGCGATTTTTAATTAACCTTTTAAAAATCCGACGGGCCGCCGATCTTTCGGAGGTTGTAGCTCACTTTTAAAGCTAGAGCGAAGATACTGGCAACATATGGCACTAAAAAACCTAAGGAATCCATTGATACCAACCATATCATACTAGCTTGTCGCAAAGGAGGTTACATTTTTGCCATGTTATGATTTGAGCATATTTTCTATGCTAAATGCAGTACCTGTGAGGGTTTCTGGACAATATTTGTCATTGTTGTGTTGTTAATTGATTTACAATAATACATATATAGATACATTTGCATAAAGCAACAGCTATCATCAAAACATAAAAGTAAAAATACAAAACATGACAAAACGTCATAAAAATATGATCTAGTTATTAAATACTTATTTACCAATTTATGTCGCATGTAATATTCACCATCCCATTAGAGCTTGTGCAAAGCTGAAGCATTAAAACATAACAAACAGTTAACTTTAAAGGTTATATCACAGTTAAGAAGCATTATTGGATGTCTAAATTTGGATATTATTAAGATGAATTTGATTTAGTTTTCATGTATTTTAACTCACCGGAGCATCAGTTTGTGAAGGTTGCCCTTCTGCTGGCTGAGGTCTCGGTGCTGCACCGTCTCTGCTGATTTTATCTTGAGAACATTTTGTATTCACTTTCAGAGGTTTAATCTTTGATGGAGATGAATCTGATTCGGTGGGTTTGGTTTTTGTTTGGGTCGTGTTAGCAGGAACACTCTCTCCTTCTAGTTCCTCTTGGGTCTCCGGCTGGTTTTCTGAATCGGACTCATCGTCTGTTGGGCTGCCTCCGACGAACCTGGTTCCTGTCTAATCTGCCACCTTCAGCTCGTTGCCTTGGGACTTGTTGTGGTGGTGGTGCGTCCCCTGCTGCTAAGAGGTCAACGATCTGCTGGAGGCGAGATTGCAGTTGCTCCAACTGTGTTGGAGGTGGATCCAATCGAGGGCGGCGGAAAGGAGCAGCGATGCCATGCTGGAAGACTGCATGCACGCCTCCGTACATGCATACCTGTAGAAGAGTTCAATTAATATTATCTGGTTTCATTTATTTGTATGGGTGTCAATGTAATTTAATCAAGGGTCCTTACCACTATGGCGAAAACAATAGTGAGGAGAACTGGGATCTGCAGGGTGATTGGTAGATCTTTGAGGAGGGCTGCAAGAAACTCACTGATCCCCTGTCCAACGTGCTTTAGTGGCTCTGTGAAGAAGGTTGTGATGGTAACTATGATCGCCTAAACAGAGAGGGATGTTTAGAATATAACTTTCTGTGCCTCATTTCCACACCCATACAGATATTCAAAACTGATACCAATTTTAAAATAGTATGGTCTGGGACGACTCTTGATTTATATACATTTATGATAGAGTTAAATGCTTAATTTTATTTCCTCAATAAATGCCTAAAATCTGAAAAATAAAACAGCAATTCAACATTTTGGCACTTTTATGTTGTGATGTCTTCAAACAAAAGTTAAAAGTCATTATTATGTCATTATGCAAGGTATCCTCAAACAGTTCGTATGATATCTTACAAAAAGTTGCTGTTGTTCTCCAACGAATGTCCAGCAGCACGTGTCAATTTCCGCTCGTTACATGCATAGAGTCTTTTCAAAATAAACTTCCGTCTTCACAGGAAACAACTTGGTTAGGTTTACGCAACATAACTACTGAATTAGTTTTAGGAAAAGATCGTGGTTTGGTTTAAAATAACTACGGGAAGTGCCGTAATTTAAGTACGGAAGATCCTGTACGTGAAAATAAATCAATGTTGACTTCTGGTTTCACACGGGATACGAACAGTGTACTCCTAGGTGAAAGTCTGTTGTTTTTTGACCCACCCATCCACCCCGACCTCCTCTCTACACAGCGTTTCTCACTCTGGATTACACACAAAATGATTTTGTAGGATATATACGAATTACAGTGCATTACTTGGCGTAGGTAGAGCTACGAACGGTGTATGAGAACAGCCTGCATTATTATGCAGCATAATATAGCCTGTTCTTGCACTGGAAATGCATACATACCATCATAGTGACCTACCGTCAATGGAGGTACCAGCAGAATGGGGTTAATCAGGAGGTCTTCATAGTATTTCTTACAAGGGTCATCTTGAAGAGTCCAGGTGCTTCTGAACCACTCTGCAGGAAAACAACCAAAGACAGTAGAGGTAGTGAAGTTTGACTGATGTGAATGGGACACAGTGGCGGTGAATGGACCATACACTTTCATTGTTTCAAATCAGACCATTAATGGCCCTAATGGGGCTTTTAAACAAACTGCCAACATGGTGATAATAGTTCCAATAATGTAATTACATCATGAGTTTAAAGGTGCTCTATACGATAATATAGCAGCAAACAACTATTTGCAATGTAAAGATATAGAGGAGTAATGTCTACCTGAGCAGAGGATGAAGTCAATCTCCCTCTGTGTCTGTGTGTGTGTGTGTGTGTATGTGTGTGTGTTTGTGTCTGTGTGTGTGTGTGTCTGATAACGCCGTCCTGATTGACGGCTCGCTGAAGCGTAGCAACCAACCTCTGGTTCCCCCTCAGGTTAACACTGTTAGCTCTGTCAGTAGTGTTGCCTTTGTTTTCACTGTTAGCGCTGTTAGCACCATCAACTATGAGCTGTCGCCATGTTGAGAGCCATAAAGAGGCAATAGAAATGCTCCCAATCTTGCATTTAGCACCTTTAACAAGAAGCACGGACATTATCATCATAATATTGTTATTCTTTTTTATTCTTATTATATTCTGTCATCACTGTGTGGTGAAACCATGTATCTCCAAAACTGTTGATTTTGAATTTATTAAACAGAAAGATTAATGCAGCTACAGTATGATCAATATTTTCAAACTAACAATGTATCAAATGATAATGTGGCCACAATTACGTAATACTGTATATTCCCACTTGTAATGGACTCACCTTTCAAGCTATCACTCCAGTCAATTTTCTTCATTCCAGTGCATTTTTCATTGATGCCATCCATCTTTGCTAGGCGGCTTTGGTGATCAGCAAAGGCAATCTGAAAAAAATCTAATGATATTACAAACTTATCGCTCTAAAAACAGCTAAACAAGAGCAAAGGAACTGAAAAAGCCCTTCTTCACCTTGTACAGATAAAGCCAGTTCCAGATAATACTGACGAAGAAGCTGACAGCAAACAGTCGTCTGAACTGCACGAACCAGGACACCGTTGACCAGAGCTGAGTGCATATGATGGCCACTATGATCAGAACAAAGACCCCCATCTGGAACACAAACAGACAGAACAGAGAACAACTTGACTGGTTGCACGAGATGGAAAACCGCTTAACTAACGTCAAACCTAAATGTAGGGCAACACCTAAATGTGAGGCACCTTACCCAGACGGATTGTAAGTGTTAATATTGTTTAGAAGCTATATTTAAGTTAAAAACTAAAAAAAAAACGTTTTATTCCAGGTTGAAAAATACCAAAGTTACCCTTTAAGAGTATACACATACAGAGTGAAGCGGCATAATGTTCTTGTTTGAGAACTACGATGACTGAAGGAAAAAAACAATCAGAGAAATCTTCTTTGAACCGTCATTACATTTGAGGTTTTCAGTATTTTAAAATTCAGTTGGAAGTTATCTAGTGTGCACTAGACGTTAAGGATGTACATTTTCTCTCTACATAAACCAGGTACTCCAGTTTGCAACACACACTCAAGTCTCACTAAAGACACATGCAGAAAAGACTTCTGACTACACTCAGATTTTAAAGCTCTGACAATGAACGCTAAGTGTCTAGTGTCTTTAGGTATCATATGACTGAAGTATCTTAGAGACTCATAAACAAAGATTTCAGTTTAATGAATGAGCTTACTTTTAATATTGTGTCAAGCTCCACGCCAAAGGTGTCTTCAAAACGCCACTTCCAGGCCTCGTAGTCATGTGGTCTGATATCTACCAGTATCTGACTGATGGCGTTGTCCAGAGCTCCTGTTCTGCAGCTGTCGTCACCCTCCAGAAGTGACTCAATCTCTGCCATGGCTCGTGAGGACAGTCTGATTTTGGCATCGTAGAAGACGTCCGCGGAGTCACTGGGCTGGGGACAAAAGGGGACAGACAGCATTGTCAAATGTAGGCCACATGATGACTGCAAGAAAGGTTCAGTAAAATACATTTAAGATGAGAAAAGACTGCATTCAAAGCCACATAACACAGCATAATACATGTGAAATGACCACGCACCAAACCAACTCTTTGTATTTCTTTCCGGAGTCTGGTAAGGAAGCGTTTGAAAACTGGGTTGCATGTAGGCTGCTGTGAGATGAGAGTGATTCTCTTCATGTCTTCAATCTGAATGAAAGCAAAGAACAATATTTGTGAGAAACGTTATCGTCTCTGACCGGGTGCCGGTTTCTCCCTCCAGCCGCGGTCGGGAGGCTGAAGCAGGAAAAGCCAACACTAAGATCAGCAGTGATTCATGGAGAGACCTTCGTCTGATCAGCTAACATTACTGCCAAGCAGCTGAAATATAGAGTGATATTGTGGTTTTAGCTGACGTGTGTCGCCTCACTGTGTTGAGTGATGCTCGTTCATGTCTATTTAGAGCGAGCACAAGCGCGAGCCAGACGCTGACTTTCGTTGACTTATCGGCCACAGGTGTCGCTGTTAACAAGCATTTCTGATTCTTACAAACAGTCTCTTTAAGTAACATTTAAAGATAAAAATATCCTAAAGAGGTGGTAAATGTCTGTCAAAACCACTGGAACAGAAATACCTTTCTGTTGTATATAACAAAAGGTGTTAAAGAAAGCAGAGTCAATTCAGTGGCTCCAATTAGCCAAAACAAACAGATTTAAAAGCTCTTTCAACTAAACTAAACTCTGTGAGGAAAACATACATGAACACATAACCCCATTCAAGATTTAAATTCAAAATATTTAACCATTCTATTTTCAGTCATAATTTACCTTATTTATTTTTTCATCTTGTTTCTGTTGCACTACAGAAAATGACTGACTGATTGATTGATATTTACTGACTAATGTTTGAATCTGACAGTAACTAAAGATGTAAAGGATTTCCAGAGAAACCACTGTTAGCCTTTGCACCTACTTTGAATTCCTGTACTGTAACTGACTTCCCCAGAAGAACAAACAATAAGTCTACCACGCCCTATAACCACAAACCTGTCTCTTTAGATCCACTGTTAGATCCACCTGTTGTGAGTCATGAGTGTACTCCCTTCTCTTGGCTGGCACATCGTCATAGTTTGTTGGCTACAGAGCATTCAGTGTAATGGTAACATCATTAAAACCAACCAACCTCTGCAGGCTTCTTCATGCTTTTGGTGCTTGAATCGTAGTTGATCATGTCATACGGGTCTACCCAGTCATTGTCCGCCTCCTGTCCTGTTACAACCAGAGACAGGCTGAATACCAGGACGATGAGGAGCATCCCGGCAGAGAGAGGAGGCTATACTTCACCTAATAAACCAGTCCAGTGTTACAGAGAGTTAGCTCGCTGCAGCTGATAACATCCAAACAAGACTCCCAGGGAAGTGAACACAAGTACAGGTGGCTAACTGTCAGACCTATCGACTAAAACTTGGTTTAAAAGACACTTTAATAGGTTAAGGTTACACTAATACGCTGAATATTAAAGACTTTACACTTTAACTACAGTAAAAACGTGCAGAAAAACAGCTCAGCAGTACTATCACTATTTACTAGTGATGTTACGTGCTGTGCCGAGGCTCCGGAGCGTGTGTCGAGTAATCCAGGAAGTTTCCTGAGATGCGCGTGTCGAGGCTTGTATCGTTTTAAATAATGAAGTCATTGATGACATCCGAAGCCTCGCTGCCCGGCCGTACCGCCCACTAGTTCATGAAGTGTTTCAGATATTCACTGGTTCAACCAATGCCGCTTTCCAGAAGTGACACAGAACACTAATATTAACCCTCCTGCAATTATTATATTATATTACACTACACTACAATACAATTATTAACTTAGGATTGGTTTGCACACATAAGATGAATTACTCACGAAACAATTACAGTTTATTATACATGTATCTTATATGCTCATAATATACTTACTAAATAGACATTTTATTAAATATGATATATATATATATATATATATATATATATATATAAATTGATTACATGGTAATAGATTTTTTTTCATTGTTTATAGTCATTCCCAACAGCCTTTACTGGCGCAAAATACAGTATATCACAGATCTGTGTTCCCAGTAGACCACAACCAGCACTGATCCCAGTAGAGCACTTATACACCAAAAACTGACAAACTGACAATAACCTGATATTTTCAGGTGGATTTTCATTTCATTCTCACTGTGCAATATCATTTTCCACTTGTGCAATTTTGTTAATAGTCTGTTTATTGTCAATACTGTATAGACTCCTATTTTTATACTTCCAATCTTTATACTTGGTTCATATTTTGTTACACTTTGTTTAGCTCTTTTTTACTGTGTTAGCTGATGCATCTTGTTTCTTGCACTCTCCCCTTTGCTGCTGTACACTGCACATCTCCCCACTGCGGGACTAATAAAGGAATATCTTATCTTATCTTATCACATGGTTAAGATCATATTTGTCTGTTTTACACTCTTTGACCACCAGGTGGTTTCGTGAACACATGAAGCCTCGAGCAATGAACCCTTTTCCGAACCAATTTGCTGGAAAGCTTCAAAGCTTCATGAGGCTTCATCTCGCCATCACTACTATTTACCACACAACAGAACAGCTTTACGTCAACGGCACAACCATTTGACACGACGATTTACGTCCGTCGCAAAGGCTAACGGGAAATGTAGTTTCAAATATTTTTATTAGGAAGCATGTGCATGTCAGTGATACAGACTTCTGTAGGGTGTGTCTCATGCCTCCTTTTTGATATATATCAACAAAAACCGACAATACTAGGAAGTAAGGGCAAACAAAAATGGAGTCAAGCAAATACAAAGAACATAAGTAGTTAAAGGGATAAAAAGTAATAATAATAATACAAATAAAATAAATAAAGTAAATTAAATAAATAAAATAAATTACATAAATTACATAAATTACATAAATTAAATAAATAAATAAAACAGACAACACCCTAAGGCACACAAATCAGGGAGACATTGGCGACATACAGTATATACATAAACATGTGTAACCCACCCCGAACCTTCCCATCCCTGAGCAGTGCTACCTCGGCTACTAAAGACTATGTGTGTATTGCGTCTTGATTGTCCGTCCCTTCTATAGAGGAGATAATGGGTCTCCAAATCTTATAATGGGTCTCCAAATCTTTTCAAATACCTCTGTCTACCTCTGTCTGTCATTAAGAGTGTACCGGATTCTTTCTAGGTGGAGGGTGTCAGTCAGTGTTTTTATCCAGGATATAAATGTTGGCACCTCTTTCCCTTTCCAGAACAAGAGAATCAGACAAAATGTAGGCATACTTGAAAATATCAAAAGTAAAGTAGGAAAGGAGTAAAGAAGAATTAACCTGTCAGTGTTTTATTATTACATTATTTGATTATTTTTGCCGACAGCATTTTAATGCTTTTAATACTGTTGGTTTGTTTGATCAATTCATATTTTATAAGCTCATCACATGTTTTGTATGTAAAATCTTAATCTGCAAAGTGACACTAGCTGTCAAATAAATGTAGTAACAGAAATATTCAAGTACAGACACCTAAATATTGTACTAGATGTACTTATTACATGCCACCACTGTCGTTAAGTGTGCATACCACATTACAGTGATTCATAGCCTATGATGCACCTCAAAAACACATTAAGACAACAAATATGGAATTGATTTGAATGCAACCATAACATCTGTCTCCTGACTGCTGCATCTGGACACTGAAAGCAGGTCACACTTAAACTTGATGACCCCTGGGAACTCCCTGGTGCAACAGTCTCATACTGTAGGCCACTTGTATTTCTATAGTTACATTTTTTTAAATCACAGGAAACACTGAATTAAAGATTCAACAAAACTTTTATTGCAAAAAATGTGTATATAATATTTACATTAATAGCAACATTTCTGGAGAACATATTTATTATGTTTTTACTTGACTTTCTGCCATTTACAGTTCAGCTGTTCAGTTAAACTACTCCGTTCAGAGTTCAGGACAAATAATCTACATCTTCAGAAAGACGTGCGCAGAACACGGAGAACATTATGTCAAGGGGTTTCAGGAGCCTCAGCAAAAGGTCCTAAAATGAGGGCATCCATGTGAATGACCAAAACTAATTTTGGCCTCTGTACATGATACAGGAGCCCAAAGTGTGGCAGACATCTTAGCTCACAAAGCTCCATAAATGCTCACCTGCGACATGTTTAATAGTTAGAAAGGCAACACTGTGAGAGTGCTACAGGATCACATTTATTTTCCTTTTTGCCCTTTACCACCCTTCATCCCTCCTCTGCCACCCTTTGTCTGTCTGTTAGAATCCCCGAGCGGTCATGGAGGAAATGATGATCAGTCCACAACTGGATGGCATTTCAGCATAGAAGCATTTATTTTCCTTTTCACACCCGTCACACATGTTGCCTCCACCGTAGTATTCCCCCAAATGGACCCAAACTCATGGTTTTTATACTCCCCTCAATTGGCCCACACCATTTCCCAAACACAACACCACACCAATATACAAAAATATCCACATTTATGTACATAAAGCCATTTCCCACATTTAAATCCTCTTAATAAATACATACACACCTAACTATCTTCAATAAATATCCATAAACATTACCCTTTCACAAATACACACAAAACAGTCCCGCCGAACTCCCCTCCACCCACTTCCCACTGGTTTCGCCCTCCCGGAACTATTAATAGGGCGCGAGTCCCCGGGGATCTCTTTCACCCGCGCACCTTGGGAAACGGAAACCGGCAGAAGTAAGTTTGGCATGTTATTGACTGTTTTAATTAATTAATACCTCCGTGTGTTCATTAAGTATCTTCAATAATCCATATGTATAGTAATTATAGTTACACATACTATATTACTCCAGTAACGGCGAGCCGTCGTTACACTGTCCTCTTCCTTTGTCGCCTTTTCCTTTGCCCCCTTTAGTGTCTTTCCTCTGCATCGCCCGCATGTCTTTCTTCATGCGACCGTCCACCACTTTGAAGGCTCCCTTGACGCCGGCCGGCCGCCTCACCTTCCTGCCAGCCCCCTTTTTGGTCACGACGTATGTTACTTCTCTCTTCTCCTTCCCCAGGCCTGCTTTCTTGTAGATACTGACAGAACGGGAACAAGACAAGACAAAATGATTGAAATTATGTTATTGATACAATTATCCAGTATGAAGCGATGCATTTAGCTTAATGGAGTCATTAAACCCTACAGGTGTGACATCATACCTCTTCAACTGAGCCATCTTCTCCCTCTCGGAGATGTCCACTATGTTGACGACTGCTTCTGCTTTCTTCTTAGCCGATTCCGATCGCAACTTGCGATTTTTAATTAACCTTTTAAAAATCCGACGGGCCGCCGATCTTTCGGAGGTTGTAGCTCACTTTTAAAGCTAGAGCGAAGATACTGGCAACATATGGCACTAAAAAACCTAAGGAATCCATTGATACCAACCATATCATACTAGCTTGTCGCAAAGGAGGTTACATTTTTGCCATGTTATGATTTGAGCATATTTTCTATGCTAAATGCAGTACCTGTGAGGGTTTCTGGACAATATTTGTCATTGTTGTGTTGTTAATTGATTTACAATAATACATATATAGATACATTTGCATAAAGCAACAGCTATCATCAAAACATAAAAGTAAAAATACAAAACATGACTAAACGTCATAAAAATATGATCTAGTTATTAAATACTTATTTACCAATTTATGTCGCATGTAATATTCACCATCCCATTAGAGCTTGTGCAAAGCTGAAGCATTAAAACATAACAAACAGTTAACTTTAAAGGTTATATCACAGTTAAGAAGCATTATTGGATGTCTAAATTTGGATATTATTAAGATGAATTTGATTTAGTTTTCATGTATTTTAACTCACTGGAGCATCAGTTTGTGAAGGTTGCCCTTCTGCTGGCTGAGGTCTCGGTGCTGCACCGTCTCTGCTGATTTTATCTTGAGAACATTTTGTATTCACTTTCAGAGGTTTAATCTTTGATGGAGATGAATCTGATTCGGTGGGTTTGGTTTTTGTTTGGGTCGTGTTAGCAGGAACACTCTCTCCTTCTAGCTCCTCTTGGGTCTCCGGCTGGTTTTCTGAATCTGACTCATCGGAGAGATTCTGCTCCGCCTCACGCCGCTTACCATCCGTCTCATTCTCGCTATACCGAGGCTCGGTGGTGCGTAGTGTCTCTACAACCAACTTGGCTGGCTTTTCCCTGGGTCTGTTGGGCTGCCTCTGACGAACCTGGTTCCTGTCTAATCTGCCACCTTCGACTCGTCGCCTTGGGACTTGTTGTGGTGGTGGTGCGTCCCCTGCTGCTAAGAGGTCAACGATCTGCTGTAGGCAAGGTTGCAGTTGCTCCAACTGTGTTGGAGGTGGATCCAATCGAGGGCGGCGGAAAGGAGCAGCGATGCCATGCTGGAAGACTGCTTGCACGCCTCCGTACATGCATACCTGTAGAAGAGTTAAATAAATATTATCTGGTTTAATTTATTTGTATGGGTGTCAATGTAATTTAATCAAGGGTCCTTACCACTATGGCGAGCACAATAGTGAGGAGAACTGGGATCTGCAGGGTGATTGGTAGATCTTTGAGGAGGGCTACAAGAAACTCACTGATCCCCTGTCCAACGTGCTTTAGTGGCTCTGTGAAGAAGGTTGTGATGGTAACTGCGATCGCCTAAACAGAGAGGGATGTTTAGAATATAACTTTCTGTGCCTCATTTCCACATCCATACAGATATTCAAAACTGATACCAATTTTAAAATGTTATAGTTTGGGACGACTCTTGATTTATATACATTTATGATAGAGTTAAATGCTTCATTTTATTTCCTCAATAAATGCCTAAAATCTGAAAAATAAAACAGCAATTCAACATTTTGGCACTTTTATGTTGTGATGTCTTCAAACAAAAGTTAAAAGTCATTATTATGTCATTATGCAAGGTATCCTCAAACAGTTCGTATGATATCTTACAAAAAGTTGCTGTTGTTCTCCAACGAATGTCCAGCAGCACGTGTCAATTTCCGCTCGTTACATGCATAGAGTCTTTTCAAAATAAACTTCCGTCTTCACAGGAAACAACTTGGTTAGGTTTAGGCAACATAACTACTGAATTAGGTTTAGGAAAAGATCGGGGTTTGGGTTAAAATAACTACGGAAGTGGCGTAATTTAAGTACGGAAGATCCTGTACATGAAAATAAATCAATGTTGACTTCTGGTTTCACACGGGATACGAACAGTGTACTCCTAGGTGAAAGTCTGTTGTTTTTTGACCCACCCATCCACCCCGACCTCCTCTCTACGCAGCGTTTCTCACTCTGGATTTCACACAAAATGATTTTGTAGGATATATACGAATTACAGTGCATTACTTGGCGTAGGTAGAGCTACGAACGGTGTATGAGAACAGCCTGCATTATTATGCAGCATAATATAGCCTGTTCTTGCACTGGAAACAAATACATGCCATCATAGTGACCTACCTTTGTTGGAGGTACCAGCAGAATGGGGTTAACCACGATGGCTTCATAGTATTCCTTACAAGGGTCACCTTGAAGAGTCCAGGTGCTTCTGAACCACTCTGCAGGAAAACAACCAAAGACAGTAGAGGTAGTGAAGTTTGACTGATGTGAATGGGGCACAGTGGCGGTGAATGGACCATACACTTTCATTGTTTCAAATCAGACCATTAATGGCCCTAATGGGGCTTTTAAACAAACTGCCAACATGGTGATAATAGTTCCAATAATGTAATTACATCATGAGTTTAAAGGTGCTCTATACGATAATATAGCAGCAAACAACTATTTGCAATGTAAAGATATAGAGGAGTCATGTCTACCTGAGCAGAGGATGAAGTCAATCTCCCTCTGTGTCTGTGTGTGTGTGTATGTGTGTGTGTGTGTGTTTGTGTCTGTATGTGTGTGTCTGATAACGCCGTCCTGATCGACGGCTCGCTGAAGCGTAGCAACCAACCTCTGGTTCCCCCTCAGGTTAACACTGTTATCTCTGTCAGTAGTGTTTCCTTTGTTTTCACTGTTAGCGCTGCTAGCACCGCAAACTATGAGCTGTCGCCATGTTGAGAGCCATAAAGAGGCAATAGAAATGCTCCCAATCTTGCATTTAGCACCTTTAACAAGAAGCACGGACATTATCATCATAATATTGTTATTCTTTTTTATTCTTATTATATTCTGTCATCACTGTGTGGTGAAACCATGTATCTCCAAAACTGTTGATTTTGAATTTATTAAACAGAAAGATTAATGCAGCTACAGTATAATCAATATTTTCAAACTAACAATGTATCAAATGATAATGTGGCGACAATTACGTAATACTGTATATTCCCACTTGTAATGGACTCACCTTTCAAGTTATCACTCCAGTCAATTTTCTTCATTCCAGTGCATTTTTCATTGATGCCATCCATCTTTGCTAGGCGGCTTTGGTGATCAGCAAAGGCAATCTGAAAAAAATCTAATGATATTACAAACTTATCGCTCTAAAAACAGCTAAACAAGAGCAAAGGAACTGAAAAAGCTCTTCTTCACCTTGTACAGATAAAGCCAGTTCCAGATAATACTGACGAAGAAGCTGACAGCAAACAGTCGACTGAACTGCACGAACCAGGACACCGTTGACCAGAGCTGAGTGCATATGATGGCCACTATGATCAGAACAACGAGCATCATCTGGAACACAAACAGACAGAACAGAGAACAACTTGACTGGTTGCACGAGATGGAAAACCGCTTAACTAACGTCAAACCTAAATGTAGGGCAACACCTAAATGTGAGGCACCTTACCCAGACGGATTGTAAGTGTTAATATTGTTTAGAAGCTATATTTATGTTAAAAACTAAAAAAAAAACGTTTTATTCCAGGTTGAAAAATACCAAAGTTACCCTTTAAGAGTATATACATACAGAGTGAAGCGGCATAATGTTCTTGTTTGAGAACTACGATGACTGAAGGAAAAAAACAATCAGAGAAATCTTCTTTGAACCGTCATTACATTTGAGGTTTTCAGTATTTTAAAATTCAGTTGGAAGTTATCTAGTGTGCACTAGACGTTAAGGATGTACATTTTCTCTCTACATAAACCAGGTACTCCAGTTTGCAACACACACTCAAGTCTCACTAAAGACACATGCAGAAAAGACTTCTGACTACACTCAGATTTTAAAGCTCTGACAATGAATGCTTAGTGTCTAGTGTCTTTAGGTATCATATGACTGAAGTATCTTAGAGACTCATAAACAAAGATTTCAGTTTAATGAATGAGCTTACTTTAAATATTGTGTCAAGCTCCACGCCAAAGGTGTCTTCAAAACGCCACTTCCAGGCCTCGTAGTCATGTGGTCTGATATCTACCAGTATCTGACTGATGGCGTTGTCCAGAGCTCCTGTTCTCCAGCTGTCGTCACCCTCCAGAAGTGACTCAATCTCTGCCATGGCTCGTGAGGACAGTCTGATTTTGGCATCGTAGAAGACGTCCGCGGAGTCACTGGGCTGGGGACAAAAGGGGACAGACAGCATTGTCAAATGTAGGCCACATGATGACTGCAAGAAAGGTTCAGTAAAATACATTTAAGATGAGAAAAGACTGCATTCAAAGCCACATAACACAGCATAATACATGTGAAATGACCACGCACCAAACCAACTCTTTGTATTTCTTTCCGGAGTCTGGTAAAGAAGCGTTTGAAAACTGGGTTGCATGTAGGCTGCTGTGGGATGAGAGCGATTCTCTTCTTTAGGTCTTCAATCTGAATGAAAGCAAAGAACAATATTTGTGAGAAACGTTATCGTCTCCGACCGGGTGCCGGTTTCTCCCTCCAGCCGCAGTCGGGAGGCTGAAGCAGGAAAAGCCAACACTAGGATCAGCATTGGTTCATGGAGAGACCTTCGTCTGGTCAGCTAACATTACTGCCAAGCAGCTGAAATATAGAGTGATATTGTGGTTTTAGCTGACGTGTGTCGCCTCACTGTGTTGAGTGATGCTCGTTCATGTCTATTTAGAGCGAGCACAAGCGCAAACCCGACGCTGACTTTCGTTGACTTAACAGCCACAGGTGTCGCTGTTAACAAGCATTTCTGATTTTTACAAACACTCTCTTTAAGTAACATTTAAAGATAAAAATATCCTAAAGAGGTGGTAAATGTCTGTCAAAACCACTGGAACAGAAATACCTTTCTGTTGTATATAAGAAAAGGTGTTAAAGAAAGCAGAGTCAATTCAGTGGCTCCAATTAGCCAAAACAAACAGATTTAAAAGCTCTTTCAACTAAACTAAACTCTGTGAGGAAAACATACATGAACACATAACCCCATTCAAGATTTAAATTCAAAATATTTAACCATTCTATTTTTAGTCATAATTTACCTTATTTATTTTTTCATCTTGTTTCTGTTGCACTACAGAAAATGACTGACTGATTGATTGATATTTACTGACTAATGTTTGAATCTGACAGTAACTAAAGATGTAAAGGATTTCCAGAGAGACCACTGTTAGCTTATACACCTACTCTTAATTCCTGTACTGTAACTGATTTCCCCAGAAGAACTTCTAACAAACAATAAGGCTACCACGCCTTATAACCACAAACCTGTCTCTTTAGATCAGGCTTCTCAATCTCGCGGCCCGCGGGCCAATTGCGGCCCGCAAGACGATATTTTGTGGCCCCCACCTTGATATGAAAGTTTAATGTTAGTGCGGCCCGCAAATTTTTTTTTTTTTTTTTTTTTTTTATAAAGTTTTTTTTTTGGGGGCATTTTTTCATTTTTATTGACAGGACAGTGGATAGAGTCTTGAAAGGGGGGAGAGAGAGAGTGGATGCGGAAAGGGCCACAGGCCGGATTCGAACCCGGGCCGCCGCGGTCAGGACCAAGCCTTGTTGGGCGCCCGCTCTACCAACTGAGCTAACCAGGCGCCCTCGGCCCGCGAGTTTTATGTGAATGGCAGTTTGCCGTGGAAGGTCCCTTTGTTGCGCGAGCCCGAGCTGAACGAACCTACCAATCACAGCGGGGTATGTGGCTCCCGGGGGCGGGCAATCGGCCGGGCTTGATGCAAGCAGAGAAACATTTCACAACAACTATGGCGGCCCGTGTAACATCGCATAAGCTTGATTAAAGCTTGATTTATACTTCTGCGTTGACTCGACGCCGCAGCCTGACGTCACCTCTCCAGACATGGAACTACACGTCGCGGCGACGCAGACCGCAACAGCTGTGATTGGTCCAGTCTCTCAGCGATGCTGAGCGGCCAGGACCAAGTTCTACTTCTCTCTGCCTCCATCTGTTCAATGTTTGTTCACACAAATCCACTCAGATATATGTTCTCTTTTCGGCGTTGCAGTAATGTCAGTAAAAGCTCTGTGGTTCAACAGTTATTAGCTCCAACTGCGCTCAGTTTCTGTTTGGAGTACAAGAAGAAGAAGGAACTCATAGAGACGCCGCCGCCAACTAGCGGTCTGGTGGTGTAATTGCAGAGCAACACAAACACAGCAGGCACAACTTTATTGTGGAGTGACACCAAGTGGAATGAATATATATCATGTCTTTTTCAAAGCCTGCAGTGAAGAGAAAGGTTGGTGACAAGCACAGACAATTTCAGGAAAAGTGGGAGACGCAATAGAGGCCATGTTCAGAAGAACCCATTCAAGTTAAAGAACTGTTAATAATGACGTTTGAGAAGATTGTTTTTTTTTAACAAAGCTTTTTTTGTGGAATACCTGATGCGGCCCAGCCTCACCCAGACTCTGCCTCCAGCGGCCCCCAGGTAAATTGAGTTTGAGACCACTGCTTTAGATCCACCACTTGTGTCCTGCAGGACGTCAGCTCCACCTGTTGTGAGTCATGAGTGTACTCCCTTCTCTTGGCTGGCACATCGTCATAGTTTGTTGGCTACAGAGCATTCAGTGTAATGGTAACATCATTAAAACCAACCAACCTCTGCAGGCTTCTTCATGCTTTTGTTGCTTGGATCGTAGTTGATCATGTCATACGGATCTACCCAGTCGTTGTCCGCCTCCTGTCCTGTTACAACCAGAGACAGGCTGAATACCAGGACGATGAGGAGCATGCTGGCAGAGAGAGGAGGCTATACTTCACCTAATAAACCAGTCCAGTGTTACAGAGAGTTAGCTCGCTGCAGCTGATAACATCCAAACAAGACTCCCAGGGAAGTGAACACAAGTACAGAGTGGCTAACTGTCAGACTCATCGACTAAAACGTGGTTTAAAAGACACTTTAATAGGTTAAGGTTACACTAATACGCTGAATATTAAAGACTTTACACTTTAACTACAGTAAAAACGTGCAGAAAAACAGCTCAGCAGTACTATCACTATTTACTAGTGATGTTACGTGCTGTGCCGAGGCTCCGGAGCGTGTGTCGAGTAATCCAGGAAGTTTCCTGAGATGCGCATGTCGAGGCTTGTATCGTTTTAAATAATGAAGTCATTGATGACATCCGAAGCCTCGCTGCCCGGCCGTACCGCCCACTGGTTCATGAAGTGTATGATATATATATATATATATATATATATATATATTTTAAATCACAGGAAACACTGAATTAAAGATTCAACAAAACTTTTATTGCAAAAAATGTGTATATAATATTTACATTAATAGCAACATTTCTGGAGAACACATTTATTATGTTTTTACTTGATTTTCTGCCATTTACAGTTCAGCTGTTCAGTTAAACTACTCCGTTCAGAGTTCAGGACAAATAATCTACATCTTCAGAAAAACGTGCGCAGAACACGGAGAACATTATGTCAAGAGGTTTCAGGAGCCTCAGCGAAAGGTCCTAAAATGAGGGCATCCATGTGAATGACCAAAACTAATTTTGGCCTCTGTACATGATACAGGAGCCCAAAGTGTGGCAGACATCTTAGCTCACAAAGCTCCATAAATGCTCACCTGCGACATGTTAAATAGTTAGAAAGGCAACACTGTGAGAGTGCTACAGGATCACATTTATTTTCCTTTTCGCCCTTTACCACCCTTCATCCCTCCTCTGCCACCCTTTGTCTGTCCTCCTCCTTTGCCGCCTTTTCCGCCTTTTCCTTTGCCCCCTTTAGTGTCTTTCCTCTGCATCGCCCGCATGTCTTTCTTCATGCGACCGTCCACCACTTTGAAGGCTCCCTTGACGCCGGCCGGACGCCTCACCTTCCTGCCAGCCCCCTTTTTGGTCACGACGTATGTTACTTCTCTCTTCTCCTTCCCCAGGCCTGCTTTCTTGTAGATACTGACAGAACAGGAACAAGACAAGACAAAATGATTGAAATGATGTTATTGATACAATTATCCAGTATGAAGCGATGCATTTAGCTTCATGGAGTCATTAAACCCTACAGGTGTGACGTTATACCTCTTCAACTGAGCCATCTTCTCCCTCTCGGAGATGTCCACTATGTTGACGACTGCTTCTGCTTTCTTCTTAGCCGATTCCATCTTCTTCAGCATCTGGAAACGTCACAGAGAAACAAACAAATCAAAATCTACAGAAATATGTTGCCTGAAAGGTTTGGGGTGTTTTTGTTTGTCTTAAAACGGATCAAGCAGCTGTAATGATTTCAACCATAATCCAGTTTTATGTCTTTTGGCATCATCAATGTACTTTCTCCCTGATCTTACCCTCCTCTTCTTCCTGGCCTTGGCCTCAGCGACTCGTTTGATGGGTCGGGCATCGATCTCCTTCCATTTTTGTTTGAACTCCTCCACCATCTCCTTGGTGACCGGCGTCGGCTTCTTCCGGTGTTTCCCTTCATCGTCTAGGAACCATGCCGGTACGTCCCACACCTCCTCGGAGCTAGCAAACCTGCAGGACCATACAATCAGCTTGCTGTCTTTCAATAATATACTCGTTCAAAATGCGATACGTGTGTAAAAAGTGTCAGACTTCGTCGCTGCTAGCTCTTTGATGTTGATTTGGTGTGTCTGGGCTTTAAAGTGTATTTTAATTTTCAAAAATTACACATATAGTGCACTAGCATGTATTTATAGCAGCAGGACTTTGTATGTGGGATTAAGTCAAAATAAACTTCAGTGCCCATGTTCATCGTAATGAAAGAACATCCAGTGCGACTGCGTGGCTCATTTACAGTAAGTGTATTTAAATTCATATCAGGCTCTGGCAACACAGGCGGTACTTGTTAGTGGGACCAATAATTTGTTGATTTGGTCTTTTCATTGGATTTGTTGACAAAATCAAAATATAGAATATTTCAGCCTTATAATTTAAATTGCTGTAAGCTTTGTGAGACAATTTGAACCAGTGGGAAAGTGGACACACATTGAAAAACACACTCATACAAACAGACCTGTGGAAGGAGCCGTCCACCAGGTCCCTAGCTCTCTTCTTAGACGTGGCGATCTGACAGCCCAGGGCCAGACCCTCTGCATTCAGGATCCTGGCTCTCTTACCTGAGGAGCACAGAAACCATTAAGTTACACAAAAACATGTAGCTGAACAACCTTATTATATATTTATTTATTCATCTTGGTTACTTATGTAACCTGATTTTAAGGTGATGTTTCAGTTTCCAAAAGGTTTGTGTAGGTTGGAGATCACCAGCTTAACACCTGAAATATAAATGCTAGGGCTTTCAAAGTTAACGTGTTCATAACGCATTAATGCAAATTTGTTTTGATGCCACTGTTTCTTTAACGCAACTTGCGATTTTTAATTAACCTTTTAAAAATCCGACGGGCCGCCGATCTTTCGGAGGTTGTAGCTCACTTTTAAAGCTAGAGCGAAGATACTGGCAACATATGGCACTAAAAAACCTAAGGAATCCATTGATACCAACCATATCATACTGGCTTGTTTCGCAAAGGAGGTTACATTTTTGCCATGTTATGATTTGAGCATATTTCCTATGCTAAATGCAGTACCTGTGAGGGTTTCTGGACAATATTTGTCATTGTTGTGTTGTTAATTGATTTACAATAATATATATATAGATACATTTGCATAAAGCAGCATATTTGCCCACTCCCAAGTTGATAAGAGTATTAAATACTTGACAAAACTCCCTTTAAGGTACATTCTGAACAGATACAAAATGTGCAATTAATCGCAAATAAATATTTTAATCGATTGACAGTCCTAATAAATGCTCCTCATACTCACTGATGCTTTCTACAGGAACAACCTGGAAGTTCTCATCATTGGCCTCTTCTGAAACCCCGCCAGCCCCGCCAGCCCCGCCAGCCCCTTTAGTGACCTGCTTCATCTTGGTAATCTCCCTGGAACAAGCAGCAAAGATTTATTTCGTTGTCAATAGTATTAATCCATTATATAATATTTTGAACAGAACACAGCAAACAGTAAATGAGGTTTTACTTCTCGTCTTCACTGCTGTCATCTGAGTCGCTGTCACTCTCCTCTTCAGCTTCTTTTGAAGGTCCCGCCTTTTCTTCCGCAGGTGGGGCAGCCTCCTCTTCCTCCTCCTCCTCCTCTTCCTCTTCTTCAGCTTTCCTCTTTTTGGCTTTTCCAAAAGAATATCCAACATTTCCATTATTTCGTCACTCCCAGATTTAGGTGAGCTTTTACCCTTTTAAAAGTGTTTTATTCTAAACTTGTTTTATGTCATTTTTTTTACTGAATCATGGAAAAAATTCTTTAGATGAACATATGTGAATAAATGAATGAGAAAACAGGGGAGACGGTTACCAGCTTTTTTGTTCTGAAGCAACTCGGTCTGTCGGAGCTCGCTCTCTGCGTCTCCTTCCATGTCGATCTCGGAGAATATGCCCTAGAGAGCAAAGAGATGGCAGGGTCAAAGGTCACAGGTCACACAGATATTAACTTGAGGAATATCAGCAAAGATGTGAGCAAAGAGGTGAGCAGGTGACAAATCATTATACAACACCAGTTTGAGTAACTGTGAACATGAACATTATATAAATTACACTATGGGAGCACAGGTGGACAAACCTTGCTGAACCACAGGTTGGCCTCTCGTTCCTTCTTCTCATCCTTTCCCTCCAGTTCCACCAGCAAGCCGCTACCCTGCCCTTCATCCTCCTCATCGTCCTCCGCTTCTGTGAACTTTACTCTGGAAAACAGAGACACATTCAAGCAAAAACTCTGTGAAAGCAGAACATTATTTCCAAGACAAGGCAGGAACAGAATTTAAAATAGTGGACTGACTTCATGCAGTATTACTTCACTTACTTCTTCTTTGGTGCCTTCATCTCTAGATCTTTCTGTCTCTGCTCCACCTCTTCCATGTCATCATCACTTAAATCAGAGGCCAGGGACATTTTATCCGCCTCATCATCCTCTTCCTCAGACAGGTGGAGGTCGTCATCTTCATCTACCAGGTTGTCTGCCAACTGCATGTCCCCCTTGGCTAGATCAGCCAGCGCCTGATGGAGAGATGTGAATACCACAGGAAAATCATATTAACATTCGGGACATCAGGTTTGTTGGTCTCCACCACCACTAAAATCTTTTGGCAGGAGACATTAGAGATGGAACGCCAATAACCGCACTGATGTCATCTAACAACTTAAATCACTCAACAGAATTAAGTCTATATATGAAGATTTTGCCAACCCAGCCCAAGAGGGGGGTTTGCGTCCGTGTGTGTGTGTTAGGGATGTCACGAGAACCGATACTTTGGTACCAAGTCGATTTTTGAAAACGTGATGGTACTCGTTCTTCTACAGTACCGCTTGTACCGTCAGGGCTCGAGACTAGTATCGTCTCGTCGTCACAGGGATGATATAAAATGCGTTTGGGACACAGTAAACTCACTATCGATGCGTCCAGGGAACGCACCCTATTTTTCCCCTGATAATGCTACATTGCGAACAACAAATCTGTGTCGAAATCTGCAGGACGAGAGCTAGTTAGCTGTAAGCGTGCAGGACTGTGCTGCTATACCGTAACGTTAACTAGTATTGGGACGGTAAATTCTAATGTTAACATGATGTGTTCAAATGCAATCCTGTAAAATGTAGTTTTTGATGAGGAAATTTAATAAATCCAGTTGTTTGAAGGAGATGTTTTCACAGCAATATAAAATAGATAGAGAGGGAATTATGACCTGTTTAACTTCATAACAAAAACCAGTATTCAAATGAGTGTATGTTGAAGTACATGGGATTTATCGTTTTACTTTTGTTTTTTACTTTGGTATCAAATTAGTATAGAGAATCATGGAATTTCACTGGTATTGGTATCGACTACTAAATTCCTGGTATCGTGACATCCCTAGTGTGTGTGTGTGTGTGTGTGTGTGTGTGTGTGTATTGTCTTCACCTGTTTCTTCTTGATGGCGCTGAGCGAGAACATGGATGAGTCGTTGGAATCTGCGATGGAGACGCCAGGC
Organism: Sebastes umbrosus; assembly: GCF_015220745.1. Classification (NCBI taxonomy): domain Eukaryota; kingdom Metazoa; phylum Chordata; class Actinopteri; order Perciformes; family Sebastidae; genus Sebastes; species Sebastes umbrosus. The sequence continues at coordinate 14,237,798 of NC_051273.1, forward strand.
AGATCCATCTTCAGCTCCACCCTCTCCCTCTGCTTCCTTCGCTCCTTCAGCAGCTTCCTCTTCTTCCTGATGGAGCATGACAGTTATACAAACTCCCATTTTCTCAAGAAATGTCAAAATCGCATGTTCCAATTTCAGATTTTTTTCCACTGAAACCACATCAGAGGCAAGAGGTTAACGAGATGATATGGTCTATCAAAGTGCTGCTGGTTCAATCAGCAATAACAACTACTTCACAACCCTGCCTACTGCATCTGTTGCAATTTAGTACTGTGAGAAAATTACAGAGAAAATAAAATCCTTAGTAGAAAGAAAACAGTAATCCTGAACAACTTTGTGTCGTACCTTTTGAGCTCAGACACTTCCTCAGCTTTCAGTTCTGCCAGTTTCTTCTCCATTTCTGCCTCCTCGTCCTCCTCTTCCTCCTCTTCCTCCTCTTCCTCCCCCGTCGCCTTCGCCTCTTTCTTCTTCTTCTTCTTGTCAGATTCTTCATCTGAATCGCCCTTTTCTTCATCAGAACTTAATCTAAAAACAAAGCAAAGATGATTTTTTTAAAATCTGCTATGACACATTCTGGCAAAGACAAAAGAATATCTCAGTGTAAAAAGACTTTACTTGATCTCCGGGTCGAGCGGTTTGGCCTCCCCCTTCAGTTTTTTGGCCAGATATCTCCGCAGGTTCCTCCTCCAGTTCAGCAGCAGGCTGCAGGTGTGAGGACGGAGGAAAGAAGAACACACACATGCATAATTGAATCACTAATGCTTTTCTCTATTATTTCTAGAAAAAAACAGCACTGAAAAACTGACTTACCGGAGCTCTTTGCGGCCCAAGACTTTGATGTCGCGACAGCACTCCTTTATCTCATCAGTGGTGGCCGGTTGACACTCCAGGTCAAAGTTGTCAAAGGTGATCTGAGTGAAGAAGACAGAGTGAGAATAAAAATACAGGAACAGGATATTTCCTGTCTCTTCTCTCACTGAGGTCAGTCACTGTACATTGCATACACTGTACTGTGCACTATACATTCAAATACAGTGGAAACAGCTTATAGTGATCATGAGGCTTGGGACAGAATCATTCCTATTCAAATGCCGTTTTAATAAAAGTAATTTTCTCTCAATGAAAAACGTAGTCTCCTCAAAGCTTATGACAAACTGCCAAAAACAAGCCAAGAAGTTGCAGCAGCGAAACTTGGTGTTCCTCTGGCTCAGGACACAGGTGTAGTAGCCCTTGTCAAGGGGATTGATAATGCCTGGTCACGTAATGCCCCCCCTAAAGTGAAACTCTACCGATCCTCAACCGGCTCTGCACCACCGCAGCGTGGGCATTACATGCAGACAAATGGTGCCAAACTCCCTGCATGCCGCCAATACCCAGAGCTCCTCGCTCACCCGGGAGTGTTGGCAAATGGGCACCGTTCATCTGCATGCACCGCCAACGCTGCAGTGACACAGAGCTGGCTGAAAACCGGCAAAGCATCACCCCAAGCCGGTCCTTGGTGAGGGAAAAGCCAGACGTATGGGCAGCGAAAAAATAGCAAAGCTGTCCTTTTCTTTACTTTATATAGTCATGTAATAAATATACAAATGTCAAAAAATATAAGAAAAAAAATCTGTTATAATAATCATTCGCTTAGAGTGATCAATTTGAACCGGAGAGACGGGATCACCACTGTAATCGGCTCCAGGATAATTCATCATAAAAATGTCTCTTCCCCTACAGCTGCAATTTACAGTATATCCAACCGAATTTTCTATGAAATGGCAGAACATGTGTGGACTTCCAGCATCACTCTTTGACAGGTTAAGGCAGTACAGAGATCTCACCTCACTGGCTTTGTTCAGAAAGTCTATGGCGTTGTCTGCCCTCAGAAAGGATGTCACTGTGAAACTGTGGTAGAGTGTCAGCTCACCATCTGCGTATCCCTCCGCCTGGAACACAAGAGCAGCTGCTTAGTGAGTAAAGAATAAAATATTTGGAGTCAAAGTAAACATTATAATATTTGTGAGCAAGAACTATCACACCATAGCTAATCATGTCTAAACAGCTATTCAGGCAACTACAGGAAATCATGGGAGAGTCAGCTTGGTGTTCTTAACAGGTTACTTGAAATGATCTGTCATAAAGTGTACTTGCCTTTGCCTTCTTGACAGGAATCAGATCCCTCACAGTTTTGGCCTGCACCTCCACCTCTTTGAATGCATATTTGGGGTCAAAAAACTTACTGTCGATTTTATCTGGGGCAAGAAAACCTGGGAAGGAAAAGACACATTTGGTTCAGATGTATTCTGCAGAATAAGAGCCTGGAAAGTTTTTATTCTCATCACAGACTGATCTGTAGCTGCCACTGACCCTGACAGACGACAAAGATCTCGGCGGACTCGTTCCTGGACGCCTGCGGCTTGGTGGCCTGCACCTTCTTGAAGAGCTGCTGGAAAATCCAGAGCAGTGGCTGGTAGTCTTTGGAGCGGAAGACCTTGGTGACGAAAGTGCCACCTTTGGCGAGAAACTCACAGGCCAACTTCATCGCCATGAGGGTCAAATGAGCTGGAGGTGAAGCAGGGAACACAGTGAGATTTTGGGACATTAGGTTCAAATGGGAGACATTATGACAGCTGGGTAGTGATTGGGACACAAACACACTAGAGCAAATAATGGTAAGAACATTTAATTTTCCATTTTTTATGTATTAATATTTTGGCTCCTATTAATAAACACATCACGTACTGCTATACTAAGGAACAAAATTGTATTATTGAGTGTGTGTATCTGTAAATCCTGACTTATGAAGATGTGTGACTGGAAATGTCTTGAAGCTTTTGCTTTAGTGGCACCTACCTTGTGAGAAGGCGTCATGTACCCAGTTGGCTCCCACATTTGGGGCTCCGTCATTTAAGACAACGTCGACCTTCCATGTCTGCAGTTCCTTTCGTAAAGCCTGTATATGGGACAGAAAGTATCTCACTTAACCAACCCATGCTTAGAACTATCCTACAGTTTGTGATTTTAGAGAAATCTGATGCTTGGTGAACAGTGCAGGTGTTTAATGCCATGACAAAACCCACTGAGTCTCCAGTGTCATATTTATTGCATGGCTATTAAAATTGGTTATTCTGTGTATATTAAGCCCCTTTCCCACCGGACAAAAAAAACACTAACAACCACTAACATCTGTCTTTTGCTTTAAGTGGGAAATGTTACAATCGTAATTCATTCCAAGGACAAATAAATACAAAACAACTAATAATAAAATAATAATAAACATGACACCCGGGTGGACGCGGTAATTTCCGCCCCTTTTCCGACACGATGCTATGTGACGCACGTTAAAGTGAATATATAATAAATAAAATCAAAAGGGATTTGGACAATTATTATAATGTATTAACATACAATTAATATGCTCTCCTCAAAACCTCCAGACTCCAGTCAGACAACAGTCATTTTACCTCGCTGAACGTCGTAAACCATTCAAACTCGACCGAAACAAAATAAAACTCGTCAAAACCACCTTTGTTAGTGTTTCCATTGTTCCAACAATCACTGACTCTGGTTTTTGGATTGTTTGAAAGAGAGAGAATAAGTAGCAGATATAATAAAAGAAGTATGTACTGTAGCGTTTTCACTGTTTACTAACCCTGCTTCTGGTGCCGGCCCGCGAGCCTGTGACGTCAAACGTGACACACCAGGAAAAAAAAACTGAACGGCATACTTGTCTACTGACAACAGGAAAGGATTCTATCACCTATTTTTAGCAAGTTTTCCTGTGTTTAAAAAGCCTGCATAAACGCACTAGTTTTGGTGGGAAAAGGATATCAGTGTATGCAGCACTGCAGCCAGGACACTGACATCTGTTTGCCTTCAGTTACGTGCTGAACTCACCGTTCTGCATTTGTCAGTGGTAATGTCTTCTTGCAGCGTCACCACGCTGGGGATGGGCTTGATGGGCACCAGATCAACACCTGACAGGTAGAAACACTTTTTAAACACTTTTCTCACAGTTTCTCAGTTATAGAAATTTGATTGCAATTGAAAAATTGGGCTTTTCCAAACCAACTAATGACACTTGTCAAAACAACTGAATTTAAAAGTCTAAGCAGAGGCAGAACAATATATTACCATATAATCATATTGTTGATATCACACTCACCAATAATGATACTTGATACAGGCATAAACTTGGACGCCACCTGCAACCTGCAAGGAGATTTTGAATCATGAGTGATAGTAAACTTAGAAAAAACGTTGACAATGTACAGACTGAGTGGACACAGCCTGGCAATAGAAACAGGCCGTCACATGCAGAACAGACTACCCAGGGAGGCCAGGCTGTGTTCACATTGTCATACAAGAGAGGTGGAGACAGAATCTCACTTCTTACTGAGCAGTGAGAATTATAAGGATGTGAGAAATGTTTTCTTTGAAAAAATAATTAACATATATCCTGAGTTCATCCATCTCCCCGATCCTCAGAAAATACCATAATAAAAATCAATGTGCAATATTAGCTGCAAAATATGTTGACTGTTGCCATAGAATAAGACATGCTACAAGCTCCGAACATGTTTCTGATTGACTACATCTGTAAAAGAATGTATATTTAAAATGTATTTGGTATATTGTGATTGTGATTATTTTTTGTGAAATGTAATTATTCATTAATATGTAATTTCGCTTTGGCAATTATGTAACCCGAACATTCATGCCTATAAAGCTTATTTGAATTTGAGTGTATTCTTTGTGCTAACTATATTCCACAACATACATTTCACTTGTCTGTGTTCCTAGGAAGAGCATACAAATACATATCCCCATTTGTGAGCTCAACACTCATTACATTTACTCCTTTAGAAAACCTAAAAGGGACAATCTTTTTCTCTTAAAACATTTTTAACCTATTATTCAGCAGCAGGTTGTATCTTTAAAGATAATTTACCATTATTGGAGGGCTCTTGTTGAGTGTTATCCAACTGTCCAAAGAACACATTGGTAATTACACAATTAATAACTTTAAATTACTATTGAAGGAGGGTTGAACTACCATGTTCTCTAAATATAAAATGAACCAGTGTCCTCAATTTTTAATGTGTGTCCCTCTATGTCTCTACAGTTTAGGCACCCCTCCATGTCTATACTTTAAACCCTCCACATGTTGTTTGGCAGATAATGAATTAGCACCAGCTCACCATCCTCCAGGAGCAGCACACAGATCCACCACAGCTCTGGCTTTCTGTAGAAACTGAAATTTACGGTTGAGCTGGATGAGTTTGAAGGAAGAACGAGAGCGATAACCTGAAAACAAAAAGACAAAACACGATGTTACCAGACAGCTGACAGTCTGTTAGCAATGCTAATGCTACTATCTGCACCAATGCTCTGTCGTTAGTCTGCAGCTCGCTTATCTTTCTACCAGCGGTGAAGTTACTCTACCTGTTTCTTTAGCCAGGTGGTAGAATTTATCCTTCCTGGTTTTTCCAACTTTGAGTTTCTTCCCCATCTTTGTATCTGTGGTGTTTTACACTCCAGTACAGAAATATTAAAGCACTCAAACGTCCACGAAAAACAACACGTGCGGCTGTTTCAGGCGGCGCAGAGGTTCGACGTCACACTGCACGTTGTTCTTCTTCTTCCGGTTTGTTTCCGGGTTGTTTACCAGAAGTTGCTGCCACCTGCTGTCTGAACCACAGAATACAAGCCTTACATTTTTTTTTTTAAAGTAATAAATTATAAATAAAAAATTAATAAATGAAATACATTATTATATATTAAATATATATTAAATATATATAAATAAAATAAAATATTTTTTTATAAATAATTATTACAATCATCATATACTGTACATACAGACACATACATGAGATTTGACCTCTGCGTTTAACCTTAAAGGTCCCATATCATGCTCATTTTCAGGTTCATACTTGTATTTTATGTTTCTACTAGAACATGTTTGCATGCTGTAATGTTAAAAAATGCATATTATTTTCTTCATACTGTCAGCCTGAATATACCTGTATTTGTCCTCTGTCTGAAACGCTCCGTTTTAGTGCTTTTCAACGGAACTGCAACGGAATTGCGTTGCTAGGCAACAGTTTGGGTCCATGTTATACTGTTCATACAGACACATACATGAGATTTGACCTCTGCATTTAACCTTAACCCAGGGGTCAGCAACCTTTACTATCAAAAGAGAAATTTTTAGGCAAAAAAAAAAGAAGAAAAAATCTGTCTGGAGCCGCAAAACATTATAGCATTGTGATGAAGGTTACACAGTTTATAGTATAAGTATATAGTATATAAGTCTAATGCAGTGAGGGCCAAAGTGCAAATGTACGAAGGAGTATTAGGGCCACATTGAGGGGGAAAAAATCTGAGATTTCCAGAATAAAGTCATAATATTATGAGAAAAAAGTCGTAATGTTATGAGAAGTGTCATATTATTATGAGAAAAAAGTCTAAATGTTACGAGAATAAAGTCATAACTTTACTTGAAAAAAAGTTGAAATGTTACGAGAATAAAGTCATAACTTTACTAGAAAAAAAGTTGTAATATTACGAGAATAAAGTCATAACTTTGCGAGAAAAAAGTCGTAATATTACGAGAATAAAGTCATAACCTTACGAGAAAAAAGGAAAATAACATGTAAAATTACTACTTTATAATTATGACTATATTCAGACTTTGCCATGAACAGTTTCCATTAGGGCTACTTACAGGAGAAACAAACCCTATGAAAATTGTTTAAAATTAATTCAGACCCTTTGTATCAGGTTGGCAACATAAATCTCAGATACAGATATCTAAAAATCTGGACAAATAAAACCAAAACTGTCTGCATGACCAGATACCAGAAAAGGTTGATTGAAAATATATGTTTTTTTGTAATTTGGGTGAAGCGACCATTTAATGTGTTAACAATTTCACACTCCAAGCTTCAGAATTACTAATATTTGACCATAAACCAAAACAATATGGTGTAAACTAGGGGGGCACTTTATGAACAAGTAACACAGTCATCTGCATTTTTATTATTTATTTATTCATCAATTTTTAATCACAGCTGCATGAATGTTGGGAGACAACACCCTTCAGTGGAGAGCACAGCTGTCAGAAAGGCCTGTTTCTGGATCGTGTGTTGATCAGTCCCAGGACAGAGAAGGCGCTGGCTGCTGCCGTCACCAAACTGATGGCCCCAATGGCCCGCGTAGCCTGAGGAGACAAGGACGACAAGAGGAGGTGGACTTAAAGATATTAAAGAACAAGGACTGTGCTTATATTGAATATGTAACACGTGTGTGTAACATACTGAACACAGGAATGAACAGCAAAGATTTTTTGATATAGATTATTTTTCCACCCAAAAACTGGTCACAAAACCATTGGAAACTAAATTAATTCAACCTTAAATAGATAGAAAGTACTAAATCTTTAGCTACTTTTCAAAGCTATAAGGATGAGTAACATTCAAAACATAGATTTTGGGTGGATTATACCTTTTTAATATCTACCCAGACTGTCGCCATGACTTTAACAACTCCAAACCTGTGCCTAAATCAACCAGTCTTGACAGGCCCAGTGATTGTATTTAGGTAGGTTACTGTTTATCTAGTTTTACCAAACCTATGGGTAGAACTAAAATGAATAGAACCTACTCCAGGTAAAAGAAAGAGCTAAACAGTTTCCCTTCCTTTATATTACACAAACTGGCAACCGCAATCACAGAACTAAAATGTACACATAGAAACCATCTGGAGTCCAGAAAGTAATACAGACCATTAGAAAGTAAATGTTATATATATTTTATAGTAAGGTTTACTTTAAAGAAATTGCCTTTTAAATGCTCTTTTCTGTTCTAAAGAAGTAAAAACTATGACAGTGGTGACATGTCATCAGTCACTGTGGTATGTTGAGTGAAACATGAGTATTTGGCCCTGATGGCACATGAGACAGAGACAGAATAAACAGTGAGAGACCTGCTCGGACACCCCTTCCCCGTAGCGCAGCAGGGTAACAAAGTGCTCGCAGTTGCTCCCCAGCAGGTCGTAGGACACCTCCTGGCCAATGAGGTGTTGCGATCGCTGAATGATTTCGGAGACGGGCAGGGGTGTGTGGTTGTGGTCGTACTTGTTGTTCACACGGTACGTGTCACTTCCCACCACCTCCTTCAGCAGCTGCATACGCACCACTGCCTTCCGGCTGAAGACGGACTTCACACTGGACATGGCGGCTGCCTGGTTATCATCTGGAGAGGAACAGGAGAGCTCAGTGTGATGACAAGTATTTAACAAAAGGGGATATTATAGTATGTTGGACCTGGAATCTTGTAGGTTTAGGAAAATGTAGAAACATAGTTGTAGGGATGCATGACAAATAGATCCTAAAGTAATTTTGGATCCAGGCCACAGAAACAAAATGTAGCATCATCATGTATCACTTCATCAAACCTGGACCAGTGTTATGGTCTTAAAAGTACAGTGTGTAGGATTTGTTGGCATCTAGTGGTGTGGTTGCAGATTGCAATCAACTGAGTACCCCTACGCTCACTCCTCCCTTTCCAAGATTGCAGTAACGTGAGCCACCAAGTGCAAAACCGAGGTAATGCCGTTGTCCTCGCTCAAAGACCATGCTTAAGCCTCGTTTATACTGTCCGCAAGGACGTTCGCATGGACATGAGCTGACGCCGAGTCATGACAAGGAAACGTTTGGATCTTTTATACACTGTGCGCATTTCTATTTGCAGCAAACCAACATTCTCAAAGCTCCTCAAAGTTCTCCGTTTTCTCCGCCTATCCGCATAGTTAGAAAATGTTGGATGTGCACGGACAGGCGAAACCTGCCGCACGGAAACCCTGTGAAAGGCCATGTCAGTTGTATAATTACACTAATGAAAACATGGTTATTTATATGTTCAATTTCTGCAAATAGATCTCCCGAAATGTTACACACTGTTCCTTTAAAATCTGAAAGACAACAGCAACAAACCAGTTGAAAGTGAGATCCAATACAGCAGAAAGAGCCCTTAGTCTTCAGTGCCTTATATCAGATCATATGATCCTGTCATGTACAAAACCAGCCACCAGTCCTACACAAAGTTTAATTTTCAGAATATGTAATAATCAGAATATGGAGACAGTGTTGGGCTGATGTTTTGGTTTTTGAGTGTAAAACTCTTACAATATAATTAAGGATGCTTTTAAACTTAAGCTTTGATTGTTGAATTTAGTCACAAATATTTCATGTTATAGAATAATACCAGGTTCCAGGGACTTTAAACCAAACCATAGTGGTGGAAGAAGTATTTAGATCCTTACATAAGTAAAAGTCATGCATTCAAAACACTACCCTTTTTTCTATATATTTTTAGCATCATCAAGTCAAAGTGTGTCAAAATCAACCTTTTGTGTCCAAAATCAAAATTTTTGTTAAAATTAGCTCAGCCGTTAACTCGTCTCGTTCCCTACTGACCAAGGGGAGTTAAGTTGATGATGTAACCATCTCCCAGGTAGAGAGCCCAGTGCTGATAGGCTGGTCTGAAGATCTCAATGAGGTCACCAGGCTGGGGGTCACCAGAGGGGTCAGGAAGGTTGGGGTCATTAGAGGCCATCTGCACAGAGAGAGAGAGAGAGACCGTATATACAGTATATAACTATTTCACATATTATTTGCTTTCATGAACATTATGCACAGCTTGCATTGGTCTTTATGTGTCTATTATAAAAAAGAAATTTGGTTATAAAATAAGGATGTTTAGAAGACAAAAAACAAAACAATTGGCATTTGGGAAATATTAAAAGTTAAAAATATAAATGATTTCATATTATAATCAATAAACATCTGACGCAGTATGATGGGCCTTGAAAACTTGAATAAATTAAAATCATAATTTCCTATCAGGCCTTTGTAAACCCAACAGTAGCTGGATTACTTGTCAAAATTATATAAATGTTACATTTTAGGGAAACTATAGCTTTGAAATAAAATCTTTAAATGACTCATGCATACGTTTCCCTTTTTGGAGGTCAGTAGAGGTCATTCATACTCCATCATTACACATCCACATTCGACCATCATAAAAACACACACAGGTTATACTAACAGCCTTTCAGTCAACTTACAGTAGAGTTGTGTTGTTGTTTATCCATCCCACATCATGCTTCCACAAATTCTAAAAAGAGGAAAAAACACAGATAGGAACAACAATCAACAAAACTACTTTTAATCCACTAACTGATCACTGAATGTGAATCTGAGAAATGAGAAATTATACTTTTTGTTAAGACAAGAGTCAATGCACAAAAATAACTAAATTCCCAGAGACAGAGAATGCTAGATAGGATGGTACAATGCAAAGGGCACCTATACACACAGACAATACACACACATGAGCTCTTGTGTCACCTGTGTTGCCACAATAGCATCAACACAATGGGGAAGCTGACAGAAAAATAGTTTGAGCCCAGGTTATTTCACATAGAAATAATCATCCATAAAAATGTGAATTTATATCACTTTCATAGTTATTTAAAAAAAAAAAAAAGATTTCCTTGGATCACTTTAGATAATAATTGAAATTTCTGTTAATTGCGCAGAGAGAGAGAGAGTTTAGTTTGGATCAAAATGACACATGGATAGGATGAAATCTATATCAGCCCAGGAGAGCAATTAGTAAATCCAGCTCATCATTAATGTATGATGCTGGAGCCATGCTGACAAAAAAAAGGCCTCATATTATTTTACCAAACCAAAACTCTAACATGAAAACATACAGTTTAACTCTGTATGGAGATTATGTAGTTATTTTGTCATACATTATGTAGTAATGCTCTAAAAACACCCACTGTTACAACATATACAAAACATTCTGTAGATATATAATACAAAATATAAAAATAAAGTGCCATAGATACCTTTAAATTCCCTTTGTAATGTTATAGCAGTAGGTTTTTTTAAATTAATGTCAGAAGTCAACACAGAGCAAACACACACAGGAGTTATACTTACTCAAACACCAGCAGCTTTTTCTTCCTCACCATTTTAGTTCTCCATCATAAATCCGAACATAATCATAAAAAAATCCAGCAAGAAAATAAAAAACTGAAAGAGATCAATTCCAAGTTTCTGACGTGATAAAAGGTTGCCAAATATCCCAAAGCCAAACCAAACGCTGGAGGTCCTGGTGGAGGTATTTCAGTGTCCGTTGCTCTGACTGATGACAGTTTGCCACAGTTGCTAAGGTCACACACTCATACACACACACACACACTGAGAGGCGTTTCCTCTCTGCCATTGTCCCATTCACAAGCAGCCGCACTGCTCTTCTGAATAAGAGTTATTGTGGGTTTACAAATGCAACACATGCATGACTGATTTCATTTAAACGCTGTCTGATCTCTTTGCTTGGAGAGGTGACATTGGTGTAGCAGGCAGCCCATGTGCATGTTCATATATTCCCTATTGCCACTTGTAATGTGGCAAACAGGTAAGAAAATGGTGTGTGTATTCCTGCACTGACCATTTGCACTGTGCTGATCTCTGTACATAGACATACTGTACATACAATGGAACTTTACTTATTTATATATATATATATATATATATATATAATTTTTTTTTTTTAAGAGCAAAATCACAATTTTTCCGTTTCTATTTTAAGCTAAACTTTACCTATTTGTATTTATATATTTGATTAAAATTCAAATTCAAATAAGCTTTATTTGCATGAATGTTCAGGTTACATTATTGCAAAGGCTAAATTATATATTAATGAATAATTACATTTCACAAAAAATAATCACAAAACAATCACAATCACAAATACATTTTAAATATACATTCTTTTACAGATGTAGTTAATCAGAAACATGTTCGGAGCTTGTAGCATGTCTTATTCTATGGCAACAGTCAACATATTTTGCAGCTAAAATTGCACATTGATTTTTCTCCCCACATAAGTATGGTATTTTCTGAGGATTGGGGAGATGGATGAACTCAGGATATCTGTTATTTATCTTTTCAAAGAAAACATCTCTCACATCCTTATATTTCTCACAGCACAGTAAGAAGTGAGATTCTGTCTCCACCTCTCTTGTATGACAATGTGAACACAGCCTGGCCTCCCTGGGTAGTCTGTTCTGCCTGTGACGGCCTGTTTCTATGGCCAGGCTGTGTCCACTCAGTCTGTACATTGTCAACGTTTTTCTAAGTTTACTATCAGTCATGGTGGTCAGGTACTCTGCCACCGTGTACTCTTTGTTGAGGGTCATATATTTGATTACTATGTTACACAGCTCTGTTTACACATTCCTTTATTCTAGTAAATCTTTACGTCTTGTATGTACATTTTTTGTTTTTATTTTACACTTGCTTTGGCAATGTAAATGTATGTTTCCCATACCAATAAAGGAATGAGTCTTAAAACTCGGAAATTAGTTAGCATTTTAGCACTTTCGGTTCCCTCGTCTCGAAGTCTATGTCTGTGTTCCAATACCCAAACTACCATCCTACTTAGTATGCCAGAAAATTATTTAGTATGTCCTAATACATAGTATGTCAAATGCAGTATGCCAAAAATACCATGATGTCCGACTACATCCGGTCACAATTCACAGTATGCAAGCCAGCATGCTTTTCTGGCTCTTCTGACAAACAATCCTCTGTGCAGCAGATATATGAGCAAGAGGGTTAAAGTTCAAGGCGCAATGTTATGACAAATTAGTATGTCCCAATTGTATGAATACTGCATTATGTACTGAATTGTGTCGCTGTTATAACCAATTTCTGATTCTTACAAACGGTCCCTTTAACATTTACCAAATGAAAAAAAGTAAAATGCTGTAGGAAACACTCTTTTTCCTTTCTTTTTTTAAATTAATAATATGCATAATTATTGATTATTGTGTAATTATATGCATTATTACTATATTTACTATCGTTTCTTGCACTATTTGTCATGCTATTCATGCAGTAAACCTGTGAACCCTTGGTGTTGTGAAAGTCCCTCAAAGGAGATGTCAGGGGTTGGATGCATTCTTTGCTCGCTGATTGGCTGCTGACAGACAGACATTACGTCACCTGTCTCCGCCCCCCTCTCTGTCAGTGCAGTTGGAAACTGCGTTAAGCTCGCGATAGTTAATCTGAACAGAGCTGTAAATTATATATGTCAAATAGAGGGGCGAAATTATGGAATAGATCATGTGTAGCACACTTTGTAAGTAAAAAAAAATAGTTTAATAAAAACTACAAAAATGTATGATTAAAATGACGTCAGTGCAGCAGCAACTCTGATCTTTTATTTTGAAGTTTGTTCCGGAAGTCTTTTCTCCCTTTTCCGGTTAGCGTGACACTGAAGGATCCAAACAGAAGGTTAGCAGCCTGACAGCTAGTCACCTCTCAGAGAAAGGAAAGGGATTCCTCTGCTACTGTCGACGCGGAGCAATACTGTGTGTTATGAGAAGAGTCTACTGGCTGTGTTAGGACTGTGGTAAGGAAATAATACAGCTAGCTAACTTAGATATATAGTATTATTATAATGCTAGTTTACTACCTCATTGTAACGTTAGCTTAGCTTAATCTGTTAGCTTGTTTTGCATGACAGCAGTTTAACATACAAATATTAGTCATCATAAGTAGATAGTTGAGAAAACTATATAGTATGTTAATATCATGTGTCTAGTGTATTGAAGTTGCAGGAGGTCACTGCTAACTTCTATGATGTCTTCACAGTTGGCTGAACATTAGTGTTATTTAACCCTGCCTGCTCTCCTGCAATGCAAGTTACCTAAACAGCTGTACAACTGCAAAGTACTGAGTGTTGACTCTTACTGGGACACTGTCTGAGTAAAACAACTCATGATCTGTGTAAAACAACTCCTTATCTCACAGTCCCCTGTTGTAGATTTCTATATAATCACATTGTAATAATCTCTAATGCAGTGCACTCTTCTGCAGACTTTGTGTGACTCTGTATAACCAGTTGTTTCTTCTTGCAAGAATAATGTATACAACAAAGACCTTTCATCTGTTAGAGATCTTTATTTCAACGTTCATTAGGACTCATCTTTGAATAATGACAGAATTTCCATTACAGTAGTTAGTTGAGAAACTATATAGTAATTTTATATTAATATCATGTGTCTCTAGTGTATAGAAGTTGCACGAGGTCACTGCTAACTTCTATGATGTCTTCACAGTTGGCTGAACATTAGTGTTATTTAACCCTGCCTGCTCTCCTGCAATGCAAGTTACCTAAACAGCTGTACAACTGCAAAGTACTGAGTGTTGACTCTTACTGGGACACTGTCTGAGTAAAACAACTCATTATCTGTGTAAAACAACTCCTTTTCTCACAGTCCCCTGTTGTAGATTTCTATATAATCACATTGTAATAATCTCTAATGCAGTGCACTCTTCTGCAGACTTTGTGTGACTCTGTATAACCTGTTGTTTCTTCTTGCAAGAATAATGTATACAACAAAGACCTTTCATCTGTTAGAGATCTTTATTTCAACGTTCATTAGGACTCATCTTGGAATATTGACAGAATTTCCATTACAGTAGTTAGTTGAGAAACTATATAGTCATTTTATGTTAATATCATGTGTCTCTAGTGTATAGAAGTTGCACGAGGTCACTGCTAACTTCTATGATGTCTTCACAGTTGGCTGAACATTAGTGTTATTTAACCCTGCCTGCTCTCCTGCAATGCAAGTTACCTAAACAGCTGTACAACTGCAAAGTACTGAGTGTTGACTCTTACTGGGACACTGTCTGAGTAAAACAACTCATGATCTGTGTAAAACAACTCCTTATCTCACAGTCCCCTGTTGTAGATTTCTATATAATCACATTGTAATAATCTCTAATGCAGTGCACTCTTCTGCAGACTTTGTGTGACTCTGTATAACCAGTTGTTTCTTCTTGCAAGAATAATGTATACAACAAAGACCTTTCATCCCTTAGAGATCTTTATTTCAACGTTCATTAGGACTCATCTTGGAATATTGACAGAATTTCCATTACAGTAGTTAGTTGAGAAACTATATAGTCATTTTATGTTAATATCATGTGTCTCTAGTGTATAGAAGTTGCACGAGGTCACTGCTAACTTCTATGATGTCTTCACAGTTTGATAACTTAGCTGAACATGTTATTTAACCCAGCCCGCTTTCCTGCAATGCAAGTTACCTAAACAGCTGTACAACTGCAATCTTATCACAAACATATAAACCGTCCAGCTTGATCTCTACACAGTTTAATAATGATATCACTGTTCATGTGCACTGATGTACCTGTGTGTGTTTGCCCTTTTTGACCCCTCTCTCTGTGTTTAGATTGAACACCATGGCTGCGGCTCCTCCTCTCAGACGGTCAGATTCAGCTATGGGGGAGTTCTCCCCTCTGAAGCGCTTTGTTGTAGCCAAGAAGAAGATCAGCGATGTGTTTGAACAACTACTCAACTATGTGAAAGAGACCTCAGAGTTTGTAGAAGGTGAGAGAGGGTTTTATAGTAGGTAATGATGTTTATCATCTGTCAGTCAACTCTGTCTGAATGGCTCACGATGTTGTGTGTTGTCCGTGTGTTTTGGACAGAAACCTGTGGGAATAAAGCTTTGCAGAACATTGCGAGTCAGGATCAGAAGTTGGAGATTCAGGCGTATGCTGACAAACTTGCTATCATTAAGGAGGTGCTGGCACGCAGACACATGAAAGTGGCCTTTTTTGGCAGGTAAGAAACACCTAGTATACACACCTGAATTTTATTTGGAAAGAATATTTAACTTTTCTGATGTGATTCTCAAACGATCTTTTTTTCCATAAAAGCAACCTTTGTACACATGTAATTGTCATGATGTACAAAATGTGCACGTTAAACTAGTCTTTCCACCAAATTATTCAGGTAGCAGTTTTGCTTTCACTTTTATGTTCTGACTGGTATCCTTGAAGTGACATTTTTTAGTCACCTCATTAATTTTCTATTGTTAAAACCCATCCTTCATAATCGAGTTTGAATGGAACCACTGACGTAAAATCCAAAACACAATAAGGAGGGTGAGTCAGAGAAAAACAGAGATATTTCCTCTTCTTGGTTCAGCAGTGAGTTGCAGTTTCTTGACCCTCCTTGTATTAACTTCCTTTTTGCCACTGCAACCAGATTATCTATTCAGTCTGACCCATTAGTAGCTGCATATTTGCATTGCATTAACATTTAGTGGATTTGATACTCTAGGACTTTACATGTGTTAATTTTCAGAGTAATTGGAAGTTTGAGCAAATTATTTGGCTCCACATACAATCCCTGACTCTTTTGTTTGTTTTAGGACCAGTAATGGTAAAAGCACAGTGGTCAACGCCATGCTGAGGGACCGCGTGCTGCCCAGCGGTATTGGCCACACCACTAACTGCTTCCTCAGCGTAGAGGGCACAGATGAGGACAAGGCCTACCTCAAGACGGAGGGCTCTGATGAGGAGAAGAGCATTAAGGTAAATGTTATTCTAATAACCGGTTTGCAAGGTTTGGTTAGGTTTTAATTAGTCTTTTTATGAGCACTGGTCTGTCTCCCATTCATTTACACATTTTTGATGTTCTCATGTATTGAGAACTACTTTGTACTTGTGCTAGAGTAATTGAGGACACTGTTTTACGCAAACCAGAATATAGCCATGTTCACTAATCAATCAGACCGTCAGTGACTGATCAGACCTCTGTTGTTTGACTGGTGTTTGCCCAAGGGCAGTCAGAATGGCAGGAATATGGTTGATGAGATTTGTTGTTGTTGTTGTACTCAAATGGGTCACACGGTCGAGGATACAAGCCGATGAGGTTTATTCCTCACCCTGATAACAGAGCCAAGCCCATATCTTTATACTGATTCTTCTGCAGGTAGTATCAAATGGTTTTAATGGTAATAATTAAACATTAAAGGGTCAAAACATATAACAGATAACACAGAAATCCTTAAATTTTGCATGTCAACTTGTCAGCTGTTATTTTGGTGTAGAAAAGAATAATGATGTATGATGTTTCCATTTGGCGGTTGGCTTGTGTTGATTTCCCTGACCGTGCACCTGCTACCTGAACCTACAGCCGTGTTAATATTGACACAGGTATGCAGGATATTTACAGTGGTGTCAGATGTTTGAATTGAAAACCAGTCAAGTAATTAACTAGATAATGCTACATACATCTTAGAAGTATGGAAACCTTCCTTTCAACGCAGTAAAAACTAAAAGGACCAACTTTATATCTTATAAAATGTGATTAAAGAAACAGCCATCAACGCCATCACAGCCTGAGATAGAAAAGTCATAGTTATTATTACAATTACAGGAAACATGTAAACATGTTTTATTCAATTTATAACGTTAACAGAATGATAACACTAATAGCTGCACTTTAAAGAGAAGTTATTACATTAACAACCATAACTTCAGTCTGTGTACATCTTCTCTGCAGACTGTAAACCAGCTGGCTCACGCACTCCACATGGATGAGAGTCTGGACGCCGGCTGTCTCGTCCGTGTGTTTTGGCCGAAGACAAAGTGTGCTCTGCTTCGAGACGACCTGGTTCTTGTAGACAGGTAACAGGATCCGTTAATCACATCTGGAAAGTTTGTGAATATCAATTTGACAGCTTAAAAAGTTGGATTTACATTGATAAAGTCAGTAATGTGCAGAAAAAAAATCAAGCTCAACTGGACATAATATTTCTAATATTTTGTAGATGTCAGGCATTTGACCTCTTGACCTCTCTTCCACTCTCTTAGCCCAGGGACAGATGTCACATCACAACTGGACAGCTGGATTGACAAGTTTTGCCTGGATGCTGATGTCTTTGTGCTGGTGGCCAACTCTGAATCCACACTTATGAACACGGTAATAATGACTCTGAGCCTCATGAAGCTCATGACTCAATATCCTGTGACATTTACACAACATGTTGGTATTTTGGTGTGGATAGTGTGGAACTTAATTAATCATATGAGTAGATATTTCTGTTTCCGTAGCTCATTATCACTGAATGTTCCTTTTAAAGGTTTTTTAGTGTCCATTCAGGGTGATGATAGTACAGTAATCTGACCATTTTAATTGTCATAACTAATAACAGCAAATGAAGTAAGTTTTCAGTTATGCCAGTCACTTATGTGTACTTAAAGGGTCAGTGTGGTTGTTTTCTATGCTGAGCTGATTACAGAGTGGAGAGTGTGGCTGCTGCCTGTGTGTGTTTGCATCCAGCCACACAGGCCCCACTTTTGTTTCTGTCTGCTCAGGCATTCATGCAATGTGAAGCTGGACGCACAGTCAATCACAGAGCTCCTTAACCCGGCAGCAACTCTTAAAGGGAAAGCAAACACACACATTCCCCTCTGGGCTTTTCCATGGAAATAAATCCCAGGCTTTATGTAAATAATGTAAGATAGCCAAAGTAGTGGTGTAATGTGGCCGGGTGTGCAAATCGTGAACATTTGTATCCATGTTGCCAACCCAACTTTGCTGTTTTGGTGTGCAAAGTAATTAATGGGTTTGCCCTGCATTAACTGGGGCACATAATACTTCTCTAGTAAGCATGGGAGCCCATTCTATATACTGTATACCTGGATATAAGTTTGGCCTATTGCATGAACTGTTGGGTTGTCAGTTCCATGGGTAGTGTTTGGGATATACAGTACAGTACAGTCGTGGCAGAATATTAATTTTGACGGATTCAGTCCTTGAGTTTAAATTTAGATATCTACTTTGAGCTTTGGGTTCAAAGGTCCAAAATCGATTCTGGATTAGCTTGCTAGGTATTTAGTTAAATATATGCCCACATTTTTTCATTTCAGCTGGTATTTTTCTGTAATATCCTTAGTAGTTTCATTAAAATAAAAAGAAAGAAATGTATGTCTGTTCCTGGATAGAGCCAGACACCGGATGTACACATACATCCAATGTAGGTATGAATGAATTTGAATCAACAATAAATTAAGAATCCTTTCATTTTTATTGTGTCTAAACTAACATACATTTTGATCTAGAGTGGTGCTTTTTGGCAACTTTCTGGAAAATGAAAAGTTTTCGATTGTCTGAGAGGAAAAGGAGAAAAATTAGTTATTAAATGTAGATATTGTTCTTCACTAATTTCTCTCTCTTCTTCCTTCCACCATCTAGGAAAAGCATTTTTTCCACAAAGTGAACGAACGTCTGTCAAAGCCCAACATCTTCATCCTCAACAACCGCTGGGACGCCTCAGCAAACGAACCAGAGTACATGGAGGATGTGAGTCAACCGGCTGCTGTTTCTGTCTCATATCAGAATCAATAACACTTAATTGTTACAGAATGTGGAACAATTTTACAGTTTTTTGAAAATTACCAAGACTAGCTACTACTAGCTATTAAGCAATGAAAATGTTTTTTTATTAACTTATTTTCATATTATTATCCATAGTGCACCCTAAGATTGTGACTCCTCTTCCTCCAGGTGAGGAAGCAGCACACAGACCGTTGTGTGAACTTCCTGGTGGAGGAGCTGAAGGTCGTGGACCGCGATCAGGCACCCAACCGCATTTTCTTCGTCTCCGCCAAAGAGGTGCTGAACTCCCGCATGCAGCGTGCTCAGGGCATGCCTGAAACAGGTGAGGCTTCACATTATATTTGTGGAGGATGGAGGAGAAACAATGTCCATATTTTTTATGTTTGGTATCATTCACAACCAGGATGTGTTGTTTACCAAACAGCTAGGTTGAAATGGCAAAAAAATATATATATATTTTATTGTTTTATGACCAAGATTTTTATTGACCTTTTTTTTTTTTTTTTTTTACTTATTAGGGAAATAGTTAGGTATTACTAAACTCTATTCATGTTGAAAATGAGAAATAAAAATGAAAAAGTGATTACAGTAATGGAAATGATCTAGAGCAAATAATAAAGGCTTAAACAATATAAAATAAATCAATAAACAGTCATGTGTTTCACATTTGATGTAGGATAAAGTGTCTTCGCTGATGCAAGTTGTGTATTTGTACAATAATAGTAAGTACTTTTCATTTTACATCCAACAGGTGGAGCCCTGGCTGAGGGTTTTCATGAGAGACTGAAGGAGTTCCAGTGCTTTGAGAGGAGGTTTGAGGTGTGTGTTTGTGTGTGTGTGTGTGTGCGTGTGCGTGTGCGTGTGTGTGTCCTCTCCATATCTTCCAATAATTGTATTCCCACTTTTTAAAGCAAAATCTATTTCCTGTCTGAACTAGACAGACAGATTTTTAAGAAAGCAGAGCGACTTTCAATACGTTTGGCATATTTGTGATTAGACGCTGATATATCTGCTACCAGAAAGACATCTCAACAGGTACGCCTCTGAGGTGAAAGCAGTGTCAAATCAAACCAGAAACAGCAGGTTACACGGATGCTGATAAAGTTGATAAACACTGCGGTTGGTGTATCATAAAAAGCTGAGCAAATCTTTCTGTCTGGCTGCTGCCGAGAATGAGTTACAACTGGAGAGAGAGAGAAGGGAAATCACTATTGTAATGTGACTATCGTTCATTCAGACCAGGAGATACAGACAGTGGCTGCTTTATCAGGCTCTGACCCAGAGCTTACTTTATTGCTTCACTTACACAAACTCCTCCTCTGGCATTTGAGAATTTCAGTTGCCTAGTGAAAGTGTGTGTGTGTGCATGTTTTTCAAAGCGTGTGTTTGAGATATTGCATGGTGAAAGAAATTGAATAAAACAAGATGCAACCAAAGTCCCTCTCCTAACAGTAACAATTAAGCTGAGCAGCAGTCAGCTACTCGACCCTGGCTCAGGGTTTAGGTTTCACCACCAACCATGCAATATGAAGCTGGCGGCTCCGGGGCCTTCTAGACCAATCACTGTGCCTCTTCCATCAACCTGCGTTTTCATTGCTGAAGTCTAGATTCACTAAGGCGAGGGCATCCGTTTGTTTTCATTCCACTTTGGTTTTGTTCTGTCTTAACAATTTTTTATTGTTGTGTTTTCTGTGTTTTCATTGTAATTAGCAGGAATTTAATTGTGTCAATACTGGGAGGAAATTATCTTAAGACTGAAGGCCTTTTTACACACGGGGGCTATTTTGTTCATGTGATTCATGTGCACATCAAAATATTTATTCGAACAGTTGTTTTTGCCTAGAACGTGAATATCATGTGGTGAAAAAGCGACGTAGTTTTTATCTGGAACAAGGTAAATTTTTCTGAGGTTTTGCACTGCGAATAAAGGCTTCAACTAATCACGTTGTGCGGAACAGGTTGAGTTGCGCCTATAGTCCGAACCAAGACAGTGAATTTTATTACTCCTTTCAACCTTGACAAAGACACCACAGACCAGATCCACTCGTTCTGTTCTTACCTTTCACAATAAAAGCCCTAGATATATAATATTCACAGGCGAGTATTTCACGTTTTCGTGTCGTTTACTCGTCACGCAAAATGTATCAACCTTAATTTTGCAGTCATGGTTGTTTTGGCTACAACCGTGGTTATTGTGGTAACAGCAAATGCAGTTTAATACTACACTTCCCAAACACACAAGCAGCGATTTTGTCAGAAATACAACAGAAAGCAACTGCTGTTATCTGGTTACAGTGCAGCCAAACTAACTTTGAATAACAAAGTCAGTCTATAATCAGAGCAACCACGATCTGATTTCATGCCACTAGTCGTTTTCCAAGCAACGTGGGAATGACGGACTCCGCCACTAACAATGAAAACTACTTTATATAGAGAGATGATTACTCAATGTAAATATGTTGAATGGCTGAGATTAAAAAATGGGTTTTGATTTCATGAAATTATGGATTATAGCTATAAGTGAAATAAATAACAATGACGCCTTAGACATAATCTGCCTGTTTTGCGTGACCTACAATAGATTAAGGTGTGGAAAAGGGAATTAACACAACTGATAATTTATCCCAAAATGACACAATATTCCTACTTTTACAGTATTTTTTTTATTTTCTTTCACTTGCATTCTTGATTGTATTCACTTGATGTGTTTTTATTGTTTGGGGCTTCACCAACACATTACTGTGACCTTACAATATGTGGGCTGTGGGACGCAAGATATACACACTGCTGCTGTCATTTTCACACCTGTGTTTCCATTTCTTTTCTTCTCCTAAGTTAAAGTAGCAGGTGTCTATCTTGTCCTCTGTTGGTCCCTGGTGGTGTGCATGAAGTTCATGCACCCTATCCAGCAGCAGCCCCCCCCCCTATAGCTGTCACAGTAACTTGTGTGTTATGGCCTCGCAGGAGTGTATCTCGCAGTCAGCAGTGAAAACAAAGTTTGAGCAGCACACTATCAGGGCCAAGCTGATCACAGAAAAAGTCAAGGGCATCATGGACGCCATCAACATCGAGGCGGCGGAGAAGAGGTGGGTATCTTGCTCTATACATAAATATATAGTGGGAGTGGATTGGCAGAGTTTCTTTATAGAGGTAATCTATGAAACTAAGTAAATGTTGGTGTAACATGATTTTAATGACTTTTTGTTTAATAATAGAGATATAAATTAACTAATATAACTATCAGTGGATTTCTCAAAAGTACTACTTTCTGTTGTGTTGCCCTTTGTGTATCTTTACCTGATTCTTTTTGACAGCAACATTGTTCAGCTGCTAGTTTGCGTTTGTGACTTTATTTCCTGTTGGTGGGGCGGGGTCTCAGAGTGGCGGCACTGGAGGACAGAGAATATCAGATGGACCGACTGGACTTTGTCAAAAATCAGCTCAACCTGCTGATTGATGATATCAAGAAGAAGATCAAGGCCATCAGTGAGGATGTGGAGTCGAAGGTAATGTAGACGTTCTTACTCTCATCTTACTCTACGGGACCGGCCTGCTTACACCAACAGCTCTGAATTAGCGCTACAAATAACAATCGTTTTCATCATTGATTGATTTCAATGCATTGATTATTTTCTTGATTAACTGTTTGGTTAAAATGGCAGAAAATAGTGAAAAGTCCCAAAATATAAAAAAAGTCAATCAATCATCATATAAGACCATAAAAACAGCAAATCTGCCCATTTGAGAAGATGAAACCAGCAAATAATAGCTAATAAATTGTAAAAAAAAAAAAAGTTCTGTAGCTGACTGATGACTCTCGTTGCGTTTCATCCAGGTATCCAACGCCATGGGAGAGGAGATCTGCCGTCTCCATGTAATCGTTGATGAGTTCCACTGTGATTTCCACCCATCACCGCAAGTCCTCAAGATTTACAAGTCTGTAAGTAGAGGCACAGATTAATTATTCGTGACCACACCTTTCTTGTATTTACTGCTTTCCATGTCACTTCTGACTGCTGTTGCTGTTTGCAGGAGCTGCTCTCTCACGTGGAGGAGGGGATGGGCAAGAACCTGGCCTTCCGCTGCTCCAACGCCGTCAACGCTTCTGTCCAGTCCTCTCAGAAATACATGATGGGTAATTAAACTGTAAAACATAATACTGCACAAAATAATGGGATCTCCATTGTAGTGCTGAGTCGCATTGTCCATGTCTGAGTTGTCTCAAGGCTTACCAAGAACAAGGTCATGCTTTGGCCTCAGTCTGTAGCCCTTAGGTTTAGCCATCGGGATAATAATAGTAATAATAGGATAATAATCTGCACCCCATCATTTACCTCTTAATGATCAAAGTGAATCTAATCGACACCATCAGTGAGGGATTATAACTTTCTCATGGTCTTTTTTCATTTTAATAAATTATATAGTTACAGAGCAAACAACAAAATAGAGTAAAATAAGATAAAATAATAAGATAAAATAAAATAAAAATCAACAAAACAGAGGAGAAAAAAAATATTTAAATATAATAACTGATTACATTAATATCAATTCATTGGATATAGTTGAGAGATAGCTGAAAATTCATGTCAGAGTATACATATACAAACACCAGACAACAACCGGGTGGCATAGGTACACACATGCAATTATCTTAGTTGGCATATCTAACCGGGGGGATCATTAGAAATGTTGTATGTTGTATACCTCACCCATTTTTAAATTTTTTTTTCCAAGATAAGAACTTGATTTTTAATTCTCATGGTTATTTTTTTCCATTACATATATTTCATTTACAAGATCCTTCCACTTAGAGTTAATTAATCTATCATCTTTTAATGATGGAAGATGGAACAATAATGAAAATTGAAAGCTAAAACAACTGGTTGGTTTTCTAAAATTATCATTTTCTCAGAACCTTTCCTTGCTTAAAAGGCCAAGGAATAAATCACCATTTCACAGAAAATGACCTCAGCCCAGATTTCCAGTCAACCGTTGTTTTGTTTTTTTTCCACTCAATCTCTCATTTAAAGAGTGATGCTAAACTTAGTCAAAACCTTTTGTGCATTCAGGCTATGCTCTGCAACGCCCAGCGCCCTGCTATATTTACCCTCCTGGCCGAATGGCATCATCCCATGCCCCATTATGCTACAAGTGCGTCACTGGGTCGGGCAACGCATGCAAGCTGTGCTCAGTGACAGTGATGTTGAAAAGGTGTTAATGTGCCCTCTGATGAGAGGGACTCAGGTGCTGTTATGAAATTGTGGTGTTATTTATTTTTTTTCCCCTAAGGAGAGATAAAGAAAAGCAGAAGATTCAAATCATTCAAATCTTTTTTGCTTTATAGACCACAATGATAATTTGGTGATGTTGTCATTTTCTGCCCCCTTGTGCCCCAAATAATAATTATTAGTTTTAAAATGTACTTGTTGTTGAAGAATAGTCCCTTAAAGTGTTCAAATGTTTCCCTTTTGCATCAGTGCATGTTTATAATACAAACTAAGCTACAAATGATCCCATGACTGCTGTTTATTTCTGTCTATTATACTCCGTGTTTTCTCACTCTCCAGAGAGCATGCTCCCTCTGCTTCCCTCTACGGCTAAGAGCCAAGTCCACATGCTGGTGCCCAGCAGGAAGTTTGACCTGAGTTACGACCTGAACTGCGCCATACTTTGCAACGACTTCCAGGAGAACATTGAGTTCCGGTTTTCGTTGGGCTGGTCATCGTTAGTCCACCGCTACCTGGGATCCGTCAACGCACAGAGAGCGCTCAAGCTGGTGGACAGCAACTTCCAGGTACGGGCTGCCACTGTGGGAGAACTGGTTATGTGGTAGGACCAACTTCTGGCCTCGTTCACATAAACACACAATACATACATTGAAGAAAGTCTTGTCATCCACTGTCATCACTCAGGCCTCTCGACCAGCGCTGGCCCTGACGCCCTCCTCAGGACCCCCCTCCACGATAGCCCCGCCCAACAATGAGACAGCCCTCATGACCCAAGAGGACTTGATGGTAGCCGTGGCAACCAACGTGGCATCGCTCACCTCCCGCACTTCAATGAGTGTGATCATCGTTGGAGGAGTGGTATGTTGTTTCTAAAATTGTTCTTGCACGTCAACATCCGGGATAAACGTACATGTAAGGGTTAATGTGCATGGAGCCCGTCATTGTTGTGAAATAAACCCCGACAGGAAGGGGTTTATTTCGCAACAATGACCCGCTAGCTGTAAATTATACCGCTTATTACACGACTACTTACTTAAAAAGTCAATAATTTGACACAAAAACAGTCCGCCAGAGTCCGACATCAGAGCTGCAACCATAGCAACGGTCTGTTATAAAGAAAAACAGACCGTAGAACGCCATGATTGACCAATCACCAAGTATTCAACAGAGCCGTGTAATAAATACAGTTATACATAATGTCTTTCTTCTGTGCGGTTAATGTTAAATTTTTATTTGCCTAACATAATGAGTTTTCTGTCATTTAGAAGTCACGTTCTGCTCCAAATTGTGGAATAAAATTCCTCAGTCATTTGCTTTCAAATATATTTTTAACATATTGTGTGTCCTGAAGAATTGATTTATGTAGTCAGATATTACCCTCCTAAACTCGTAGCCTACTTTAGTGATTCTAGCCAACTTCATGTTGCAGGAAACTGCTGCAGGTTATGGCAATAAAAGAAATAACTTGTGGGGATTATAAATATATAGATTTGAAAGCAAAGAAACCTGACGACTCCTTTTTTATTTTATGACATTACATACGAATGCAGCACATGAAAACCATCCCTGATGAGGCCGGTCTAACTGTGAGGGCGCTAACCCAGCTTCTGTTTGTTTATTTATTTTCTAAGGTGTGGAGAACAGTTGGCTGGAGGCTGATCGCCCTGTCCACCTCAATGTACGGCTTGCTGTACCTGTACGAGAGACTCACCTGGACCACGAGGGCGAAGGAGCGCACTCTGAAGCGCCAGTTTGTGGACTACGCGACCGAAAAGCTGCAACTCATCGTCAGCTTTACTAGTGCAAACTGTAGCCACCAGGTCCAACAGTAAGTCCTGATACAGTGTCACGTCATCGTAGAGCTAACTAGACAGGGCAGTACATGAAATGTGTTTTCTTTTTATCACAAGTACATGTGACAATTATAAGTAAGATGATAACAGTGGTCCAATTTAATCTGATTTTATGGCAGTTCTTTCAGTCTATATTCTAGTATTGAAGTGTATAGAGATTATAGCCATTTTCATCACTACAGCATGGGATGTTGTGCTGTATTAAGCTCATGCACTACATTATAATGTTCTTTTGAATAGTTTGTTTTCCATTTAACATTAAGCCATTTGTCATGATGCCCAGTATATTAAAGTGTGGATTAATCCTTTAACATGCAGCACATTAACAATGTTTATGCTGATATCAAGTGCTCATTTCTCTGCACTAGGGATGTCAGATTCAGTTTATATTGCTTCCAATAGCCGACACCCAAAAAACGTGAAATACAAGAGGGGCTTTCCTTTTAGTCCGACGCTCCATTAACTCAATGAGCTTTAGCGCAACATTTCGAAGTGCTATCCATTTAGAGGTGCTGAAATTTTAATGTTTTGTGTTGTAAATGTCTCGCCTTTTACTTTATTTTCTGTTGGCTTTGCTGAAGTTAATTGGCGCGTTTTGATCGGTTCATCATCAAGGGTGCTCCGATCGTTCGGCCACCGATCGTTATCGGACGATATTCATTCTAAATAGTTTGATCGGAGATCTCTATAAAGGCCGATCATATGGCGTATCGATTCTGAATTGAAACGTTTTCAATATTCATTTGTCTGCTTTCTCGCCTAATTCGCTCTAACAGCGACACAGCTGGAGACACACATCTGGCCCGGCACTGCGGAGCTGGCTACGGTGCGTCCTTCCTGAACAGCCCAAATTGGTTAACATGGGCGCCAAAGCTTCTTTTCGGCGCCCATGACATGCGTATCCGCTCAAAAACATTCTTGGTGGTTAACTGTTGACATCCCTTCACCATTCCTCAATTTTCCATCGGTGGTATTTAACCTACTGATAAAGCCTGACACTTCCCATAATGTTCCTAATTCGCACACACACACACACACACACACACACACACACACACAGATCCCAGCCCCACCCTTAGCTCTGTGCCCCACCCAGCCTCCCCCTATGTAGCAGGGCTAAATAAATAAGCACTGCAATGCTGTGCCCTCTGTGTTGCCAGGGAGATGGCGGCGACCTTTGCTCGGCTCTGTCAGCAGGTGGACCAGACGCAGAAAGAGCTCGAGGCTGAAATCCGCCAACTGACAGCCAAGATAGATCAGCTGGAGACCGTCCAGCGCCACTCCAAGAGCCTGAGGTCAGTCCGGCTCCTTCTCTCTTTCATCGGGGGCAACATGAAGGGTGGAGACAGTAGATGACTATTTGGGAAGGTCTAGTCTAGTTTTTCCAACTCAGGCTTGCTACATAATCCTGCAATCAGTCAACCGATTCATAGTTTAAGAAGCAATTAATTGATTTTCAAACGGATCTCTACATACGTATTTGTCATGAGGTGCCTGTGTACAAAATCACACCTGTAAGCAGACATGAGGATGCCGTCACTGGCTGAGCAGGTTTTCAGCTTTTCTTATAGTCGTATTTGGGAAAGAGAGCGCTAACTGATAGCACAGAAAGGAAATATAAATCAGTTTTTATTGCTTATGCTCCTTCTGGGCTTGTGGACTAATGGAGTTTGCTTTAAATTACAGTACTGATATAAAACATAAAAGTGTACATAGTTGTGTCACAATATAACAAACATAAATATGGGTGGAAATTGTCAAAATAGTTTTTTAAACAGGGATTTTAGGCAAGAGAGTCTGAACAGTAGGGCTGTTTATTGGCAAGAATCTGGCGATACAATACATATCCTGATACGGGGTAATGATTCATTAATTTACTTTTAGGAAAACTGTCACAGTATAAAGAACACACCAGAAGTAAACCATTTTAGAATAGGCTAAAATAACACATGTTAACTGCATGTTTTTTGCCCCAAACTACATGTGATTATCATAAAGTGGGCATGTCTGTAAAGGGGAGACTCGTGGGTACCCAGAGAACCCATATTCATTCACATATCTTGAGGTCAGAGGTCAAGGGACCCCTTTGAAAATCGCCATGCCAGTTTTTCCTCGCCAAAATGTAGCGTAATTTTGGAGCATTATTTATCCCCCTTCTCGACAAGCTAGTATGAGTTGGTTGGTAACATTGGATTCCTTAGGTTTTCTCTGAATAGTGGCTGGGTCCGACGGCGGGTATATAATATCGTTACAGTATTTTGAAGAATCAATACAGTATCGCACAACATAATATTGCGATACTCATGTACTGAAAAGTTACTATTTCACTATTTCCTGTTCTTGAAAGGTTTGGGAATTGTTTACACTGTACATGTTTGTTACAAAAGTCAGCTATTCAGTCATTATATACATATGACTGCACTATTTACAGAATTCAGACATTACAGAACACCTCTGCAAATTAACAGTTAGCAGTTAGAAATAAATACAATTTTACTTGACAAGTTCTGTTGGATGAAGTTTGCCCAAATCGGACATGTGTTTGTTTCGTCTGCAGACATAAAGCGACAGACCTGGAGAAACAGTTGGAGACGTTCACAAGCCAGTACCTGCAGCCTCAGCAGTGAGCTGCTCATCTTCTTCTTCTTCATCATCGCACCACAGTTTGGTTCTTGTTGAGCCAATCATTCCTCAGCCAGGCGCCGCCTCACGGTGCGCCGGTCCTCATCCCCTAAACTACACCACAGTTTCTGTGTGGGCAGTAGTGCTGGAAAGATGAATCAATTCATCAATTGGTCTATCCTCCGAAAAGAAATCTATAGATATTTTGATAATCAATGAAAGGTTAGTCATTCATCAGACAAGAATACCAAACTTCTGCATCGTTTCAAGTGTGAAGACTCTGCCCTTTTTGAGTCATTTGTAAAATCTAATGTTTTTTTTGTTGTTGTTTTGTTGTCACACCCTGTAGTCTTTTTGTAGTCTTTTTTAGATTTTGTAGACTAATCGATTAATTAAAAAAAAAAGAAGAAGATTAATTGATAATGAAAATGATCTGTAGTTCCACTCTTAGTGGACAGAGGAAGTGAAGGCCCGGATATGACAGTATTTTCCCTCCTCTTCCTCTCTTCCTTTCCTCCTCAGCCAGTCAGGTGTTTCAGGTGCTTGATAGACTATAGTGAACAAAACTGCCTGTAAAACAGAGAAACTTGGACTCATTATGCTCAAAGACGCCCCACAAAGTGGAAATAGGATCTCGGTCGGCGGGAAAGCTACCGGTCGGGTGCTACATTTTGACACTAGCGTGCTTCTAACTGTGAATATGCCTTTTTTGACTCACTTTTGTTGAACAAACAAAGTGTCTGTAAGATACATGTACATGCATCTGTTCGGGCACATGATCTGTTGCATGTTGGCAACAAAAAATGAATATATTTAATAATAAAAGAACATTTGTTTTCTTAATTATAAGGACCTAGTTAAAGTAAATTCACTGAGAGATATCATTTGAGTAGAAAGGGAAAGCATGTCTTTAGCATACTGTTCATGCTCTATTTTCTACCTGTCCAAACTGTATAGATAAAAAGGTTTTGGAAATCATATATTTTATAATATTCTACTTTATTTATACCCATTAGACCTAAAGATACACCAGTCTGCACTTTGCAAAACTGTCTTCTTTTTTCTTGAATGCGTGTTGAAATACCTCAAGATTTGACGAATTGTATTAAATCTGCCACAATCTAAAACTTTGTGAATTTATTTGAGACTTTTACCCTGTGGAGTTTTCACTATTACGAGTTTACGAGTAAGGAAATGCATTCAACGTGTTTTTTAGACCTCAAGTATATGCACAATCCTGCGTCAGATAATTGAACGATGTTAAGTGTCCAGAATATTACATAAGTTTAAGTCTATGACTTACACAATAACCTATAATATGCTTTAGTCTCATGACAGAAATTATTTTTTAATAGATGAAAAGCACCTCACATGTGGGTGTTGCCACCTACAGGCAAAGAAAGTAACACGTGCTGCAATTCTAGCATTTGCATCCTCTGCAGGCAGTGTGGCATTTGTTTAAAGGGGACCTATTATCCTTTTGTGCTTTTTCTCTTTCCTTTAGTGTGTTATATAGTTTTTTGTGCATGTAAACGGTCTGCAAAGTTACAAAGCCCAAAGTCCAGGCCAAAAGGAGTTACTCTCCCCCACAGAAACACTGCTCCTGAACTGCCTGAAACGCCTCGCTTGAAGTCTCGCCTTATCTTCTGTAACGTGGTGATGTCACCAAGTATCACGTTTGCATAACAGCTAGTTTGGCACGCCCTCAAACAAAGCTAGTTAGAGCGGAGCTGGAGCGGAGTCCAAAGAGTTTGTTTTGGTTGACCAATCACAACAGAGTGGACCAGCTGACCCGTCAGAGCAGACTGGGCATTTCGTGCAGCTGCAGCACAGCCGGTATGAGAAAAGGTGTTTCTCTTCCGCAATGGCGTTATCATTGGTAACCATGAGTGCTGTGCAGAGCGGCGGCAATAGCTAGTTGCACACATTGGCACTCGTGCACGCATAGCTGGACTGGCATAAACGAAGCTCAAGGTAACAACACACACAGAGGGAGACTGACTTCATTCTCTGCTCAGGTAGACATTACTCCTCTATATCTTTACATGGTAAATAGTTGTTTGCTGCTATATTAATGCTCTGAATTCTTTATTTAGCACCTTCAATCTAATGTATATGAGTGCAAATATTACATATAGTTCTTTGTTTACTGTCTAAAATGTAAAGGAAATCAGTCAGGATTTGTATTCTTGGTTAGAAGCTTTTTATTGGTTACAATAACTCATGGCAACATATCAGTATCACCAAGCCACTGTACAAATACAAAAAAAAGGTCTGGTGTGAAAAAGACTATAAAAATTATTCCATAACAAGTGATTATAATTTCACACAATAGCACTGTAAGAGAATTATCATGGCACCAAGTCCCTGGTCTTTACTGGCTTAAAACAATAAAACAATAAATAAAATCAAAACAAAAAATGTCAGAACAGTAGGTTGTAGAGTCAAAGGGCAGTGCATTATTTTGTGATGGTGCTGTGGTGGTGATCATGTGACAATCAATTCACGTGGTGGGGTGTCTATGAATCAGAAAATTCCTCATATCCAGATATTAAATTTGAAGAGTCATGCATCGAAATACCGCCTGAACTTGTGCAGCAGTGACACTTACACATCTGCTCTTTGAAGTTAGATGTTGGCACTGTGGGTGACTAATGGCAACTTTACATTGATTGCCAAAAACATACCACTCCAATGCTCCAAAGAAGTCACAGATCTTGGTGCTTCAGACGTAAATGCATCAAATGTGGACATTTTGTAACACCAAAGAGGTTGATTCAACAGCTCCATATCAGTTGTATAGTTAAGAGAATAAACTGGAGGAGACTTCAGGTAAATACGACAATAATGTGAAATTAAATGAAGTCAAGCACCTTTTTGATTAATGAGTGAACTGCACAGGCACGTAGAAGTGTTACTATTCCAGGTTCCAGCTGCTAATACTGCTGAATTACACACAGAGCGAGGGAATGGTTGCGTGCCGAATATCAGTAATACACACAATCCCCTTTTCAGCTGTTAAGGGCTATGGTGTCTTTTTTTTTCTTTTTCAATTTCACACAATGTCATGAAAGAACTGGGGAAGGTTCATTGGAATAGTTTTATATTTTGGGGAAATACGCTTATTCGCTTTCTGGAGGAGAGTGAGGGAATGTCCGTCCGTTTGCAAATAACTTAAAAAGGTTACTTCTAGCTGCCAACTAGCTTAGCTTAGCATAAAGACTGGAAGCGGAGGGAAACGGCTAGCCTGGCTCCGTCCAACAGCATCTCTCACAAATTAACACATATCTCGTTGATTTAATGTGTACAAAAACTGAAGTGTAAAAATGACATTAAATGGTGGGTGGGTATGTGTCTGACCAGTTGCCAGGCAACCAGTGGAGATTCAATAACTACCACCCCCTACTACTCACTCCTACCCGTCAAGAAATAGACTGGCGAATTGTCGTTTTTAACACTCTGGTTTTTGTTTAACAAATGAGATGTAACGCCGAATTCACACCAGGCAACGGCGGCAAAGTGCGACTCACCGCAAGAATTTAATTTTTCTGCGGCCGGTTGGCGTGTTCATGTGTTTTAGGCGGGAAAAAATTCTTTGTAACATAGGTCAGCATGTCACAGGAGTCACAGGATCTGTCTACTACATGGCTGCGGGTCCTCTCTGGCCGCACTTCGGCGCTAAAAGTGAAACTTTTCCCCAACTTTTGTTTGGCCGCACTTCGCCGCAGAATCAAACGGCCGCAGCTCGTCATTGACATTGCATGGCATGGCAGCTCACCGCTGTTCTGGTGTGAATTCGGCATAACGTGTTAACTAGAGAGCTTCAGACAGAGCCGGCTGTTAGCTGTTTTTCTCCCCTGTTTCCAGTCTTTGTGCTAAGCTAAGCTAACAGGCTGCTGGTTGTAGCCTAGTATTTAAGGCCTCTGAACACCCACACAGGTGTTTTCAGTTATTCTGGCTGATTAGACCTCTTCTCAGGTTGAAGCATTGATGGGCATGTATTAGGTCACAAATCTTCACCTACCAATACGAATGATAAAGTTGTGATTTGTCCCGCCCTCACAGGTTCAACAAAGCCAACAGGAGGCTCAGGAAGATGCCACTCAGTTAGTCTAAACAGCCCACACCGTCCTGAGAAGAGGTCTGATCAGCCAGATTAATTGAAAAAAACACCTGTGCTGGTGTTCAGAGGCTTTAACTATGTTAAATATGTATAGAGATGGTGTAGATTTTCTAAGCTAACCGCCAGAGAGCAAACATTTCCCAAACTAATCAAACCATGTAATGCTTTAAATACATTTCGTCATGTTTATCTGGGGACACACGAAGGCCTGACGTCCGCTTTACTCTAATAAGCACTGTTAACTTAATAACACTTTGGGATACAAAGACCCATCTTAAGCAGTCCAGATCAGACAACAGACTGGGTATAAAATCAGATACGGACGTGAAGTAATAATGGATATGGAGAAGGCTGGCACTTGAGTAAAGTGAGCAAACGTTTTTTTTTTTTTGTCACATTGACTAGTTTTCAGTTCACAGCTCAGGGTCTGTGGATAACATTGGCACAAATGAGGAAGTAACACTTAGATCTATATGTTATCCACATACATCAGCAAATCAACCCCTCCCCATCCCATCCCTTCCCTCCCCCCACACACACACCTCAACACTGATATGAAATACATATCACATCCTACACACCTCGAAGATATTCTCAGGCTAAAAACTATAACTGTTATTTTTAACATTCTCTCAAAATGGGTTCATTAATGCAAAGCCAGGTAGAAGCAGCTAAAACATTTAATAAAAAAAAAAAAAAAAAAAAAAAAAAGATCACTAGAAATCACGGTATGCCAAAGAGGGGTTTCATTGATTTGAACCTAAATAAATACTACAAACTGTACGGTAGTAGTAGAAAGCAGAATTGTATAAAAAAGTGATGCTTTAAGAAGTAGAATGGAGCTGTATGTGTTCGCCGTGGTTTTCCTTAAGCATGCTTTTTAGTGTTCACTCGTATCAGAATGTGCTTCTATTGGGAAAAGAAAAATAATTAGCAATCTCTCTCTCTTATTGATCAGTGTGTAAAAAGGAATAGTAAGAGGAAAACATTACTGTAGTCGATGCTAGTATTACCTTCTATTATGAATGGTAT
Organism: Sebastes umbrosus; assembly: GCF_015220745.1. Taxonomy (NCBI): domain Eukaryota; kingdom Metazoa; phylum Chordata; class Actinopteri; order Perciformes; family Sebastidae; genus Sebastes; species Sebastes umbrosus. The sequence continues at coordinate 14,271,948 of NC_051273.1, forward strand.
CGTAAGGCAGAATGGAGACACAATAGTGCCACATCTCACAGGAGCACAAACCCTCCTTTATCCAGCCCATGTGGGTCAAATGTTTATATTCAGAGATAGGCACCTGAGACAGCTGATGGATAGGTCCAACTCACGTACATTATGTGTATTTTTTTCTTTTAATTAAGCCTTTAGAGGAACCAAAATAATGGAAGATGTGTGATGAGAAAATACTCAAAATCAGAGATAGCACTTCTATGGGTAAATAAGTCACATGTGCTCAATGGTTTACATTTGTACTACAGTTTGTGAGTGCGTGTCTAGCTCTCTACTAAGTGTACATTTCTGTCTACCAAGTGTACTTTCTTCACAAGCAATATTTAACAGTTCATAACATGTTTTTGGTGAGGAAAAAAAGTGTTAAACCCTTTAAAAAAATCTTTTTTTTTCTTCTTTTTTTCTTTTTTTACAGGCTTGTGGTGGCACTGGTGTGATTTCGGAGCGGTGAGCATGATTTCAGTTCCATGCATGCGCTCGGTTCACACCTTGTTGGCGACGAAAAGGACTCGTTGATCCTTCGCTTTGAGAAAAAAAAAAGATAAAAATGACATGGCGAGCTCCGACGGACATCTTTCTCTCTTCGTCTTTTCTTTCGTCCTCAGAGGCCGCTGCTGTCCTTTATGGTCCTTTAAATGTAACGACTGACCGCTCTAACGTTTGTCCATACAGGCCTCAGCACCGTTACAGGCTCACAGTTAGAAAACGGCTTCTGCTCAGGGAGAACGTGTTTCTCTTTGCGATGCCGTTCTCTCCATCAGTGTCAATTGTACGGGCAACTTGAGATGCTTCTATAAGCCACAGCTGACAGGAGTCATGATGCAAAACCTCTATTTCGGACTATTATTGGGTTATCAATCATATCGCACAGATGTTGATTTGCATGGAATGGATGTGATCGTCAGATATTCAGCATCCGATGATCTGAAACCACAGTCCATGTGAATAGAGGCCGAGGCAGCGCCTCCAGTTAAATAAAGTTTTCTATCTTAGCCTAAAATTCATCAGTTTCTACTTTGGAGCGTAAGCTGAATCCACACTAAAAACATCGCTTGTTGGTTTTGAAGCGCTCTCTCTAAATCATTATCACAACAGTGTGGTGGTTTCCTTCCAAATGAAAAGAAGGGTTGTGAGGAATGCCAGGGGTCGTGTTGTTAAAAAAAAAAAAAAAAATGCCATCATTCACATGATTTTGTAGCAATAATACACACACATACAAATGAGGAGAGTGAGTTTAGCTGGGCCAAATTATATTTTTGCAAATTGTTTACTTGCTAAATCCTCTTTTGTTGTTGGACGAGTGGGCTCGACTAAACCAGCAAGTACCAGAAATATTACAAAATGAAAAGTTTTAGGTTAAATTATGATACGTTGATGTGTCTAATCTTTCCAATCTGGTACTCACACAGGATAAAATAAGTGTTTCTGGCATTATGTTGTGTAGTAATGTGAATATGTACATTTAAAATAAAACATAAACCCCCCCAAAATCATTAAAAAAACAAAACTCAAGGTTGGGAAATAAACTACAAAAATATATACATACACATTATATATGCATATATGATGCATATATACACACATAATGCTATACATATATACTGTCTTTATATATACATTTACATATTACACACCGACGCTCATCTTGTTTGTTGTTAGTCACGGTAACAGATGCTCTTTATCGCCCTCTACAGGAGAATTGGTATGAGGGCGAAATCTATTTTTTTCCTTCAGTTTTTCATAACGCTCTTTTATTAAATTTTTGATTGGACAACTCTACTGAAAGGTTCTTACTTTTGTTTCTGTGTAATAGCTGGGTGAAAAAAAAAAGTCACTTTGAAAGGTAGAAAGAGTTGGTACTTTCTCACAGGTGGGCAGGTCGCCAGCAGAGAGGAGAACTAGGGGTGAGTTGAGAGGATTTCGGACGACACAGTGCGCAACCCTCAGGTCCAGCCCAGCAGATGAGTTGGGGTGTGTGGGGTGGGGTTGCGAGGAGGAGGAAGGTGGCGGGCAGTGATTGAGTACAACAGGGAAGAGGTTTGTTTAGTTCCAGATCCGGAGGAAACTGTCCCAGGAGCCGGTGGCCACAGCCATGCCGTCTTCTGTCACCCCTAAGCAGCTCACTCTGTTGTCGTGGCCCGCTAGCACACCTGGAGGTCAAAGAAAATAAACCAGAACACAAAGTCAAGAGCCCATCCTAAAAAATAATGTCATTAATTACTCAGAGATCACTGCAAAGTATTCAGCTTTGCAACGTAAGCAATTACACAGTCAGTGTTCACGCTACAGGCCTTTATATTTAATTTCAACTTGCTACTCATTTGTCTGTTCTACTTATGCTTGATATTAGAGCTGAATCCATTGGTCAATTGTTCAATTTACAGAAAAATAACTGGCAAATGTTATTTTTTCCAAACACAAATGCCAAAAATTCCAGTTCCAGTTTCTAAAATGTAACAAATTGCAGCTTTTGCTCATCACTGAACAAGAAAACAACAACAACAACAAAAAAATAAAATAAATAAAGATGAAAAAAAGATGTCATTTACCTGCACGTTCGCCTTTCAGAGTGTCCCAGACGTTGCAGTTGAAGTCATCGTAGCCGGCCAGGAGCAGGCGGCCACTCTTGGAGAAAGACACGGAGGTGATGCCGCAGATGATGTTGTCGTGGCTGTACATCATCAGCTCCTGGTCGGCACGCAGGTCAAACAGCCTGCAGGTGGCATCATCTGAGCCGGTGCCAAAGGCATTCCCATTGGGGAAAAACTGCATGAAAAAAATAAATCAAAATCAAGCAGAAGTCAGGACAGTGTTGTTAAAAAGACACACCGTTAAATTTGTAATTTTCAAGAATCAAGCGATATCGAATCATAATCAATCAGCAGTCCTCGATCCATTAACCCTTTACACCTGCAGTGTGAGTGCGTGACTGAAGTTTCGGTACTCACGGTGACGGCGTTGATGTCGGACACGTGGCCGGTGAAGGACTGCCTGCACATGCCGTCACGGATGTCCCACAGCTTGGAGGTGGCGTCACAGGCTCCCGACACAAAGGTCTTGTAGTCCGGGCTTAGAGACAAACTCATCACATCCCCTGTGTGGCCAGTGAAGTTGGTGGCCTGCTGGCCAGTCTCTATATCCCACAATGCACTGTAAGAAAGGAGGAAGTGGTTAGGTGAGTGTCCCCTGAGACAATAAATGCTTTTACATAAACTGCCAGTATTAACACACTTAAAGCAATACTCAATAATATATTATCTAACACATACTATCGCCCATATTAACAGAATTTTATAAACCTGCGTAGAATTATGACCCTGTATGACTGACAATGAGTCTGCCTTCGGTATCTACTCTCACGTGATAGAGCTATAGAGAACCGAGCACCGAGCACAGAAAGGGAATTCCACAGCAGCAACATGAGGGTAAGATAGTGAGATGGATATTGGAGAGAAACTCTTGACATTTTTATATAATGGGGTGGAGCATCTTCAGTCTACTGTGTAGCATTGAAACGAGAATATTTCTATCATGTAAAGTGCTTTAAATGATTTAAGCTGTGCAGGTGGGAACAGAGGGCCGTTGCTCACCAGGTGGTGTCTCCGGAGCTGGTCAGTATCTGGTTGTCATCCAAGAAACGACAGCAGGACAAGTAACCTGGAGGTAAACAGAGGTTCAACATCAGATAAGGAGCCCTGCCTTGTCAGTACCCCCTGGGCAAGGCAAGGCAAGGCAAGGCAAGGCAGCTTTATTTGTATAGCACATTTCAGCAACAGGGCAATTCAAAGTGCTTTACACAAACATTCAAGGACATTAAGACATAATTAAAACAGTCATAAAAACGTTAAAGGCAAGGCACTTTACTCTTTACCACGACTGATTTTTTACTGCCACGCTAATCCTTCTTCACAATGTTGCCTTATGTAAGTTTTAACCAGGAGTGATATCTGTGGCACCTATGGCCCTTATGAGCAGTCCCACTCATTTAGGTTGTGCCCAGGTAGCTGAGCCCATCCTTAAAACCACCTCCTGCGATTTGAAATAAAAACGATTTGAGAAATGGGCATGTTCATCCAGTACCAGGGGTGGGAATCACCAGAGGCCCCACATTGCGATATTATCATGATACTTAAGTCACGATACGATCTTATTGCGATTTTAAACGTTTTGCAATATTGCGGTAAGAAATATTGCGATTTATTACCTTTTTTCAAATGCAAATTATGCAGTTTGTCGACATTTTTTTTAATCTAATAAGATACATACATATATTTTTACACTGTTCACTCAGAGTTTACATTCACATATCTTGAGGTCAGAGGTCAAGGGACTTGAAAATGGACATTCTAGTTTTTCCTCACCAAAATTTAGCGCAACTTTGGAGCTTTATTAAGCCTTCTTTTCAACAAGCTAACATGACATGGTCAAATCGATTCCTTAGGTTTTCTAGTTTCATATGATATCAGTATTTTCACTGTAACTTTAAAACTGAGCCTGCTACAACCTCTGAAAGACAGAATAGCGTCCATCAGATTGTTAAGAGGTTAATAGTTTATATAATAAAAGATTGATACTTGACGTCTGTGTATCAATACAATATTGCCACGCAAAATATCACAATACTATGCCGTATCAATTTTTTTGCCCACCTCTATCCCCCACTGTAGCCCTGTGGTAGAAAACACTCATGTCCCTCCACCATCAGAGATGTGCAGGCTCTAAAGTTGCACTAGTATATTAGGGAAACTATTGTGAAGGCAATTTCTGACCGTTATAAAATAGTACTCCCTCTCTCCCTAGGCTAACAAGTGAGACTAATTAAATGTACTGCAAGAAAAGTTCTACTCTATATTTGTAGTGAAATGTACTTTTTTTTTCTCCATATTTCATGCTTACATGTCCTGAATACACTGCAGGGAAAGACAAAACCCAAACACTGAACTCGGTAAGTAAAATTATCCCTTCAAGAAAATGTTTTCGACAGGAGACATACTGTAAATAAGCCGGTGAAAACATATGAGATCCAGTGGAAAATAATAGCTTGTGTAGCTTTCCATTGTTTGACTCATTGAATCAGCCAGCCAGTACATAATATCTGATAAAAAAAAGTAACTGTCAAAGTAATTTAGTATGGAAATAACAAGAAATATACTCAGGGTTACTGGTTCAGTTGAGCACAGCCAACGATAGGCTAATTTTATTGGTATTATTTCTTGGCTGGCGCTGCGCCTACCTGTGTGTCCGGGTAGCTCTCGGGTGACGCGCACGTTGCCCTCACGGGTCTTCAGGCTGTATATGGAGCAGATGTTGTCCAGGCCTCCGCAGGCCACATAGTTCCCGGAGGGGGCGTAGGCGCATGTCATCACCCAGGAAGAACGCAGCGGGATAGCATGCATCTGAGGACGAGAAGAGTCAGAGTCATTTCTTTATGAAAGTTGAGCTTTAAGGTCAATTAAAGCGTTTCAATACAAAATACTTTAAAGTCATCAGCTGACCTAATTGATTATGCCAGTTCATCTCTGTACTTCACAGAAATGTGTCTGTTGATGTCAATAACCAACGTGGTAAAATAATTACATCATGATACAGATGAAGACAACGCAACTTAATATTTAGTCCAAGAGGACAGCACAAGACAGTCTCGGGTGGTTTGTTTCTCCGCTTCGGATGTCAAAACATCAGTATGAGCAGTATCTCCATACAGTTTAGGTATTAGAGGTTCAGATGGTATAGTTGCTGAATAAAAAATATAACGTAATAGTTTATGCTATCAATGGCCACATATTTTGCTCCATTTTTTGGTTTCCAATTAGAAAAGAGAGTGATATTCTTGATGTTTTGGGAACTGTGCATTAAATAACCAGATTTTTCTCAAAATACAGAGGTCACTTTAACTATTTTACCAGCCAGATTCATTTTATAAATATTTAAAGAACCTCCAGTCAACCACATAGCTGTCATTTGGATGTTGGCTTGTCGCAGTTCCCAACATATTTACAGAGTCTCAGACTGGTTGTTTTGGTCCACACCACAGTATGATTACTGTGTTCATAACTGTCCAAACCGCACCAGAATTCAATTAAAACTGACTAAATTTTGACTTGTGAAAGCGCCCTAAAAGGAACATTTGGATAGCTGATCAGCCTTTTGAACCATCTCTTCAAGAGGAGAGTCAGTAAAGTCTGACAGGAGCAGCACATTGCAGATGGCCGAAAACTTTTAAATGTACTATTACTGTTCTTGTACATATTATATACATCTTATCATTGATGATCAATAATCTCACCTTATTTGTTGTGTAGCTGTCCCAGATGATTAGTTTTCCATCTTGCGAGGCACTGACAAGTAACCTGGAAACAAGTTAAGAACAGCAGCATGACATGTGGCTCATGTGTTGAAAAAAAAACACATAATCTAAAAAGGTACATGCACCTGGATCATAAAAAGCAATGAGAGCCAGCAGCCACCTAACAAAAAACTGTGCTATACTGTCTGAATGAGTATAAGGTGCTCTGTCAAAAAGCATTCAGCGTGAGCTCCCTACTCTTCTCTCCCGTTCCCCATTTCCCTCCATCTTCCCTCTTCCTCCCCCTCCCGGTGCAAGTCTCCTCATCCATGGAAGCCACTTTTAATGTCCCACTCCATGTAATATTCATTACCCCAGTTATGTAAAAGTCCTACTGTTGAGTGGGAGGTGGGAGCCTGATGGGTTGGGAGGAAAGCACTAGAAAGGAGATGGGGTGGGGTAGCAAGAAGGGACAGCAAAAAAGGAAATGCAGAGAAGATGATGAAGAAGTAGAAACAGTCAGTATAGAGTTAGAGTTATAGGTGGTGCAGATGCAGGAACAGCTGGAACCCCTCCCTCCCTTCCTGACTGGGTGTTTCCGTCTCTCCAGGGACAGGAAGTGGTTTGACGGTGCTACGCTACAATCAAGAGGAGAGCTATCACGCTCAAATGTCAGCGGCTGTATACAAAATAAACACTGGCCTCCTGCAGGGTCACCCAGAGGGTGCTCGGCGCGCACACACACACACACACACACACACACACACACACACACACACACACACACACACTTAACAGAATAATCACGTTTGAACAGCATCCTCAGCTGCAGGTAATACCAGTAGGTTTTACTATTGAAAAAAAAGAGAAAACTAATTTGCTTAAACAAAACAGATTTCCCAAAATCTACAAACTTTTACCAGAAAAACAGAACTCCTTTTTGTCTACACCCTCTTCCAGTTCATTTCCTATGGGTAAAGACCAGTGCACTGCATGCATACTACATACTACTTGCATACTACTGGGAAAATAAGATTCTAAGTGCTCATAATTGAAAAAAAAAAACTGTTAAAAAAGCAGTTTGTAAGTTTTAAATTTAGTGACAACTCAACGGTTGCAGTCCAATCTGGACTCACTGGTTGATTGTGAATCATCATAACATGGATAGAAAAAAAAAGATTTTTAGATCTTACGAACTGCATCTTTAAGGAAATATTAAATAAGCTGTGGTGGCTGCCTGTCTCTGTGCCCAGCTAACATCATTACTGTGCTCATAGTGAGGGCGTAAAACAGTGCTAGCACTTAGACAGATGTACAGTAGTAGTGGAGGTGGCAGTAGTGACAGTCAATTATGGTGGTATTAGTCATATTAGTAGAATAGTAGTAGTAGTGGTAGTAGTAATAGTAGTAGTGGTACTGGTAGTAGTATAGCCCCACACCTGGGACTGCCGTCACTGCCCCAGTGCATTGCATTGGGAGACAGATGGACAGAGAGAAAGATAAAGAGTGACACAGACATATTAATCACAGTAATAATAAAAAAATAATACCAGTCATTAGCAGCTGAGAACTCCTTCATTTTTAGGTAATTGTAATTTTGTCTGATATGCTGCCATAACTGAAGTTATGCTACAACTGCATAGTCTAGATATCGACAGCCATGTTGGTGGTATAATTTAGGAATAAATACTAATGTAAGAGCAGTTAGGTCAATTTTCCATGATAGAGATTAAGCCAATGCCAGACTGTTGATTTTAACTTTAAAATTCCTGCACTGTGGCTGAAAGTGTGTCCATGTTTTCCTGGAACGGAAACCTGCAGGCTGTCAGTCTGTGGTGGCACTTTATTGCCCGTCCCTGGTAAACTGTAGATCTTGACATTTATAGCTGTGGTGTTAACAGTCATTGGCAGTCTAGAAACTCAACAGGCTCTTAGCAGCGACAGAAATTAACTCTGGCTCAGGGGAGAAATGACCTTCCAAGTTCGTACTATTCTGATAAATTTAGAAAAGAAAATGGGCTAAACTGTGGTGATTATTATTAGCATCCCTTTGTGCTTTTTAAGCTGTTAGCATTGTCCACTGTGGGCCACCCTAGGTAATTCATGAGAAAAAAACAAACCTACACCAACAACAGCATCAGAAATTATATATTATGCTGAACAACATTTAAATGAAGTTGATGATGGACTGAGGAAACTGCATCATTCTGTTCTGTAAGGCCTCCCAAAACTTCCCAGAAATGGGGGGAAAAGTACAATGTTACTTTAAAGTATAGATTATCTGTTATTTACAGAAATGCCACCCCAAAAAAGAACACAATAAAAACATAAATCAGACCAAGAATATATAAGAACCCAGGGGTGTAATAAGGTTAATTTCCTTTTCCTGCTGTTAGCTAATAATTGTGTTGTCTGTGGAATAACTTCACTACCTGGAGTCGCTCCCCCAGTGCATTGCATAGATCTTGGCCAGGTGGCCCCTGAGAGTGCGTCGCGTCCGCATCTGTATCCGGCCCACTGAGTCCAGACCAGCTGTGATCTGCCAAAACACAGGAAGAAGTGTCAGCAGTGTCACTCGAGGCCCACGCACACGCACACGCACACACGCACACGCACGCACACACACACAGAGGACAGTGGACTCTAGCTGAGGCAGCAAACAAATCACTCAACAATGAACAATGACGAAGAATAGCGCATATTGGTGTATAATGTCTGTGCAGTATTTATATGGATTCAGTGACAACGTGTGTGTAAATACTGACAGACTGAGAAATTTCTAATGTCTATTTTGACACTTGTACATTGATTAGCCACTGACTTATACTGAAGGTAGTCAGTTGATTTTTGTTCTAGTTCTAGTTTCAGTGCTGACCACGTGGTTAAAATTACTACAGAATTGAACCGATTATATTACAAGTTAATGGGTCATATCGTAATGCATCTAGTCGGCTCACCCACTTTGGCTTTGCCTTGTGAAACTTTGCAACCGCAATTTGTTATACAGATGTATGTCATCGGGCTGGGTGATATGGCCAAAATCTTCTATCAAGATATAGGTAATTTCATATCTCAATAGCGATGTATATCACAATATAGCATGGTTTCTGGTATTTATAAATAGTCTATATGAAATAACCACATGGTAAAGCCTATTTTCGTATACTCCTGTGTGAATTAAATACTTGACAAATGAAACCTATATCGCAATAAAAACAATATAGAAAAATATATATGATAGACATTTTTAATATTGTTTTGCCAATATACATTGTCATATTGCCCAGCCCTATTTCATATTTGTCATGGTTTGGGCCATTTAGAGTAACATTTAATGTCTTGAACACTTCCTCCTTAATTATAATTAAATTAAGTAGATTGTAATTTTAAAATTAAGTAATTGTTGCAATGAAAATTTGTTCAACTGCACAGGAAAATGCACCGCTAATTGTTCACACAATATTCCATATGTGGAGAGGAAGTCTTACCTGTGACAGAGTGGAGTCACTGCAGGCTTTCCTGGCATCCTGCAACACAACAAAAACAAATAATCATGATGACCAGTGACTAATTTCATCTTATTCTGTCACTGCACAGCTAAACATAACTCATTGAATTATGCACAGACAAACACACACAAATAATGAAAAAAAAGACAACCTTAAATGGCAAAAACTATGTCTAAATCACTGTCTAAACATGTGACATAAGTAGGCGGGGAAAAAAATTGATTTACCTACTTATCGTGATTATTTTTTTTTTTTCTTACAATTTTGAAATCAATTTTGAAATTTCAGAATCGAGGTATTTGCTTCATTTGAGTCTATGCGGAGGTAGAAGGAAGTTAAGGCTTTTATTGTTGTAGTCTGAGTAACATGACGTCATATCCGTTCCGTATCCGTCACTCAAAACAAACAGTAGCCGGCCGGACATAGCAAGCAGAAACCGGCAGATACAACAGAGCAGAAAACGGCGAAGGGTTGGCGTGGATACAACCTGCACCCTCACATTTTAAATCCAAACGCTACACATTAAAGTATGGAAACACTTTGGGTTTCACACATTGCCAGGACAGGCAGAGCTAGACATCACGCCTAAAGCTGCATGCAAACTCTGTCATGGACAGGAAACATTATTGTATTGCGGTAACGTGCGGTCAAGCCAGCCGTGACTCTCATCTCCGTGGTCAAATCGGTCGACGCTACAACTGTAGAGCACCATATACTGACATTTATGTTAAATGCATTCAAACGGCCCCGATGGAGCTGACCATGGATGTATAAAGAGAACGGAGCTGAAGGTAAGAGCTAATGAACGGAATTAGCGAAGTTAGCAGAAGTATACATGTGTGACTACATCTGGTTTTCAAAATAAGGTGTTAACAAAGGGAACTGTATATACAAAATACATATATGGAAATAAGATTGATTGGATTATATTCACCAGAAGTATAAAACATTACATGTCCCTTATAAATTAAATAGAAAATCACCTAAATTATTGCTAAATCATAGAAAGTGAATACCTCACAGAATAATCACACAGCAGCAACTGACATTTATAGATCCGTTCCCACAATTCAATTCCTGCACGAGAATGGAGGAGGCTGATTGACAAGTTATATGTCGAGTGTGCGTCACTGTCTCTTCTAAAACTCTGTGTGAGTCACAGCTTGCAGTGAACAGACAGTGGCACACATGCGATGTACAAACACGAGTACAACACACACACATCAATATAAACAAACACGTGACACATAAAAAACGTTGCCGTACCCGGATCTGATTGCGTAGTTGCTCGGCTTCCTGCCGCAACTGTTCCAGCTCGCTCATTGTCCCTCTGTGATGTGTTCAGGCCACACTCCGCTCCAAATACCGACCGGGCTGGGAAAACACACACGTGCCTGCACGCACACACACACACACTCACTCACTCACTCACACACACCCACACACACTCGCACAGGCGCTTCACCAGCTGACACCTGCAAGACAGAGAGACAGAAATACTATGAGTTCAACAGGCAGACGCCGCAGAGTGAATGATGGGAAGACTTCCATCAGACAAACATAGGTATCCTGTACGGGCTCAGAGCAAAAGGAGGGTGCTGCAGAGGGTGGGGCAGGGTGGGGGCCTGGAGGGTGGCCTGGCTCTTCAAACACCCCCAGTCTGGTTCAAAAGGCCATCTGAGCCCGGCTCTGACCTTTCCTGACTCAATCAGCCTTTTGTGTTGTTGCATTGCGCTGTTTGCTCGGCCCGCCCCAAACAGCCTCGAACGTGTACGTGTATGTGTGTGTGCGGGCAGATCTGGATGGTTTATTAGACAATATGTCCAAATGAGAAAGAGATGTGCAACATATTCATCTGTGGGTGTGTGTACATTATGTGAGCATTTATTTAAATGTGAGTCCATGTTAGGTATGTCAGATCTGTTTAAACGGGCACGCACGTGTGTGTGTATGCGTGTGCGAGTTGCCACTTCCTTTACCTTGGGGAGCCTGAATGTGGGTCACAAAGCACTTAGACACTCCTCAGAAATGTTTGGACCGCACCCCCCCACCACCCTCCCAACCCCCTCTCCTCATTTTCCAGGCTGTTTTTTTACAGTCTGCTGTCCAGAAGTCTAACCCTCCGAGATTAAATTTTCAGTTCCATTTTCTATAATTCAACAATTACACCGAGTCCTGCCCTTCCTCTCCACAGGAAATCATGTTAATGTTAAGAGGAGGTTGTTTGTGCTTTATCTTCATTTTTGCAGAGGCTTTAAAACCATCGAGGCCCAGTTACTATATTCACCACAAAAGAAAACCCAGCATTTTACAAATAAGTAACTAAAACAATGATTTGCTCTCCACGCTGTCTTTTAAGATACTGTGAATGTGTGAAAGCTACTCTTTTAGATTCTCCGTTCACTTGCTTTTGGCCATTGTGCCTCTGCTCTGCAAACACAAAGAGAGGATGCTTTGGACCGCTCATCGAGGACTCTTGCCTCAGCCAAGGAGGTCTTTGACAGTAACGAGGCATCGGGGGCAGCGAGCGTTGCAATGCTTTCAGCTGCCCGGGAGTGACGTCACTCTCTCCTCCGGCTGACGCAACCCCCCTGAAGAGAGGCTCTCAGCGTCAGCTCGCCTGTGATGTGGTGCTGCTCTATGACTGCCATGGATCCATTATATCCACTGTACGCCTCTGAAATCTGCCACGTCACACAGAGCGCCTTGTGGACTACCAAAAACACCACATATGACCTTCCACACTTGGCTAAATATTTTCAATCAATGTTTTCATGCCTGAGGCTTGTGCCGTCAAATGCGATGGAGCACGTGAAAGAGATGAGGTGGAACATTACGCAGGTATGATGGAAGATGATGCTTTCTCATCAGTTTGGATAAAACTGATTTTGAGTGCCTTGTAAATTGTCTTGTTAACATATGGATAATAAATCATTTAGAAACCAAAACAGGCCACTCATTACTGCTGTAGAAACTAACCACATATCAAGCTGTTATACGGATAAATGTTCCCTACAAAAAGGACAAGATAAAGTTTACCTTTAACAATTTATAATCGTAAAACTCAGTGAGCAGTGTGTCTTTTCTCCAGTTGTGTGACTCGGGTCATGCAGCCAACCAGCCGGGCCAACGCAGGCCCAGAGCATGGCACAGGATCAGGGGCGACAAAGGCAGAGCTGTGTGCTGGAGCTGCCTATTGTTTAGTAGGAGGCTGCCAGCTACAGTAGATAGTGCTGCTTGGCACCACCGCAGTTGGGTCTCTGAGACTGGCCATGGGAGGCTATAACTGCTACAACCCTTCTGACACCAACCAACCAACATGTTCAGCGTCATGCTGGAGCTCCCACCACAGCTGCCATCTGCATAAAACTGTGTAAGTTTGAGACAAAGATGCACAAAGGCGGAAATCCTGATACCGGCACGCACACACTTTGCGTCTTTGCATCACATCCATAAGGCTGTCTGGATACATAATTCTCTTCTATGAATCTCAGTCACTAGTTCGCCAGAAATTAGGGATGCACCAATACCGGATACTCCGTCCTCCTCACGGCGATTGCCGTGTGTGAAATCTGACTCCTGCTACTCTGTGCTAAGACTCCGTATGGAGCAAACACTTTCACTTTGTAGAGTCCAACGTCCGACTTTGTATTGAGAACACGCCGCTGATATGTCAAAATTAACTAAATGGGTTTATATTTCTATAAAAAAGCAAAACGACGGTGAGGGTGGGCAAGTAATGCAATTGGTGTATGCCTGACTACCGTGTAACACCGGTAACACTGACTACCGCGGCAAGCCTAGTATCAGTGACAATGGGGCCAACCAATTCAATTGTACTGTATATGTGTATACTAAATACATTATATACTATAACTTTAATTCCTGTTTAAGTTTTGACCAATTTGTTGCTGCATTAAAAGGTTTACACTTTAATTGTAATTCCTGTTCATTTTGAAGATTTTTGGTGTATGATTTATTACTTTACAATTCAATAATTTTATATCTACGTCTTTACGAATATCTGTCTTAGTAAAACTGGAGTAATTAGTTGATTGATCAATTAGTCGAGTTAATCTGCAACTATTTTGGTAATTGATTAATCGTAAAAAAGTCCTTTGACTAAAATGCCAAAACTTCACAGCTTTTCAAATGTTCTTAACCTTCTCTAATAGTAAACTGAATATCTTTATCACACAACTAATGAAGGAAATAATCTGGGGATTAATTCCCTTTATAATATGAGAATAGCTTATACGTGTTTTTGTATGTAAGCATCTGGTTCAGTTGTCAATATGTTATTAGCTGCTGTTGCACATCTTCATAACGGAGTTTGAATCCATGTTAACAGTGACTGTAACAACTATTGTTTATCACACTGGCATTCAACCTTTCACTTTCATTATTATACCACTCAGGGAGAAAGAGAGACACACCGAGAGCTCTCCTTAACTTCTCCATAGTAGGGTCATTGACAGTCACAAGTCAGTATAGTCTCCAGTTTCCATAATGAAGCCTGGTCACAATATATTTGTTGCAGGAGACACTGTCACTTCAGAGTGTGTCCCTGCTGACTCAGTGATAGTTCATGTTCAGCAGGAAACATACAACCATAAGACAGTAAAAGCTCATCAGCATATTTTGTATTTAACTTAAATTTGTCAATGAGACCTTCTGCCCCTTCTGGGTCACACACAGTAGAAAAAGCCAGTCACATCTGCATCAGTCATGAACAAATACTGGTGAAAAGAGCAGCAGGGGGTGCAGGCGGTGCAGCTGCACCCAGAGCCACAGGGGCCCGACAACATGAAATGGTCAGGAAGTTAAGGAATTAACATTAAGAACAGCCAGCTCTAATCAAATTATAGCACAATAGCCCCTGTGAGCACTTAATACCAGTGTTCACAGCAAGACTTTAATATTTATCATTTAAAAATCAACAGTACAACAGTGTCTTTATTATTTATACTTTATTTTTGACCAGCAAAGAGAAAGGACAAAAGATTATGACCTGTTTTTGTTTTGTTTATTTGCTTCTGATTTATGATGTTGTGGTTCTTTATTATATTATATTTTTGTTTGGTTTTCACTGCTATTTTGGGTAGATTTAGGATAATGCTTTGTTAAGAATTAAGGCTAGGCACAATAAGCTCAGGCTTCAGCCTACACCTTTTTTTTCGGTCAGAATATTACATTTGTTTTTATTTTTTTTTATATAATGATTTTGTACTATTTAACCACTTTCATAACTGTGTGGTCAAATTGTTGTATTGTGAATAAATAACCGAAAAAAAACAAAAATAAACTAAATTAAATCCGGTCCAATATTCAAGCATTTGAATTACACGTTTTAATGAACAAAACATTTACAAAATGTATGCACTTTCTGTACATTTTGTAATAAATGTACGATCTAAAGGCTCAAGTATATAGCTATTTCCTTTTTCATTTCCTTGAACTAAAATTAGGTTCTATACCTCATCAATAGGGATGTGACGATATAGGATTTTTATCATGGATCACAATAAGTTGATTGTGGTGAATTTCCATTATCTGGATCGTGTATGTCCTCACAAGTGACTTAATAAAGCCGTCTAGCTCGCTATCGTGGTAGAGAAGTGAAAAATAGAGATTGTTTTTAAAAATACAAGAAATATCATGTAAGAAAGAACAGACTCAACACAATAGTTGCTATTTTAATTTTTTTTATATGTTATTTATGCAGGGAGACCTTATGATTTATGATTACTTTAAGATTGTTTGATTTCACTAAAAAGGATATTCAAAAAAATGTGTCCCATCTGTGATGTAATAAAAATATTCTTAACAAAATGTAACATAAAGTGATTCCAGTGTGTTTTAGTGCCATTTTAAGAGTTGTAAGCATATTTTAATTATTATCGGGATAATATTGTGAATCACAATTATTTTGGCAATGATAATTGTGACATGAAATTTTCATATAGTCCCATGCCTTTATGTATTTTTAATTTATGATATATACCGCTGGAGTATATGCTCTGGTATTCATTAGACGATAAAGTTTAAAATTTGTTTAACATCTTACCAAAAAAAAGAAACCTACACCTATGATTTCATCCTCATAGTTTCTACCTGAGAGACAATTTCAGGAGCCATGAGTGTCTGTACAGGATCGGCAGGAAACTCATTACGGCTCGGCGTGTGAAAGTGAAAACCGAATGCAGCAGAGCCGCTCCACCAGGTGTAAACTTGTTCAGGTAACCCGCTGACTATGCCAAACATCTGCAGAATGGAGGAAATACCTGGTGAGATTCCAGTAAGGTGAGAGGTCTTCCTTCTCATCAGCTGGTTCGCGTTCATGTTATATAATTTATGTGTCGTAAATTATGAGAAAAAACTTGGAACACAGTGGATGAATATGTGATGATTTTTTGACCTAGTTTGATCCCCAGGTTTCACCCCACCTACACCAGACAGTCACAGAATTACACATGATGTAGTCACACATCATTCCTGATCAAAACTACAACAACACAATTAGATGGAAACTGTTTCTGTCCAAACAGGCCCAAAGTGACTTCCATAACCTGAACTGAACCATGACCCTTTTTCCTGAAAGTTTGAGATTTCCTGCTGATGGATAATGGGTCCAATTATAAAAACTGCTGCCTGTTATTTTGCTGTTACCACATACTGTAGGTCTCAGTCTTGCATCATTGTCAGTTGAATATATGGGGAAAACAATCCATTTGAAGACATCCCTTTGTGTTCTGTGAAATTGTGACTGGCATATTTCACTATTTTCTGTCATTTTATAGACTAAATAAGTAGTCAATTAAATGGAAAAAAAACATCAGATGAACTGGTAATGAAAAACAATAGTTAGTTCAAGCCCTACAGCCAGGAAAAGACAACACTGGAAATATTTTATCATAATCTGGAAAATCTCAATAATAATACTGTGTGTAGGGCTCATAGGGGTGGGCGATAAAATATTCAATATATCAATATAATAATTGATGGACTTTCACTTGAATTGTATCGTGATTAGAGCTGCAACAATTTATCATTTAGTTGTCTACTATTAAATTAATCACCAACTATTTTGATAATCGATTAATCGAGTGGGAATTTGAGTGATTTTTGAAGGGAAAAAAAGGCAATTCTCTGATTCCAGCTTCTTAAATGTGAATATTTTCTGGCTTCTTTACTCCTCTATGACAGTAAACTGAATATCTTTGAATTGAAAAATAAAATTAATTACTGAAGTTTTGATTTACATGTGTTGAGAGCCAAAAGCTAGTTGCATTAGACGTTGAATTGAATATTTTATGTGACTTTGCATACGTTTGCCATATATTGTTATAATAATACTGATTTCAACCATACCACCCAGCCCTAATGTACAGCATCTTCAATCTCTACTAATCGATTAATTGAGAAAATAATCGACAGATTAATCAACAGTGAAAATAATCATTAGTTGCAGTCCTACTATTGAATGACATAACTTTATTTGACTATTCTAAATGAACAGTGTAAGTGATATGCTTGCCCATCATACCCACTTTATTTATATTTAACATGATATATTCTAGTCAATCACTATACTGTCCACCGTTTTGTTTTACATGTGTTGAGAGCCAAAAGCTAGTTGCATTAAACGTTGAATTGAATATTTTATGTGACTTTGCATACGTTTTCCATATATTGTTATAATAATACTGATTTTAACCATACCACCCAGCCTTACAATTGAATGACATACCTTTATTTGACTATTCTAAATGAATAAGTTACATGCTTGCCCATCATACCCACTTTATTTATATTTAACATGATATATTTGAGTCAATCACTATACTATCCACCTTGCCAAAAGTACTAAAAATCTCTAGGTATATATGCTAACCAGATACAGAAAAAAATGCAGATTGATAACATACATGATGAACTTCATATGTTTATTTATTAATTAGCCGAATTTACATCAGTAATCGTTTTGGGTCCAGTTTTATATATTTTTTTAGCTTACATATATTGTTGTTGTTGTTGTTGTGTGTCACTATGTTTTATCTATGTTTTTATGTACAAGCTGCTCCAAACCAATTGCCCCTAGAGGGATTAATAAAGTTGTTTGAATTGAATATACTGTACACCACAGCATTCATCATTCAACAACAACCCCACTGTCCTGATTTATTACATGTCAACAGCCAAGACAGGAAACCATCAAGCTGCATCATATGGAAACACATATATAGACTGCAGGTTCAAATTTACGTGTATTAATAATAATAACAATCTTTACGAAATTATCCTCAATCGAGATACATTACACTAGGAATTTGCTTTGGTTTTGTTGGTGCAAATAAGCAGTATAATAACAAAAGAATAGATAAAAACGTTAGAATAAAATAAGAATAAAAAAATTGAAATTCTACCAATATAAGCTATAAACAAAAATAAACATGATATAAATAGATAGTGCAAATATTGCCAAATCTTTATCATTAATATTACTATCCACCTTGCCAAATAAATACTAAAATCTGTAGGTATGTACTAACCAGACACAAATAAACTGCAGATTGATAACATACATGATGAACATCATACTGTACACCAGCATTCATCATCCAACAACAACCCCACTGTCCTGATTTATTACATGCTGACTGTCAACAGCCAAGACAGGAAGCTGCATCATATGGAAACACAATATAGACTGCAGGTTCAAATTGACATGTATTAATAATAACAAATCAGACATGTTCTGATACAAGCAACAAATTGCATGATGGCTCTCGCCCCGTCACGTCACGCTACCAGTTGCCCGCTTCGCAATGAAGGCGGACTGACATGTATATTTAATGGGAGAAAAAAAGGGGGGTAAAGAAGAAGCTACGCAGGGTGTCGTGCAAACCACTAATGAGAAAGCCTGATGTATGAAATGGGAACAGATGAATTATATGTTGCCCCTAGTGATAGAAGATGAATTCTATGTTGCCCCTAGTGATAGAATATGAATTCTATGTTGCCCATAGTGATAGAGGATGAATTCTATGTTGGCCCTAGTGATAGAAGCTTTTTGACCGTTGAGTTCCGCGTGAGAGCCGTTTGACAGCCGTTAAACAGCCGTTAAAAAAAGGCCGCGTTCGGATAGCAGTCGATGTCGCTCACAGGAGGAAAAAACAGGCAAATAGTAGGTAACAGTTATGTCAATATCTACATATTTGCTCACAGAAAAGACAATATTTCTAGCTCACGGGCTTTTTGACATCTCCCTCCTTCAATATAGAAACAAACAACCGTGAGCTAAAGCAGGAAATAGCTTAAAAAAAGCCTCCAAAAACATCAAGACTACACCACCACCACCACCTTACCTGAAACAGGCTTCTTTCTTTCTTGTTTGTTGGCTCTGTCCGTCCTTCTAATCCGAGATCCAGTTTATTCACACGACAACCATGGTCCCCAGCTCTGAGAGAGGAATCACAGATAATATTTAAGACAATTTAATCGGGTTTAAAGGGTAGCAGAGAGCGAGAGAGAGCGACGACTTGGGTCAGATTAGACTAAAAAATTTTCACCCAAGCAAGCTAATCACCACACCCATGAAAGTGGGAACATGGCAACAGCACTACGCTAAAGGGGTGCGCGGCGGAGAATAGATCGACCGTTTTTTATTTTTTAACCAATACAACACGTTATTAAAATACCAGTTTTCTTATTAAATCCTTTTGTATTTATATTCCAAAACAGTTCGTAATGACATTTCCATTTTAGCTTGGGGAAAATGTCTGAAATGGGTTTTGTAACCTGCGGGTTGAAATGGTACGGTCCGTCAGCCCCCTCAACAAAAAGGAACCGAATGGGATCCAGGAAACAGATTTTATACCTATAAAGCCTGCAGTAGTAGTAGTAGTAGTAGTAGTAGTGGTTCAAATGGCTTTACCTCAGGTTTACAAAGACACATTTTGGGTTTAAAAACTCCACTCCTTCATTTGGTAAAATACCAATACACTGAATAAACTAGGTCTTCATATGTTCTTAGTATGCCCTTGTACAAAGTATTTCCTTTTATAATTGTAATATAACTTATTATTTTAATGGAGCTTCCCAGCAAAAAGCATTTCACACGATTGGAGCTGTATGACCAGCGTGACAATAAACATCTTGAATCTTGAATCTTGAGAGTGAATCTACTGTATTAGTATTAAAGCTGGAGGTGAGGAGAAGAACAGGTATTTATTGTTTACTCTGTGAATCTGTTACCAATTGTGACTTTGCTTTGTGACCTGTGGGCATTAGTGTAAAGTTGCATGTTTTCTGTTTATTTTGCATATCAAAGCAGCTCATATAAGTACAAATTACTTCAGTCAAGCTGTGCAGGAACAGATACAAAATCAAAGGTGTTTTGCAGCTATTCAAAGATAACTGCCAGCCTATATGACACTGTAATAAGCAAAAGGTGATCTAAGTCTGCATGTAGCAAGACATATACTTAATAGGTAAAAAAAAAACTATTAGTCAATTGATAGAAAATTAATCGGCAACAACTTTGACAATTGATTAACAATTTAATTTATTTATCAAACAAAAAATTCCAAACATTTTCTGGTTCCAGCTTCTCAAAAATGTCCTGCTTTTCTCTGTTTTATGTGATTGTAAATCCAAAATTATCTTTGTACTTTGGATTCTTGGCAATTCATTTAAAGATATCACCTTGGGTTCTGTGAAATTGTGATTGGCGTTTTCATTATTTTCATTCTATAATCCAAACAATGAATCCACAGATTAATCGATAAAGAAAATTTTTGTTAGTGGCAGCCCTAAAATTCTCACAAAAAAATATGGAGCTATTTTATAATTCGTTTTTAGAGTAATTTTGTAAGCAAAATGGAAAATAATTCACTGGTTACATCTTCTGAAATATGAGGATTTTCCTGCTTTTGTCCTTTTATGTCATTGTAAATTGATTATCTTTGGGCTTTGGAAGTCATTTAAAGACATCACCTTGGGCTCTGTGAAATTGTGATGGCCGTTTTCATTATTTTCATTCTATAATCCAAACAATTAATCAACAGATTGATCGATCAAGAAAATAATTGTTAGTGGCGGTCCTAAAATGCTCAGAAAAAAATATAGAGTTGCAAAAAACAGTCAATAAATGACATAGTCAATCAATACACAGTTAATCAGCAACTATTTTGATAATCATTTTTTATTTTTCAGACATTTTGTAAGCAAAAATGAAAAATAAATCACTGGAACCTGCTTCTCAAATGTTAATATTTTCCGTTTTTCTTTATCTTCTATGATGGTAAACTGAATATCTTTGGGTTTTGGACCATTGCTCGAACAAAACAAAACATTTGAAGATGTTATCATGGGCTCTGGGAACTTGTGATTGTAATTTTTTAATATTTTATGACATTTTATACACCAAGAATTAGATTAATTAATCAAGAAATTACTGATTTAGTTGCAGGCATGATATGCTTTTAATAAATAATCTTATTGTACAAAGTGACATGAAGACAAAGGGATTAACTACAAAAGTAGTTTCTTCTGTTGCTACACTATAGAATCTTGAATAATTTACAGTATATCCAGTAACTACAATACAGAACAGTGAAGATAAATCATTTGCTACTTCAAAACCACCCAAAACCCAAACTTAAAGCTGTAAGGTGTGGATTGTTCCAGGAGACAGCTGTGCCAAGTCTCACCCCGGCACACCACGGTTGGCCTGCAGTGGGCTCATTGAAAGGGATCTCTCACCATTAGGACAGGATGAATTTTTAATGGGACCAATGAAAGGGAGCAGTGGGATAGGCTTTTCCATATCTCTGCACGAGCCACAATCAATGGAGGGAAGATGAAAGTTGCCCAGCCCTTGGTTTCCTTTCGGAGTGGCATGGGGTCAGATTAAGTCTAATTGAATTCACTCACACAGCAGTAGTTTAGGTGTGTCACACCAATTTCCCCCCTAAACACTTTATGAGGATTAGGATTAGCATGATAGCAGAAACATATGTTATGGTTGGTTTGTCATTAGTGCAGCCTGGAAATAGGTAATTATTAAAATATAATACATTATTAAATACAGCAATGTGTTGCTTGTGTTTCCGTACAATTGTTCTCAAAATGAGAAATGGTTTATTAATTCCTCCATACTGGCCTATAATTCACTGCATATAGCTGAATATCCTCACATACAATTTAGAGAATTTGGATGATTCATACCAAATCATAGCCACAAATCTGCAGAGATAAAATAGTCCTTACATCCTCACAAGAACCATGACATCTGAACGTTTTTTTTTGTCATTGTTAAAGGTGCAGCGTGTAGGATCTGGCGACATCTAGTGGTGTGGTTGTAGATTGCAACCAACTGAGTACCCCTCCGCCCACTCCTCCCTCTCCAAGACTGCGGTAACGCGAGCCGCCGAGTGCAAAACCGTGGTAACGCCGTTCGCCTCGCTCAGAGGCCATCCTTACCATCATAAAACTACTTTAGGAGCAACAGAATTCAGACACAGCTGGCGGTAGCACTGTTTTGCACTCCGCGGTGCACGTTACTGCAGTGTCACAAGCATGTTGGCGAACTAAGGTGGCTTTCAGGTAACGTAAAAACGAGTGTTTGATTAGTCCGTTCTTGGATACTTTGGAAAGATGGCGGACTCCGTGAGGAGAACCAGCTCCCTATGTAGATATTAACGGTTCATTTTAAGGTAACAAAAACACAACTATTCGTATTTTCAGATGTTTATACATAACATAGTTACTAATATAATATTCCATTTCTGCTAATAGATCCTCCTCATTGTTACCCATTGTTCCTTTGAATGTAGGCTATAGCGTGATGAACGATGATACACAAACAGGTCTTTGCCTTAACCTGTTTTAAAGATGATGACATAATGTTGGGTCGGCCCAAACTATTTGTCATGTCACGTCTGAAATTGCTCAACAAATTAATTAATGAATGCTCAAAGCTAGATATAAATCATGCAACTACAATTCAACTCCAATCACAGTATGTTTCAACAGTCAGTTCATTGCGTAATATTTTGTTTTGCCTTTTAAGACCTCAGATTTATTTAGAAGGACATAAAAAACTACATAAGAAGGAGTCAACTCCTCCGCCTCTCGTGAGCAAAAAAATACTGAATTCATTAGCCAGCTGAGAATCAGAGTCAAGGTGTCCAAAAGCACATCCTTGGCCAATCAGGTCCCTTGGTCCATTGCTTGGCAACCAAACGGAGAGGGAGGGAGCAAATTGACACTGTAAAAATAGCACATCAATAGCTTGGTGTCTGAAAAAAAAAGAAAGACACACATGTTGGTGAGGCTATAAATAGCTTCCTGGAGCCTGGAACAGGTACCGTGTACAGTATCTCAACTGTATTGTTGCACGCGAGTGAGACATTTTTGCATGGATGCAAATTTAGCGTCCGTTGTGTGGTAAAGTACAGTAGCAGTCAGGCAGCTGAATGAAATAATTTGCATGTGAGGGAGGTTTTAGGGTTTTAGTATCTCTTCATTACTGTAAAAAGGCTCAAAACTAACAACAGGTTCGTGGCAGTTTTCTTCATCCTACTGTTTGCCATCTGATGTTTTGCATAGATGCAAAATTACAATGGCCTCTGCTGCAATAATACATTTAAATGTACTATAATAATCAATAATGTGCATGGACAAGTTTGCATGCCAGAGGGGATTTAGGGGTTAATGGCTTACATGAGTAACTTGGATGATATATGATCTTTTCATATTATCTCATAATTACATCCGCACATTGTTCAGAGGCACCATGATGAGCTTATCTTGTCTTTACATATTATCTCATCACTACAATGTCACATTGTTAAAATGGGTCGTACACATGTGTCCTTTGTGTAACGGAAGAGTGGAGCAAAAATAGATCTATCATGTCCAATTCAGTTTCACAGGACTGCTCAAAAATGAGCCCAGAACGTGGGTGATCGAATCAAGTGGAGATAATGGGACGTCAATCTGAAGCAGCTTCTCAATGCTCTATTTTTATCAGCACGTTCCCATTTTTTTTTTGCCCACATGTGGCGACGCGTCCCGACGACCCCCATGTAATACTTCCACTGTATCAAAGGCAATTAAAAGGTGTAGCAACAGTAGAACCTTAAAAGGCTTTATCAGGGCCGTCTTATCCACCAGACATCTCCCGGGGAGGCTGGCCGTTGCCAGGGTAACCCTCACAAATGGCAACTGACGTCAAGAAGGTAGGAGAAATACCAGGGAGAGCCAGAGCTGCTATGCATAATGGATTATTGAAAAAGGGCCCTCTTGAAGAGTGCAAAGTGACTTAAAATATGCGTGCCTCGCTGGGCTCGCCACCACTTCTCTCTCTCTCTCTCTCTCTCTCTCTCTCTCTCTCTCTCTCTCTCTCTCTCTCTGTGTGTGATGAAGAAAATAGATGTTGACAGTTTCAGGGTTTTACTTGCTGACTGGCACAGCTTGGGCTTGACGCGCCCAATTGAAATTATCCATCTTAAGTCAAACACAGCTGATGAACTATCTCTTTAAAGGACATATTATGTTTTGTTTCCCCCAGAATGGATAATTTTAATGCCATTTGTAAATATAAGTACTCTTGTGTTATGGGCTGGAGATGTGAACAGATGTTTTTCTGTGAAGTCTACAAAAAAAACCCTTCTTCTACTGTACTTAAAGGTACAGTGTATAGGATTTGGCAGCATATAGTGGTGAAGTTTTAGATTGCAACTGAGTCGCTCACTCCTCCCTTTCCAAGACTGCGGTAATGTGAGCCGCTGAGTGCAAAATCGTGGTAACGCTGTTCGCCTGTTTCAGAGGCCATCCTTACCATAATAACACTACTTTAGGAGCAACAGAAGTCAGACGGCGGCTGGCGGTACCACGTTTTGCACTCTGCTGCTCACGTTACCGCAGTTTCACAAGCGTGTCAGAGAACTATGGTGGCCTTCAGGTAATGTGAAAATGCAAAAGTCTCTCTCTAGAGCCAGTGTTTGGGTTGTCCATTCTGTGCTACTGTAGAAACATGGTGGTGCCACATGGTGGACTCTGTGACATAGAACATATAATGCCAAGAAGTGAAGTTCAATTGTTCGTTCCATTGCAGCATCAGCGCCCAGCAGCAAAGCCGCTATTTTGGACTGAAAGCGACTACCGGACGCAAGTAAAACGTCCGCCTAAATAGTGCCGTACAAAAGTAAAACAAATTATTTCTATTTTATTGTCATATTATACTGAAATGGCCTATGCTGAACAATAAAATCGTATAAATATAATTAGCGTTTTCAGTCCAAAATGGCAGCAACCGCTGTTGTCAAAAAACACCAGAGTTTCATCTCTTTGCTTCTATACTCTGTCTGTGAAGAAGTCCCGCTCCCTATATAGATATGAAGGGCGTAGTCTAAGCCAAAACCACAGCAGGATTCTTATTTTCAGGTGATTATATACAAATAAAACATAGTTCGGAATATTATATTATATTTGTGCTAATAGATCGGCCAAAATGCTACACACCTTTAAATCCGAATGTATGGCTACCTACACTGCATCTAAACTAAAGAAAGAGCGATCTGGCACATCAGCTATCACCCTCACCAGCAGATCCTTTGTTGGTCACGTAACAAGGATCCACAGTGACATTCACGTGGAGCTTCTCAAGAGATCACTTCAGATCATAATGTGTAAGTCCAGAGCAGTTTCCTCTGTCCCTCCCTGTGTCAGGTCCTTGTCTAATCTCAGCGCTGCTGTCGGCCCATGAGAGACTGTCACACAGCAGCAGCTGGGTGAAGAGCCCTCATCGTTTCTGTGATAATGCCTCTCATGTTGTGTTGGAGTCACGCTATCCGGACACCTCAAATTCCTGTTTGTCTCACTTAGAGAGTAGAATAAAATAGATTACTGTCCGCTCATGTACATAAATTTAATCTGAGGTCCGAACGTTTGAGTGAGCAGAGAGTAAAAATATCCTGGGCTGCTTTCATAAATACAAATTTATTTGTTACTGGTATTGTATAAATTATATTAATTTAATTAATTTAATTGAAAATGTGAATGCAATATCTAATATTCAAAAATACTATACTGTGACTGATAGGCTGCATGTTCATAAATGTTTCATGTCAATCTGTATTATAATTTGCACTGAATAAAAGCACCTGTGACGTGTGTAAAATGTACATGAAAGAGTCAATTAACCCCAAAATGAGTAGGCCAGGAGCTTACAGCTTTTTGTTTGCTGCAGAGGAAATGTGCAAAGAGAAGAAGTGAGAGTGTTTCAGTCCAGGGGAATCCCAGACACTTCTGTAAATCCGGGGTGCAACGAGCAACACGAAGCGTGAACTAACACGCTCTGAGTTTCCAAAGAAGTGAATCACACCAGTCGTGTATGGGAAAAGGAATTAAAGGAAGTGAGGAACAACCCTGATGTGCTAATGCCGCCCTATTCAAATGCCTCCCGTTTATAGCTGCAACGCTATGATACCAGATGATAATTCATTTATTACCACGAGATATAAGGTATTACCTCCTGAAAAGCAAGAACAACCGTTGACGCCAGAGCTACAGATCGGTTTGACGAGTTCACAACCAAAATACCACAGTCACCAGTGTTTCCTCTGTTACTGTACACACCCATCTCGGTTTTAACTGAAATGATGCTCCTAGTGCAGATCTTCTTTTGATGCTTTGTTAGAATAAACATATTCCAAACCGTATGAATGTGCCTCTTTGTGCTTTACATTGACATTCTACCAAAAAATACAGTTATTTTAATTTCAGATTTACCCTGGCAGTTATTTTGCTATAGCAGTGAATCAAAAAATGAATGAATCCAGAGGAAACACCGGACAACGTGCACACTAATGCACATTAAAATCTTTTAAATTTAGTCAAATAATGAAAGCTTTTCTACCTTTTTCCAGTGCAGATGAGCAGCAGAGGAAGTGGGCGTTTTCTGCATACGTCCTAAATGGCATGGACTGTGAGTCGTACAGACAGAGCGCTGTCGTTTCAGTTCTTCCTTTCAGCTGTGAGTGTAGATGCTGCTGGGAGGAGCAGTAAATGCAGAGAGAGAGAGAGAGAGAGAGAAAAGCAGAGCTGGAGTATGAGGTGGAGAGCTGCTGCTGCTGCTGAGTGGGAGGGTGAGCAGCATATGGGGGGTTATGGAGGATGGGAGATGGAGTAGTATTTCTGTTAAAGGGACAGAGTTGATTTCCTCAAGACTGTAGTGACAGACATTACAAGAAATGTTACAGAAATCCTGTTATTCATGGGAAACATGTTGTAATACAGCTCCAGGATGGGTTAATTACTCCCATTACGTCATTTTGATGTTATCAAAAACATCTTCAGTTACAGTACAGTACACTACAGTACAGTACAGCACAGTACAGTACATAAAGTTACCTTTAAAACAAGAGGACACCGCTCTGCATGTTGTTTGCTACAAGAATTTCTGATATGAGGAAGATTCATTGATTCAGGTTAAAGCGGAGCTGAAGCCTCTCAGCAATGCCCTGGGTGGAAGTCAAGGAAATCATACTGTAGGTGTTTCTTCAAAGGACATTTGAACCTCTTCTAACATGAGAATCTGAAACAACAGTTCACTGAAGTCATTTTGACATGTCACGGGTGTAAATAATCAAATGAATGATGGCTGGATTCCATTTAGCTGCTTCAGTTTGCTGGTATCATGCATGCTGAGTCACTGTTACACTTGAATATAACAGAGCCATCGTTAATGTTGTTAGGAACACCTGTGCTTTTCCTACTATGACAAATCAAAATGTCTTCTGTGAAAAGGGCCTTTGGAGGATAATGAGGGTTCCTTTGGTAATGTAGATCATCTATTTAAACACTACTCCTATCGCCAGTCCATTTTGGAATCATTTCTTAGTTGCGTTAAACAATGCTGGAAAAAAAAACAAAAATATCCAATGAATAGTAAAACCAAACAAGGGTTGTGAAGTCCATTGGCTCGACTAAAATAAATGTGTGCTTCAAATTTGCTGTTAATATTGTCACTTTTTGCCTCTTTTGCCAACGGTTTGCTGTAGTGTAGTTTTTAAGGATGGGACGATATAGGATTTTACACTCACAATAAGTTGATTGTGGTAAATTTTCATTACCGGGATAATGGTGAATATCCTCATGTGTCACTTGAAAAAGCCGTCTAGCTCACTATCATGGTAGAGAAGTGAAAAATGAGGGCTGATTTTAAAAATACAGGAATTATCATGTAAGAAACAACAGACTCACACAATTGTTGCCATTTTTATTTAAACATATTTATCTTTTATTTACGCAGGGGGACCTTATGATTTATGATTACCTTATTTAAGATTGTGTTTTTCACTAAAAAGCATGTTCGCTAGAAAAAGATGTGTCCTATCCGTGATATTTGTTTCTTTACAAAATGTAATGTAATGATTCCAGTATGTTTTAGTGTCATTTTAAGAGTTTTAAGCATGTTTTGATGATTATTGGGGATAATATCGTGATACACAATTATTTTAGACAAATTTTCATATTTTCCCATGCCTAGTAGTTTTATATATACTATTTTGTCTTTTGAACTAATAATCAATTACATAATACTTTACACAATCTTTAAAAAGCCTTTGCTTTAAGATACAAGCAAGTTGTCATTTCAAGTGTCATTTCCATCAGAAATGTATGGGGGTTCATAGTTCACTTTACAGTCGGACACAAAATCAGTTATTAGTTTTAGCACATTTTGTTTCCAATCTATCAATGACTTTACTGTATCACCAATTTTTTTTGCCTAAATCAGTGGCTTTTACTCATACTTGAGCGACGCATGTGAAAACTAAGGATCATTAAAATAACCCAGCAGCGATGAAAGTGCTGATGTTCTCGTCTTACGGGTCCCAGTTTTAGAGTTCTTTCTAATCTTTATGAAAGTTTGCAAAGAATAGGCCGAACGAGTCCACATGTCAACATCGAGCCTTTTATTTATTGTTTTATTGTCTGGAAAGCACACTGGGACTCTTTCTTGTAGGATGCAAAGTACAGTATATTAATATGGTAAAGGAGATGCAAACAGTCAGTGATTTAATAGACGCCTTCTATTAATGTTATATTAATGAAAAGATTTTAAACAGTCTGTGTTGACAATAATGATTTAAAGATTTAATCTACACATGAATAAGGTCCACTCCAGTTTTTTTTTCCCAAAATAAAGGTGAGATTTATTTTTTTACACAGTATAAAGTATCTGGTACAGTCATCTAGCACTCAGACTCCCTTTCTAAGTGCTTGTAGAAAAGTGCTCACCAACATTTGGGGGGACAGTATTTGACCTTTCACACAAAAGTATTTTCAAACCAGGATTAATATCTGAAGCAACAATCATAGACGTAGATTTGATGCAGGACAATTGATTCCAAATTTTGTTAAAATTCAAACTGACCTCTCTGAATGCAAAAAAGCACTGACAAAGATCACTCTGCCTCTAATGCATGTAGTGTTGTCCTTTTGGACTCATCGAACGCTTAAACAACAAACCATGAAGGAAGGCTTCACTCAAACTTGATTCCCTGGGCCAGAGGAAGATCCTTGCTGTAGTTTATCGTGCAGGTTGAACGTCTCATGTACTGCTTCCATGAGTCGCTGCCAGACTCTCTTCCACCTCCTGTGTGTTTCTCTCCACCAAAGGCTCCTCCGATCTCGGCTCCGCTTGTAGGAATGTTGACATTCACGATGCCGCAGTCGGATCCTTTAGGCCCCAGCCAGCGGAAAACCCGCCCCATATCTTTGGTGAAGATGCTGCTGGACAGGCCCTGCTGGACCTCGTTGTTCCAGGTAAATGCCTCCTCTTCCGTCTTGAACTTGAGGACGTACAGTATGGGGACGAAGGTTTCGGTGTGGACAATGGGAGCGTCGTGAGCCAGCCCGGTGATGATGGTCGGCTCCACGTAGTTTCCAGGACGGTCCATCACCTTTCCGCCGCAGACCACGGTGCCACCTTGCTGCTTGGCCTTCTCAATAGCCGCCAGATACTGATCCACAGCTTGTTTGGTGTGCAGAGGCCCATAAAGGGTGGTGTGATCCCACGGGTCTCCGATGCGGACTTGTTTGTAGGCCTTGGAGACCCTCTCAACCACTGCGTCGTGAAGGCTCTCGTGCAGCATCAGCCTCCTGGTTGTGGTGCAGCGCTGGCCGGCGGTTCCCACCGACGCAAAGACGGCGGACGGCACAACGAGATTCAGGTCGGCATCTTCAAACACGATGATCGCGTTGTTCCCGCCGAGCTCCAGCAGCTTACGACCGAACCTGTCCTGCACCATCATGGCTACCATCTTGCCAACATGGGTGCTGCCTGTGAACGACACTAGATCCACACGCTCATCCTTTGCCATGGCTGTGCCGATATCGGCGCCTCCGCAGGTCATGGAGCAGATAGCGCCGGGCAGGTTGTTTTTCTCCAGCACCTCTGCCACAATCCTGGTAACTGCAACACTTGTGAGAGATGTGGTTGGAGCTCCTTTCCAGAGGCAGACGTTGCCACAGGTCAGAGCGATGGCGTTGTTCCAGCCATAGACAGCCACAGGGAAGTTAAAGGCGGTAATGATGCCGACGAGACCAACTGGGTTCCACTGTTCGATCAGGGCATGGCCTGGTCTCTCTGATGGCAGCATAGGCCCGCCAATCATTCTAGACAAACCAACAGCGTAATCACAGACGTCAACGTATTCCTGAACCTCTCCCACTCCCTCAACATAGATCTTGCCCATTTCTAGAGACACCAGGCTCCCGAGGACATTAATCTTCTTTCTTAGTGCATCTCCAATCTGCCTCACAATCTCCCCTCTTTTGGGAGCTGGAATATCTGCCCACATCTTCCAAGCCTCCCTTGTCTTCTGGACAGTTTCTTCATACTCCGCCATGGTTGCCTGGGTTACTCTGGCGATGGGCTCATTGTTGGCGGGGCAGTATGACGTGATGACTTCCCCGCTGCCTCCCCAGCTCCCATTGTAGACGCCAGGGTTGTCCTCAGACAGGCCCAGCTCCTTCAGCCAGGCGTATTTGGGCTGGTTGATGAGGAGACCCGACATGGCTGCTGACTGCTGGCAGTGGACAGTTGCGAATTTATTTCTCAAGAGGAGCCTGCTGTGCCGGGCAAAGGTCAGAGTGAGGCAGCGCTGCATGAGTGCTGGAAAGAAATTAAGTTAAACATTTATTTTACAAGTTTAGAAAAGGTTTGAAGAACATATATAAATGATTGTTGACAGTACAACCTCACCACAACGTTCAGGTGAGCTTGTTTTGTCTAGGGCTGCAACTAACGATGATTTTCATAATTGATTAATCCGTAGATCATATTTTTAGACGTCAGTCTAAAATTCAAGATATAAAATAGAAAAAAGCATCAAATTCTCACATTTGAAAAACCTGAATCAGAGTGTTTGACATTTTCCTTGATAAACAATTGAATTACTCAATTATATCTTATTAATTTTGTGTCAATCAACTAATTCAATTACTTGATTTGTTCTGTCAACTGTTGTCAACTAATTCAATTACTTGACTTGTTCTGTCAACTGTTGTTACCAGGGTCAAGAGTTGAATATATAATAATAAATAACTTCAAGAAGTTGCATGAACATGTGCTACTTGGAATGAGGACAGTCAACAGGTGTTGACCAGAGACTGCTAGTATAAAAATAGGAGCTTTTTGTTACGAGTCCTTCTCTATGAAGGCATACAGTTACATAAAACACATATAGTGTAATACATTCTTTTTTAGGCTGAAACAACTTGTTGATTAATCAATTAGCTGATCCACACAAGATTAACCTAACCTTTGGTTGCACCAAACAAGCAATTTGAAGAGGTCACCTTGGGCTCAATTTCTTAGTTTAAGATATTTGATAAGACCAATTGTGAAAATGCACAATATTTTCATATACAACTTTACACTTATTATACCAATATTATGCTACTTATACTTATTGCTGTGCAATACTTATATAATTATCTGACAGACACTGTGCAATAATATGGCAAAACTGTTATCTGGCAAAACTGTCATCTCACCAATATACATATTGTATTTTTATATTGTATTATCTTTTATTATGTATTATATTATCTTTTTTTTATATTTATATTGAACTATCTCTTTTTTTATTGTATTATCTTTTCATTAGCACCTATGGGATTGTCACAATCTAATTTCGTTGTACTACTCAATGACAATAAAGGGTTTGAATCTATATAAAAAAAATATTTGTAGCAGAAAATCAATAAAACAGAAGCCACGTGTTAATTAATAGCCTATGTATTAGGACTGTTACTGGTTATAACTAATCATTTTTGGAGTTGTTTCATTTCAAATAGTCTATGGGTTGTAAAATCATAGCTCTTCTCAGACTTCAACTATGAGTTTAGTCTTATTATTTACTTATTTATGCATTTCTTTTTTTGTTCCTTTAATTATTTTCTACCCTCTTTTATTTTTATTATATTATTTTTTATAATTTAAGTTATCTTTCCTATCCAATTGTGCCTTGTAAGTAAGAAGTATTGAGTTTAGATTACAATGCCTTAATGTTTGTAAATGAAAAAGTTTCTCAACCATATCCTACCAACGCGCTTGCGCATTAACCCAACTTTGTACAACCACGAGGCTGCAGAAACTTCAACTTCTTATGCAAATTAAGACTGTTAACAACAACAATCTCAAAAGAAATAATTTCAGGTTTGCATTTTTGCAATTTTGTATACATAAACCTGTGTCCGTGTTGCCACTAAGTGACATGTTCACCGAGATCAGCGTCAGTCTTGTTGAGTCTAAACGACCGTGACTCTCAAGGTCCTGCAGGTTTTTACACTCATTAACAACCACCGTGCTGTTATAAAAACACCTCTTACACCATCTGCACATCACTATCTAACGATTACAAGTAACTTTATACTACTTTATGCATCAGTTTTTCCCACTCACGTTGATATATAAAGTGCGTGATGGCCACGTCCAACTCCAGAGCACGGGGGAAGTACTTCTCTCAGTCGCCTGATGTTCGCGTCACAGGCTGGAACCGGAAGTACTGCTGCTTTTGTTTTTGTTTTTTTATTTTTAAATGACATTACAATATGGCATCGTACAAAACAGTCCACAACTACAAGGGAACAAACAAGCCTGAAAATTGGCGTACAGTGCATAACAGTGTGGATGAAGAGAGAGAAAAAAACAACAACAAAAAACACAATGCAGTTTGAAAATCTCATACAAAATGCCATCATGCATCTCTCTACATTAAATATATACATATATATACATTTTAATTTTTCAGTTATTAATATATATTTATGTTATAACGTTTATACACTATGTCTACACAATAATACCATTAAACCAGAATAAAAATCAACGTACCTGCCCTTATTAAAGATCTTTTTCTTTTTTCTATTGAGAAATTACATTACTATATGGCATCAGACAGAACAGTCCACAACTACAAGGGAACAAACAAGCCTGGAAATTGGCGTACAGTGCATAACAGTGTGGATGAAGAGAGAAAAAAACAACAACAACAAAAACAAAAAAAATTTAAAAAACAATGCAGTTTGAAAATCTCATAAAAAATGCCATCATGCATCTCTCTACATTAAATATATACATATATATATATATTTTTTAATTTTTCAGTTATTAATATATATTTATGTTCTCACTTTTATACACTATGTCTACACAATAATACCATTAAACCAGAATAAAAATCAACGTACCTGCCCTTATTAAAGATCTTTTTCTTTTTTCTATTGAGAAATTACATTACTATATGGCATCATACAGAACAGTCCACAACTACAAGGGAACAGACAAGCCTGGAAATTGGCGTACAGTGCAAAAGAGTGTGGATGAAGAGAGAGAAAAAAACAACAACAACAAAACAAGCAAACAAACAAACAAACAAAAACAATGTAGTCTGAGAAGCACTTTGAAAATCTCATACAAAATGCCATCATGCATCTCTCTACATTAAATATATACATATATATACATTTAAATTTTTCAGTTATTAATATATATTTATGTTCTAACTTTTATACACAATAATACCATTAAACCAGAATAAAAATCAACTTACATGCCCTTATTAAAGATCTTTCTCTTTTTTTTTATTGAGAAATTACATTACAATATGGCATCAGACAGAACAGTCCACAACTACAAGGGAACAAACAAGCCTGGAAATTGGCGTACAGTGCAAAAGAGTGTGGATGAAGAGAGAGAAAAACAAAAAAAACAACAAAAAAACAAAACAAAAACAAAAACAAAAGTAAGGGAATGTGTGAATAGTGCTAATAGTGCTAGGGGTTCTCTGTAAGGTTAAGGTCCTCAACTAACATTGAAAGCTTCATAGCATTCTTTTTCTTCATATGTTTCAGAAATGAAAAGTAAAGACACAGCTCCTTATGAAAAACATAAAAAATTGGTTTAAAATTATTATTATTATTATTATTATTATTATTATTATTAATAATAATAATAATAATAATAATAATAATAATAATAATAATAATAATAATAATAATAATAATTTTTACCATTATAATTTCAATCTCCTGCTATACCCTCCAGTCCAGTAGGTGGCGGTAATGCACCTATAAGCTGGTTTGCCAACCCTCAACAAACACCACAGAAGAAGAAGAAGAAGAAGTGTGTTGCCGCTTTGTTACACGGATCCATGCTAGCCAGCTAACTCCTCTTTGTTGTGATTAACCGTTCAGCGGTTGTGATTCTGCTGTAATAACTTATATGTTAAGTTACGTTGCTGTTGAGATAATCTAGAGGATGAGTGGCGGAGTGTACGGAGGCGGTGAGTAAATTAAAATATAGTCATAGTTATATGTATAGTTAGCTTTGCTATGCTAAGCTGTGCTAACGTTTAGCTAGCTCAGTTAGGCTAAAGCTAACTTCTTCAATCGACATTTAAGAAGATGTGAATTTGTTAACTCTTAAAGTGTTGTGGTTTTGAGTTTACTTTGTTTACATAACAACCATGTAAGCCCCGGTAATGTCTAGCTAGCTAGCTAGCAAGGAAATGAATGAAAGTGGGTTGAACTCATGAACACATCCGTCTGTAACGTTGTTAGAGCTTCTTCATATGGAGATGCATGTTTTCCACTGTTTGAGCTTTAAGAGGGAATATTTATTATCTAGCTACATATTGTGCCTCTCTGCTCATATTCACAAATCTAAGATAAATGTGTTTTAACTGATATAACTTCTGTATTAAGTTGGTCTGAATACTTTAATATGGCATGCATGCTGTTCTGGGTCTGACATTAACCTTTTCCTTTCACTGTGGCAGGTCAGTGAACATTTCTACCAGCCACTAATTTCATTCCCTGATGATAACTATCCCCTAGAATTAAAGTTACATTCAGCAACTGGGTCCTTGTGCAAGCTATAAGCAGCTTTATTACAATATCATATCATTGTAACATAGTTTATGTTAACAGATCTGATAAATACAGTTTAGCTGTTTACTGTTTATTTGTTTTGCACAATTTAAGACTATACAACATAACAAAAAATAATAATATACAGTGCAGGAAGAGGCAAAAAATACACTGGGGTTATCTGAAGCCTCCACCTAGAGACAAGATTAATATAAAGAAATAATATGACTACATAATAGTGATAAATAATTAGGACACAATATATATAATAACAACAATAACAATACAGTAAATATATAAAAAAAGACGTGTGTGTGTGTTTGTGTGTGTGTTACATGGAAGTGTATAGTTAGTGTTTGTGAGGAGGATATTGATTTAAATATCTATAATGACTTCTGAGCAATTGTAACCAAACAACATTGTGAGTGGGAAAAAACATAAAAACAGATACATGGATAACATGGGGAAGAAAGAATTGATGAAAATTAAGAAACAAAATAAAATGGGTCTTTTAAGTAGAATTTGTGTACAACTTGAAATATAAAAGTGCCACTTTGTGATTTTAATCTTCACACCACTTACTTTATTTTCTTAACATAGATTTTTAGGCTATTGTACAAATGACATGCCATTTAAAGTATCAGCTAATGTGCCTGTTATAGACAAGTCTATTGCTTTGATATCCATTTTACTTTATAAATTCATAATTAAAGTCATAATCAAATAACTTCCTGTTTGTCATCTAATTAACTAATTTGATTATTAGGGCTGGGCGATATGGCAAAAATCTTTTATCTCAATATAGGTAATTTCATATCTCGATAACGATATATATCACAATAGAGCATGTTTTCTGGTAGTTCAATAAATAAATAGTCTATATGAAATAACCACATTGTATTTTATATACTCCTGTGTGAATTAAATACTTGACAAGGGAAAAGTACTGAGGTTTTTCTCATTTCTCACTTCAGTGTAAAAAGAAGATGAACAGTTTTAAGTGAAATAGAGAAAAAAAAGGAATAAATATAGCCTTTATCATGATAGAAACAATGTAGAAATATATTTTATATTGTTTCGACTATATATATATCGTCATATTGCCCAGCCCTATTGACTAATCATATCAGCACTACAAGTTATCATTCAGCTTTTTTTATTTTAATACGTTTTGATTGGTGGAGCGCTGTTATCAACCAATAAGACTGATGAGAACAGATACATGCTCAGAACAGGTTAAACTTTCCAGACATTTCTTTATGCTTTTCTTTGTTGGTACAAAGAGGGCATGGTGATTTTATCCTCCTGTCCCCAGCTTGTCTCTTTATGGTAAGGGACGTACTCTTAGAAAAGATCACAAAAATGGTAATGCCATTAATAACAATACTGGAAGAATACCAGACAAGCTTTCACGAGTTTAATGTGTGGGCTAGGCGTAAATATCAGATGTATTTATTTGACATTTTGTGTGATGGTGTATAATGTGGGTTTGTGAATGTTTTTTAAGGAAGGAGGATATTTGTTTAAGGAACTGCTCCTAAATTCAATGGAAAATATATTGCAAAAACTAAAAATGCCATTTGTCATTTTAGAGACCTAACTTAAACTCTTATTGAGTCTTTCAAAGTGTGTACAGTATTTGTTGAGGTGGATAATTTTTTGCAGTTTAAAATGGCAAAAATAAAAAAAAAATTAAATTCTTTGCACTTCTCTTATTTTTGCAGATGAGGTGGGAGCTTTGGTGTTCGACATTGGCTCATACACTGTACGAGCTGGCTACGCAGGAGAAGACTGTCCCAAGGTAAGTGGATCACTCAAATGACCTGATTAACTATGTGTCTTTTCTTCCTCTGCGTATCTTCATCTCCCCTCCCTGGGGGTTTCTCCTGTGTCGAGAAATGAGGGCTGTCACCCTGGAGACAGACGGCATAAATTGAGTTCAGATCGTTCTGGAGTGCTTGCTTGGGTTTGATTTATCAGTGCTGGAGGTGGAGATCTTGATTTGTGTAAATATCAGTTTGTTAAGAGAAATGTCAGAGATGAACACTGATGGTCATACTCTCATTCATCTATGTAATCTCTGTAATATTGTCCATGTGCAAATACCACAGTATGATATACCCTGGTCATCATCTGTAATGAGAATCGGTCTCTTTTATACTACAGTATGTGTCATATGATGCTAAACCTCACCTTAACCCCCCCACCCCCCATCATTTCACTTCCCTGTTTTCAGATATAATATGTTGTCTCTATACATCGTCTTTACACCATCACAATGTGACCTCATTAATGTGAGAGGTTATGACAGTTCCTGGTTTTGTTGAAAGAGTAGCTATGAAAGCATGCGATAGTAATCATGCTATTGGTTCTGATTAGGACTGCAACTAATGAGCTGCTCCATAGACAATGAATTGGGAAGGATGTTATAATTGACACTGACTATGTTCAGATGCACACTAATATTCCACAATATTCTGAATTTGATACGGGTCATGTAAACAGCATATTCCGTATGGAGCATTTGCCGATTAAGACATGTGGGATATGCCGATATTATTCGGATTTTAGGAGCAATCTTTAGACATGTATACAGAGGCTTCAGCATATGCGTCTCAGTTGGTTTTTTTACGGCAGTTAGAGACATCCGGCCCCATGGCTTCTTCCCTGTTCCTTACGGCCAGCTCTGTGCGTTGTACACAAACGAACTAGCTGACAGTTTGCAGAGATGCATGCCCATAAGAAAAGCCCACATTTCTGGTCGGAAGGGGAAACACACCTACTTTTAAAACATTATAAAAGACTTGGATATCAAAAGGTTTGTGGATATGTGCAAATATTGCAACGCCGACCTTTTCAAGAAGGTGGTTAAAGGAATGAAAGAGTCTGCGTCGAACCAGGCCACCACGGCTGCATGTTAACGGGAATATTAGTGGAATATTCATTTTCATTAGCCATGTAAGCAGCTTGGTGGGAATAAGGGCAAAAACAGAATATTTTGTGCATGGAAACATAGTCACTGAGAGCACCCAGGGGGATATTCTGAGTATATGGCTACATTTTCTGTTTCACAACTGAGAACACTATAATAGAATAAAGCTCATTTGGGTATAAAAAATAAAACAAACCCACTGTGGGTCCACAAAATCAGCCTCCTATTCATTGTCTATGGAGCAGCTCCAGACTTTATACTCTATACTTTATACTATGATATCACAAGTTTGAGACTGACTTCTCTGGTTTCTAGCTTTGAGAGAGAGTAGCTCATGTTCACAAATACTGATTGAGCTTTCCTAGGCAATGGAAATAACATATTGGAATTCTTAATGTAGGTGGTGTTCCCCTTTAAGCCAGACATTGTTTATGCAACATGCATTAGTCAGTACAGGCCATATCATTACAGTATGAAACCAGGTACTTTTGAGCATTTCAAAACCATTGTTCTCTTTGTCAGAAGAGCATTGCCTCACCTCAAGTTTCACAGAATGGGAAATTTTTCATTCAATGTTTGGGATGGGGTTGATATCGGTAAACCAGGGCGTGTGAGAATGTGTCCTGACATATATCTTGTTCTGTTCTGTTTCGGCTTTGCTCAGGCCGACTTCCCCACGGTGATAGGTGTGACCCTTGACCGAGAGGATGGCAGTACGCCCATGGAGACGGATGGTGAAAAGAGCAAGCAGAGTGGCACCACCTACTATATTGATACCAACCAGCTGAGGGTACCCAGGGAGAGCATGGAGGTCATGTCTCCGCTCAAGAATGGCATGAGTGAGTGTTGACTCATGACGTGTGATTTTCTTTTTTTCCCATGCAAAAAATCCAGAGAACATTTTGTTTTTAACTGCCATGTTCTTGGGTTAGGGTTAGGGATTGACCAGGCTGTTTCAAAAATGTATGCTGTGTTTATGCAATGCATTTACAACCCATATGAACATGCATGGGTTGTGTTGTAAGTGCATAACCCTGTTATTTGTCACGGTCTGTGACGTAAACTCCACAATGAATATTTATAATCCCGTCAGCTTGAACCACATCCATAATTAGACTCTTTTGGTCTGTCAGCCGACTTTGTAGATGAACTCGTCACAACCCTGACTGACGTATAGACGACTGCTGTTCATCATGAATATTAATGAGATTATTTGAAGACCAAGGCAACTCATTAACATGAGCTCTCCCGTCTAGTGTCCTCTAGTTGGAAGGCAAACCCCTCTTCGTCTTGGGTTTACCGCCATGTCTGATTGACAGTGGTCTTATTATCCCATCCTTGTTTGTTCTTGTCGGTATTGTGGATGTGTTGGGCATTCAAAGCCAGATGTGGGTTGCATATCCAGAGCTCTCCTTGGTACTGAATTTGAGCAGTTATCCTAAAAATAAAAAAATCACTGTGGGATCATGGATTATTTTCACATGCTTTGGTCTGAGGCTCAGTTTTAATCTCAGATTTCCAACTTTTATTTTCTCTGCAGCGTTTTCTATTTTTTTATAGTGTTTTCCTCACGTGCTCAAAGTTATTTAGCTAAACTATATTGTGTTTCTCAATTTGTAAACTTTTATCCAAAACTAGGGCTGAAACAGACGATTTTTAATTATTGACTAATCTTTTGTTTATTCTAATGTAAAAATGTAAAAAAATAAAATAAATGGTCATTGCAATTGCCCACTGTGAGGTTTCCAAATACTTTAAATCAAAACAACTTAAATTTATAATTAGATTAAAGCCTCATATTGGTGAATTAATTTCCTCTCCATTGACCAATCCGACAATTGACTTATTATTTCCGCTCTGTCCAAAGCATTTAAAGCCAAGCCCAAATTCTCTGCTATGAACACAAAATTTTGCTGGTGTGTTTGATTCCTGTCACCTCAGACAGACGATATGAAACCAGCACTCCTCCAGTGCGGTGACCTAGCTGATGAAGCTCATCAGAATCTGGTCCAGTGGAGTTTGGCTGTGAGGCTATTTAGAGACGAGTTTGACACCGATATTAATTGCAGCAGAACAGCACCGTGGGACCACGGGCTCCCTCCGAGGGCTGACCTGGAACATCGGTGCCTGATGCTCAAATTATTATCTAAAAAAGCTCATCATCGCTCTATTTTCTCCACCATCTGACCCAGTGACGACGATGACAATGATGATGATGATGATGATGATGATGATGAAAGATGAAAGATACACGTTTTTTGTGACGTTGATTTTTTTTTTGTAGGCCTGCAGCTATAAATATAGTAAAGACGTATCATGAGCATCTATGTGCTCAAACTTTGTCTTTGTTTGTGTACAGGGCTGTAAAGAACATATTGGTATTGTTTTCATTTTAAAACACATTTTATTTATGTTTCCACCAATAACTGCACATTATTTCCCAAAACTAGATGTGGAGTTTGAACAACTTTGGTTATCTCATTTTAAGCACAGATGCTTGTTTGTCCTTTTGTTTTCACCTGTATAATAGCCAGAAATCAGCAGTAATCTGACAGTGATTTGACACATAACAAGCCCTGTCCTTGTTTTCTCCTCTCACCCTTTTACAGTTGAGGACTGGGACAGTTTCCAGGCCATTTTGGATCACACCTACAAGATGCACTTCAAGTCTGAACCCAGCTTGCATCCAGTGCTCATGTCAGAAGCATCGGTGAGTTTGCATTAGTCTGGATTATGTGTTTAACTTCTTCGTATTTGTCTAATATTACCGTTTGCTCTTCGTTTGACAGTAGACTCATCCATGTTTGTGGTTGGTCATATGCTGCAAACACCGCCCCTTTCATGTGAATGTGCTCATAGCCAGATTGAGAAACCCTGGGTTGACTTACCGAGTTCATAACCACCGTCGTAGGACCGCTTAGTGAGATCATGGTTGTTAGGATTAGTTAAACAGGATAATCAGAAGATACCCAGGGTATGTTGAACTCCTTTGTAGTACAGGCCTCTGGAGTCTGAACAACACTGATTGTACCGATTTATCAGCCAACAGCCAAATGCTGGAAAATGTAAAGTCCTGTTCTGCCTTTAACTTGTTAGTTAAGTACTCAGAGTAGCTGGTGTGCTTTTTGAGATGCCATTTCTTTTTTAGAATTTGAAGTGAAGAGTTTGTTTCCTGCGCTGGTCCTCATCACCTCATGAAGCAACACAGTGGTTTGTGTTGTGCTGACAATAACCTGTTCTAAGCGTCCTATTTTCTGTTTTGTGTCCGCAGTGGAACACACGAGCGAAACGAGAGAAACTAACAGAGCTGATGTTTGAACATTACAACATTCCCGCCTTCTTCCTCTGCAAATCTGCTGTGCTATCTGCGTATCCTTTACTAGTCCACTTCATTCAGAAAAGGATGGGAGACAAAACTGCTCATTTAACTTTCCTCTATATGTTTGATAATGTTCTCAGACAGTATTACTTCTCTTGTGAAAAGTGTGTTGAACTAAAACTGTATCTGTCACATGT
Organism: Sebastes umbrosus; assembly: GCF_015220745.1. Classification (NCBI taxonomy): domain Eukaryota; kingdom Metazoa; phylum Chordata; class Actinopteri; order Perciformes; family Sebastidae; genus Sebastes; species Sebastes umbrosus. The sequence continues at coordinate 14,313,679 of NC_051273.1, forward strand.
TGAACTGTGTTACACGTCCTTTACTCTGAGTGTCGAAGCTTTGCCAATGGGCGGTCTACAGGCTTGGTCCTGGACAGCGGAGCCACACACACCACAGCAATTCCAGTGCATGATGGCTACGTCCTGCAGCAAGGTGAACAATTATCATAAATCATTCATCATAAGTTGATGATCTACCTGCAGATTTGACTTGGTTTACATATAAACCAGGGAGGGGATACATCACCTAAGAGGAATAATAGAATATGTACAATCCTTCATTGATGCATGTGTGGTCTCCTATGATTTATGTTGCCATCTGCTGGTTGGAGCTTGCATCTCTGCCTTCTGTTACCTTTATGAACTATTGTTGGGCCAGAGTAATTTTCAGTGATTTGTCAAGTTTAAACAGAGTGTGGAGTTGCTTAAACACGGTAGATATTTACTGTGTTCCTTCAAGTCATGTGTTATTTATTCTCTCTGACAGGCATCGTCAAATCGCCCCTGGCTGGAGACTTCATGAGCATGCAGTGTAGGGAGCTTTTCCAAGAGTTAAGCGTTGAAATAATCCCCCCTTACATGATTGCATCAAAGGTAAGATAACATTTTTATAGAGAATCTCATTTCAGTGTTTCTCAGGTGGAATGGTGCATTTTACGGGGAGACCCCACAGGTGAATAGGGTAGACATTTAACTAATATGTATCACCATGAAACTTCCCCAGTTGATAACTTAAATTAAGACAATTTTCTTAAATATGCAAATGATGCATTATCTTATCAAATATGTGCTAATTTGTATACATTTCCAGAACAAAAATCTGAACATTGGATAAAGCCAGATTAAGAATTACTGTTTCATTTTGTTGACATATTAGAGTCAAAGGTTTTCACTGAGGGAATTTTGGATATGTAGCATAACCAGATTAATGAAGAACCAGCCTGTCCGTAGCACAAGTTTGTAAATCAAATACAAAAAAATCCTCAAATTTAACCGGAGAGATTTAACTTTACTCTTTACTATGTGTTATGTGTCTACACAGTCTGTATTTATCATCTTCCTTCATACCAGACCATGTCAACCACAGTGTTTTGACATTACAGGATGGAGTGCGAGAGGGATCACCGGCCAGCTGGAAGAAAAAGGAGAAACTACCTCAAGTCACCCGCTCATGGCACAACTACATGTGTAATGTAAGCAGCAAACCTTTAGACTCCTCTACAGTTGTTGTATCCTCTTAGTAATAAAGGAATTATTGGTTTGCTTGGTATGTATTGTGTTTTTTGTTGAATGTGTGCCAACTTGTCTCTTCTTAATGTTTGCAGTGTGTGATCCAGGACTTCCAGGCATCTGTGCTGCAGGTGTCAGACTCGCCATATGATGAACAGTAAGAGAAGTATTTGCAACTTAAAGTTACTATGAGGAACTTTACCTGGTTACGAAACAGTCTCAATGTAATACTGATGTCTCTATACGACCTACATAAGTAAATGAGACCATGCAGGTCCACCAGAAACTCCTTCAGCTCAGACTCCAGCAGGGCCTCCGGCAGCAACCAGCCTGCTGTGGACAGACCCAGATCCGGCTTCACTGCCGCCTTGGATCTGCAGTCGGAGCTCAGGCGGGAAGTGGAGAGCTCTGCACCCGGCAGCAGCGGCTTCTCCTCTGGCCTGGAGCAAAGCTTCGCCTCACTGCTCTGCTGGTCCCCGCTGAGAGCCAACATCGTCACAATGCTGCTGGAGGCCCAGGCCGTATTGCTGGGCCCGCTGGGGGGAAGGGAGGCACGGGAGAACCAGAACCAGAACTGCAGGGGGCAGACTGTCAGACCCTGCTGCATTTAAAAATAGAGGTTTTCTAAAGGGACACTGGTGCCCCGGAAACACTACCGCTTTTGTCCACAGGGACTGCTAAAACACACAAAATGAAAGTTCCTCGTAGTAGCTTTAATATGAATCTTTCTATTACGTCCTTTACTTTAAGCCCCAGCTTCAGTGGAGGTTTGTATGCTTTTTCATCCCAAAGTAAATAACTCACAAGTAACCCTCCTCTCTTTCATCAGGGTTGCTGCACAGATGCCCACAGTGCACTATGAGCTGCCCAACGGCTACAACTGTGACTTTGGGGCCGAAAGGCTGAAGATCCCAGAGGGTCTGTTTGACCCCTCTAATGCCAAGGTGTGTGTGCTTTAATGTGGAGCTGATTAACGTACTGCTCTAACTAAAGAAAGCTCTGTCATGAAAAGTTTTTTAAAATGGTGTCGCTTTTAATGCATTATGAATATGTAATACAGTGTTGTTTGTTGTGATCACTTCAGGGCCTGTCTGGGAACACCATGTTAGGAGTCGGCCACGTGGTGACGACCAGCGTGGGAATGTGTGACATCGACATCCGGCCGGTGATTATCAACATGTTTTAAACACGGGTTACAAATTTTTGGTGTCGGAAATATATTTCCTTTTCTTTGAGACACTTGAGTTAAACTTTTATCCATCTAAATGAGGCTTCTAATTAGGATTCATTTAAAATAACTGACTGGAGATGTCTTACTTTAATATTTTTGTGGACGATGAATTTCGCCTGGAATGTAGATGAATCTAATAAAAAAATACTTGTGCTTTATTAAGGAGCAATAGTAAATATACAAAAGAGAAAGTAAGATTAGTCTCTTAAAATGAACAACTAATTGGTTTTCTTTTTAGAAAAATCAACATTTTCATTGCTTAAATTGCATACAGTAATATTATCTGTCAAAACTAAACCCATTTAGTGCATTTAAGTACATATTACATTCTGGGTTTCAAATAAAACATTTTCTGAAATGCATACAAATAATGTCAAATTGCTTTAAAAAGGTACACATCTTATGGACCACTCCTATAAAGGTACTATAACTGTAACTGATCGGACAGTGATGATGTGTTTGAATTCAAAATTGATATTGATTAATTAATATTAATGGGTCTTGCTCCCTGGGCTTCACGAGTCATCCACAACGAAGTTTCGATGATTTAGTAATCGAGTTACCAGAGTAACTCAAGGAATCATTTCAGCCCAAGTACTCAGCGTTGCTTTAAAAACAGAAACTCTTAATTTTCTGAATCTCTTTACTTTGTTTTTCAGGGTTTATACGGCAGTGTGGTGGTGACCGGAGGAAACACGCTCATTCAGGGCTTCACAGACCGACTGAACAGAGAACTCTCTCAGAAAACCCCTCCGGTGAGTTAACACCACCACTTCCTCACACATTCTGATTAACATTATGATCTTAGGCTGTAGTTAATGAAAGACTGCAGCTACATTTGACAACATAAGTATTGATTTATGCACAATTTCTTTATGTGGTTTGATCTTTTTAACACATCACGAAACACTGCTCTATTTCCTGCCAGAGTTTAACATGTCTGTCTGTGATTTGCAGAGCATGAGGCTGAAGCTGATAGCCAACAACACTACGGTGGAGCGCCGGTTCAGTGCCTGGATAGGAGGCTCCATCCTGGCATCACTCGTAAGGACACACAGCAGTTAAAACTGTGTTATAATAAGAATATATATCAACAACAGGTTTTTAATCTTTATGACAGGTAGCTCTTGAGGTGAAGAAAACTGTCTCTCACACACTAATAGGATTTAAAGCAACAACTCAGCCATCAGGTCACCACTAGCAAATGTTTTTCATAATAGGAGCAAAACATGTAGAGTTGCAATGATTAATCAATTAGTTGTCAATTTTTTAATTAATCACCAACTTTTAAGACAATCGATTAATTGGTTTGAGTAACTTTTTAAGAAAACAAAGTCAAAATTCTCTGATTCCAGCTTCTTAAATGAGAATATTTTGTGGTTTCTTTACTCCTCTATGAAAGTAAACTGAATATATCTTTGAGTTGTGGACAAAACAAGACATTTGAGGACGTCATCTTGGGCTTTAGGAAACACTGATCAACATTTTCCACCATTTTCTGGCATTTTATAGACCAAACAACTAATCGATTAATCGAGAATGTAATCGACAATGAAAATAATCCTTAGTTGCAGCCCTAAAAAGTTGTCTGCAGAGAAGCACCATGGCATTCATATCCAAAGATTTTAAGGCGAAGTTTCTATTTTATCTCTGTGGTATTCCAGTAAGGAAAAACTGCTTTTTTGTAGTTTCTTTTTTTGAATAAACGTTTCTTTTGTTTAAACTTTTGACCTTTATTACCTTTTAACTTGACAAAAGGGGTGGCAAAATGCATGAGAACTGTATTCATACATCCACTTTGCTTGACAGCTTGTGTGTATTCCTGTCTCTCCTAATTCTATCCTGACTTATTCAAACTAAACCTGTGTGTGTGTGTCTGTCTGCCAGGGAACCTTCCAGCAGATGTGGATCTCCAAACAGGAGTACGAAGAGGGAGGAAAGCAGTGTGTAGACAGGAAGTGCCCTTGATTTGACACCCAACCCTCTCCATCACCGTCTTTGCCACAAGCTCACGAGTCGCTCACCTCTGACCCTGGACTCAGGAACACCCACAGATGATTGCTCCTGTTTTGTATGATTTATTTTAAAACATAATTGAGTTTACCGCCTGGGAGTTATTGTGAAAACAGACATAAACACCTATGAAGTAAACTGTCACTATGATGAAATGGAGTTTAAGGTCCTTTGTTTATGTCATCACAGTCAGTCTGTTGCCTTCTCTTTAGATTGTTGGGAGTTTTGTGGAAACCTTGCATCTTCAAAGTTTTTCTGAAATTGACAAAAGCTTGATATTATACCTGTTGTCCATGCCTTTCTTTCCACACTTCAGAAAGTCTGACATGTTCTAATTATCATTAAATATCAGCGTGTAGGTCTTAAATCAAGTTTTTGATCACAATGTGGAAAAACGTGAGGAATTTGCTCTGCAAGGTTTCTGCAGAATACTGACAAGGTAAATGTTGGGTGACGTGTATTTGGAGGAAAAGCCTTTTACAGTTTGGGGTGAATAATGTCTTCTGTTCATAAGCCTTTTCTTTTTTTTGTGTAGTAAGTAAGCTCATCAGAGGTAAAGGCCAGTTAGTTCTCGCCTCTGCTTATTGGTGTCAAATAAATCTGTATTTAAGTTTCACTTTGCTTGTCATTGGCTACATATGGTCTTTTAAAAATAAAGTCTGTCTTTTGTTAAATGGGTGTGATGAAGTATAATAACTCTTTTACGTGGTTATTTTAATTTTTCTGAGTGTTTCTTGTATTAATTACTTATAAGACTGATGTGGTTGTTAGACATGAAACACATTAACGCAATTCTTAAAGGTCACATGAAACCTTAAATATTCATCTAGCAGACTAGTAAAACATGAAGAGGAAGAACACTGAGCAAAACATGTCAGGGTGATGTAGCATAATTTATTTTCTAGGATCAAATAACAGCTTGACAAATAGATTCATACTCGACATAGAACAACAGTTTCAGACCACCTTCAGTTATTTGACATGAGCTGACTCATTCTTGAGTATTCATATTAACTCAGCAGAGAAGGCCTGTCTACTGTCAAAAACTCCTTAATTGTAAAATGTGCTCTTCAAATTTCATGATGCGGAAACTTTCATTTGAGGAAACTTCTCCTTGAGTTTGGACTGAGTTTCACTCTTTAAGCCGGCTTTCCTGGCTTTCTCTCGAAGATGCTTCTCTATGCGCAACCTGCAAGACAGAAGAATCGACATTTTGTTTTTTTGCACAACATAATTCAAGGTTAAACCCCACACACATCTTTAACATCTACTAAAACATTGTTTACACTATTTATAAAGGGCACAATATTACACGTGTGTCGTATCTTACCTTATGTGTGGTTGGACAAACTTGGGTGTGAAGAACCTCTTTCGCTTATACCGTCTGTTCATGTACCAAGGAATAGCGTATTCTTTGAAGCGATACCTGAATGAAAGAAAAAAGTACATGAGCGATGCCACTTCCCACATTTCCTTTTCTAAAGCCTGACCTTTTAGAGGTTCTGCAATCATGTTATAGACCTGCAGAAAGTCTGAATCAGCTTTGCCTACACTTAAGAAACTATTGAAATCAGGACCAGGTTTGAATAATAATGATCAGTGTGTATCCTTGAGCTCTAGTTGGCCAGAAATGCTAAGAACTAACCGTGTCTTCTTTACACAAACAATATTCGTCATGCTTCCTACCTCACTTGTTCTCCCTTACATCTTGAATCTTTCCTTTCCTAGCTGCTTCCCCGTGAGAGTGAAACAGCTCCATAGTGCTACTAGAGGTCATAAACTCCTCAGTGAACCTTTAAAATGTTAAGAAATCTGCATTTCCTTAAGCGTATGTGTGATATATAATGTATCTGTATATGAAGAATCTGCCCTCACCAGTAGGTGTATCCAAATATGTTCCTCCTCCAGTCTCCTGGTCTGGCTTTCTCCTGTCCTGTCTGCAGCAGTCGCAGTGCAGTCTCCCTCTCCTGCACAATCGTCTCCAGTCTGATCATCGACCGCTCAACCTGGGAGGAAGAAGATTTAGCTTAGCCACACACAGTACTGCAAGTACAAACCCTGCATCCCACCTAGCTCTGTCAAAAGCCGAGCCAAATCTGATCCGTCAAATGTGATTCTCTATTCCTACATTAATGGTGCAGATGTCACTCGAGCTTCGTACCAACCTTCCTTGTTCTTTCTGGACTCGGCATCTGAACCCTTTGCCTTCTTGCTTCCTGCTCGAGTGTGAGCAGCATGTTCTTTTCTTTCAGCAGCACATACCTGAGAGGGAACGAGAGCGTTATTACACACGCAGCTGATAAATGTTTATACGCTGTGAAGCACCAGTGTGATCTCTCAACAGTGCTCACCAGAGTTTGTGTAAATCTTCATTGCTCTTTGTTCTCAGTTGTTTGGCAGTCCACGGTGCACCTGCAACATTTTCAAACAATCTTCTATTATTAAAGCTACAAGCATAGACAGTGCAGCCATAGTGGAGGCTTGAATATTATAAATATTATACCTGACTTCACGCTGGGCTCTCCCCAGTTCTCCGGGAGGTCATAGAACTCTTCCAGCCCTCTCCTGCTGACGGTTGTGTGCAGCGCTCGACACTGAGCCACAGGGCTGGTGAGACTGCACCAAGACAGGGCAGCGAGCGGAGACTTTCCCCTGGTGGGTGCAAAATAAATTCACAAAAACAAGACTTAAAAGGGATAATCAACCATAAATAAGAATTGGCAAACCTCTTGGTTTGATTTGAACAAGTCATCAGCAAGCAGCAGTGAGGCACTTGTTTTAGGCAAATCCTAAAACAAGTGCATTATGCTACGCTTAAAATGTCTCCTCCTCCTCTCTGACCCAGAAACAGATTTTTAGTGATTGCTGGTTTGTTTATTTATTTATTTGCACAACACCAAATAAAATATAAAACACTGTATTGTTATATCGTAAATGACGATGACACGTAGGGAAAGGATCATGAAGTGACAACAGATGTGCAAAAGCCCAAGAGGACTATTCTGTCAGTGTGTTTGGCTCCCATTGAGAAAGAGACATCACATTTCAGGAGCCAAAGAACTACAGACAACAACAACCATGCAATCATCTGTGCTAACCCAATAATACAATTTTGTACTAAAAGAAATAAATAAATCAGCTTAGAGGTCTCCTTTTACAAATCTTTGTCAGAAAAAAAATCACCTTGACATATTCTAAAATCTAAATATAGAGTTGGTTTGTCAGATGAGGGCTCTGGTTGTAGTCTGTGATGGCTTCCTGTCTTTATTTTATTTTTTTTATATATATATATATATATATACTTTATTTTTTCAAGGTTTTTTTTCATATATGCAATTTACAGTTCATAATTACAATAGTTTATAAACCATTTTTTAAGTAGATGAGCTTACAGACAAACTCATTAAGTACACTAGAGAAACAACTTCAAAATTCAAAATTGTAATAAAATTAAGAAAAGAAATAATAATAATAATAATAATAATAATAATGATAAAGAGAAAGAATAGAGTTAAAAAAAAGAAAAAAATACATAACAAAAAAAAAATAATAATACAAAAATACGCTTCCTGTCTTTAAATACAATATATACAACATTCTACAACTAGGCTACCATTATTGACCATGAAGACTATCCTGTAATTGAAAACATAATAATGAAGACTGTTATATTCATAGACAAAATGTAACTACATCAATCCAGTGTCAATGGATTAACTCAGCATATGTCTGCAGGCCAGGTAGCATAGTAAATTTAAAACTTGGAGATGGGACTGTTATTTATTTTTTTTTTTTATATTTTATTTGCAAATTTTTTAGTTAACCAAATATACAAATATACAAAACACAAACAAACTCACACAAACATGGCTCCAAATCCCCTCCCTATCCCAGCCACATACAAACCTGAAAAGATCCATACTCAAAAGGAGTAGGTTAGTTAACGATCAATTAAATTAAAAAGGATAAAAGGGACTGTTATTTATTGTATGTGATTAGATAATCCACACAGACCGTTATACTGAGCAGCAGAGCCAGACTGTGTACAGTCTATAGACACTCAGTGCTGTGAACACGTTGACTTTAAGGTCGCTTATATATCCTGTTTTTACACATTACAACAGCGTCTTAACGTTACCTGTACAGGTGAGGCTGGTATTTGGTCAAAGCAGCGGAACATTGCTGAGTATTTATCGCTGAGGAGATCCTGAAGACATTATGAAACTGCTTGCAAAGAGTCAAGACGCGTCCTGCTGAAGAGGACGCTGCCATCTTTACTGTAGCCCCTCCCACAGTACCCATCATGCATCTATTCAGCTTATAGGCGCATTACCGCCACCCACTGGACTGGAGTGTGGAGCAGGAGATTGCCAGGAAAAAAATAATAATAATAACATAATAACATAAATAAAAAACTAAAAAACAATAAAATAAAAATTTATAATTATTATTAATAATAATACTAATAATAATTAAATTCTCTCCATTATTCCTGTTGCCCTTAGGTAATTAATTAGAAGATTGTGTACTTTCTTAGATGTCTTTCCTAGAAGATTCCCCATTGTAATATTACCATCATCTACTTTTTTTATTTTTAACTATTATTTCAAAATGACAATATACATAGAAACAGCAGAAAACATTAAAACCGTTTACATACAAAAGAAGCATAGCGAAAACATAAACAAAGAGCTGTGCCAAACATAAAAGGACAACAGAAATTATACAAAACCAACATTAAATACAAAATATAAAAAAACAAACAATAAAAAAATAAAATAAATAAATAATAATAAAAAAAGCGAGAGTATGACAATAATTTCACTTAAAAACTTTAAAGATATTGCATACATTCATTGTTTTCATTGATTTTTTTTTGTTTTGTGAGGAAGAAATTGTTGACAGATATAATTTCCATTTCTTTCATAAATACGAATAAATTAGGCTTTTTTTTGGGGTAAATTTACTCTTGTCAATGTGGAACGTCGCGAGAATTAAAATTAGATTAATAAGAAAAAATGCATTACTGTCTTTGTCACTGTAATCATAGCAGCCAAATATAATATTTCTATAGTACAGTGCAAAATCTGAGAAAATTTTATTATAATATATGTTAGTATAAAATTGTTGTCATATTTCCCCGATTCACATGTACATTTACAGGACCAGAATAAATACTAACACAAATAAAAACTGTAAGAAATGTTTCACTGGATAGAATCTGTGGATCAAACCTGCCCTTATTAAAGATGGCGATTTCGACTTCACTTCCGTCATCAACCAATCAGAGCTCGTGTTGTTGAGCGGCGGTTCCCTCAGTAAAGATGGCGGGCTGGAGTGTTCTCAGGTCTGCTGCTGCTCTTGCAGCCAGACTGAGTCCTCTGAAATCTGGAAATAATGCGGCAAATCTACTCGCTCGAACAATCCCACGGGCAGATAAAGGTAAGAGACACCCTGGATGTTTAAAAGAGAGAGAAGTTTGACCCTAAACGTGGCCTTCTCCTCTTATGACCTTGTTAGCATGCTAATAGTAGCCACCTAGCTGGTAACGTTTGTCCTGCTGTCAACAGAAAGTACTTCAGTAGGGTCGTACTTCAGTAGATACAGGGAGCTGCTCACTCTTATTTGTCAGCTAAAAACATGTTTAAACTGCACTTCTTTTCATTAATGCCAATAGTATTTGGTAGCTGGTATAATAGTTGTTTTATAGCTGTTAAATGTCAATGTATCCCCATATAACCATGACAACAACCATCACCAGTATTAACTATATATACTGAGACACTTGTTCAGTCTACTCAGATGCTTCAGCCCAATAAGTTCATGACATTATTACCAGAATCAAAATCCCAGTTGGTCTAGTTTTACATCATGACTTCAATACTAGTAGCTAGTAACTTTAGCTTACTTTACCTTTTTTATTTTACTTATATTATCTTATTTACTCATTTTACTAAATGTGTCTTACTTAATTGTTATTCTATTAGGCACTGGTGCCAGAAATAGTACTTTTTTTTATTTTATGCACTTGTATTTTATACTCTTGAACTTGTTGTAATTTTGTTGTATTTTTGAGCAATCTCTGGCACAAGAATTTCCTTCGGGAGTAATGAAGTTCTATCTTATCTTATCTTATCTTATCTTATCTTATCTTACTATGTTGTAGGTAGGTAAATAGATACTTTTCTACTATATTGATCCCAAATTGGGAAATTATTGCGTTACAGCTGCAGGTTATCCAGGCAATGCACAGGAACAGTACAAACAATGTACATATCAACACTAGAGATAAATATCTACAGAATACACAATATTAATAATATATTAGAATGCACTATACAGTAAATATATCAGACTACTACAACTAAAATAGAAAATATAAACATAGAATAACATACTATAAACATTAACAAAGTGTGCAAGTTCCAATTTTAGTTTTAAAATAAAAAATGAAATGAGGTAGTAAACCGATGTGCAAATTAATATAACATTTGCAAGACTATCACGTTTGATTGTCAATGTTGTCAATAAAGCACCCACCTTTTAATTGTGAAATACACAATGACTACAGTATCCTTTGCCTTGTCTTGCAGTGGCCGTTCGTTGGGGTCATGGAAAGTCAATGTTTATCGTCAGACCCACTGACTTCTATGACAGGAGATTTCTGAACTTATTGGTGAGTACTGCAACGCCACCTCATTTATTTCCTGTGATCATGACAAATGAAGGGGTTGTCCCAGCCTAAATTAGGGAGCCGTTGTAGATAATAACAATAATAATAAAGATATATAACAAGATTGATGCCAGCATAGGGCTGCACGATTTTGAAAAAATATCTTAATTGCAATTATTTTGACTGATATTGCAATTAAGATATTAGAGGGAATGATCATTTTGCGGGGATCTGTAACAAACAAAGATGTTTTCCTAGGTCTATAGAATATGATGTGTAGGCCAGGAAATCTTTGCAGCATGACAATATTTAATTTAGTGCAATTTAGTCTCATGTTTTCTTTCGCAGAAATATTACATCCTGCTGACCGGCATCCCTATGGCTGTCATTGTCACAAGTGTGAATGTCTTCATTGGTAAGTAAGGAGATCTCTTACAAGTTTTTGGAGATTTGATGAGTAAATCAAAAGAAGTAACTTTGAATTGAACTTGTGTGATTTTTGTGGTGAAGGTGAGGCAGAGCTGGCTGAAACTCCTGAGGAATACGAACCTGAGTACTGGGAGTACTACAAGGTACGGAGCTAGCATCTTATCTTGTTTGTCCTTTCAGAAGTGTTTTGTGTCACTGATCTGAACCCTAGTCCAGGGTAGGATGGGCTCAATCTTGCATTATATTTGGAATTCAGCATCAGTACTTGCATACCATAATCACCTTTGCCATCATGAAACCTTTGCTGAAGTGCTGAACCTTAAAGCAGCTGTTTGCCTCTAGTGAATGTTTTATGAGCATCCTGTCTGCAATATTCAGACCACAGATTTTGTAAGTTCTATAATTATAGATATTTCAGAGTGGAGCCTACGTAGATTTGTCCTGTCATCCATGTGGTAATATTTTAGAGATATGTAAAAGGATAAAATCTAATATAGTCACAATAATTGTTCAACTTCTTGATTACTTATTTTAACTGAAAAAAATCATTAAAAATACTCTTGTCTTGTGTCTCTTTTTCCCTGTAATTGCAGCACCCCATCACCAGGTTTATTTCACGGACCTTCTATGATTCCCCAGTGAAGGACTATGAAAAGATGATGGCTGCGATCCAAATAGAGAAAGAAAAGGCAGACATGAGGTGAGATTTAGTACCGGTGTGTTATGTTGTAGCTTCTGTCATCGGAATACTGTCACATATTAAGGACAGAACACCGTTGTGAGTGATACAGGCGTATGAAGACATTTCTAACTATCCTTAAAGGTTCTCTATACAGAATTCAGTGAATTTCTATTGCCTCCGCACGGCTCTCAACATGGAAATGGCTGAGCCGGCGGCTCGTAGCTAACAGCGCTAACAGTGCAAACAACAGCAACACTGCTGACGGAGCTAACTTGGGGTAGAACTGGAGGTTGGGTGCTACGCTTCCACAACGACACCGTTGGTCGGCGTTATCAGCTGTAACTGTATGAGAACAGCCGTAGTTCCACTGAAGCATCCATGGAGCAGTGTGACAGTTTTGTCCCAACACAACAGGTTTCATGTTGTTGAGAGGGTTGTTGTTTGTCAGAAAATCTGCTTTGCACTTAACTAAAGGTGTTGAGGAGGAAGTTTTATCCGTGGCAGTTAGAGGGTCTGTCATGGCCATTTGTTCAGTCATCAAACTGTCATTTTATTATTCAGTGTTAAATATATTACATTTTTTTTGTCAAACTGAAATGGATTGTTTCTTGCACACACCAAACATGGATTAAATATGAATATATGATTTAAAAGGTAATGTTTCTTATCAAGCACACGTCCTGTGTCCCCTTGGCACTATCGTTATGTTGTCGGACTATGATGGTGCAGTTCACAACCTCCTCTGTTGCAGCAAGTTCTGCGTGAAGCATGTACTGAGCATTACAGTTAAAAGAACCCATCAAATGCTGTCAGTAGACACCTGAACACAAAGGATCGACACAACTATAAAAGGGTTTGATTCTTCTGAAGAAAGACACGTCATGATTTTTCCTCGTTTTCCATTTCTGAAGCACTATTCGCATCATTAATTCACTGCCTGTTTGTAATCAACAGACTGGCACAGCTGGAGGTGCGTCGACACATGAGGACGAAGGGAGACGGCCCCTGGTTCCAGGTGGCGACCCTCAACAAGGAGATGATTGACTACAGTCCCAAGTCAACACCTGACAACTAATCCAGACGTGTCTGCTGTCAGTACATCATGCCGATCAATCTCACTGTTTGTACATTATTTCCCTTCCTGCGTAAATAAAATATCTATATGGACTCAAGATATTTTGTCCTCCAGTGTCTCTAAAAATGTTTTTACCTTGAGTGAGTATTTAAATCTTTGTGGATTAGGTTGCATTGCTGGGCAGAGGTAGGTAAAGTATTTCTGTATATATCCAGTTGTTTGTTTTACCCCAAATGTAATCTTAACCAGGAATGAGGCCTGCAAATTAATGGACTGCATTTATATAGTGCTTTTTATCCAAAGTGCAATTACAAATTCGTACAGGACATTTAGCTTCATCTTGGCGCCCTAGATACATTACATCTGTTGCATTTCTTATTCCTGTGTAACACTGATTATCTCTAGTGTAAAATATACACAAAAGTTTGATGGGAGGACAAATTGAGATGTAGCCTTTTAATACTAGAGTCTCATGTATTTTGCTCATAATAAACAGATCACACTTGTTTACTCTCATCTTCAGGGGTAGTCAGGCAACACATTAGATACAATTTTGTAGGGCTTCAACAAACTTCTACTAATACTACTAACTATTTTCTCGAATAATCAATCAGTTGTTTGGTCTATAAAATGTGAAAAAAAAATGGTGAAAAATGTTGATCAGTGTTTCCCAAAGCCCAAGATGACGTCCTCAAATGTCTTGTTTTGTCCACAACTCAAATATATTCAGTTTACTGTCATAGAGGAGTAAAGAAACCAGAAAATATTCACATTTAAGAAGCTGGAATCAGAGAATATTGACTTTTTTTCTTTCAAAATTACTCAAATCGATTATAATCAATTATCAAAATAGTTGCCAATTACTTTAATAGTTGACAACTAATCGATTAATCCTTGCAGCTCTACAATTTGCTTCATTTTATTTAGTAATTTTTGCAATTAACGAGAGCGTCCACCTGGGGGCAGAGATGTGCAGACAAGATGATTGTTCTTTTATTTCTAAGTTGCACAAAATGAACCTTTTGTTGTGTCCCTTTTTAAGAGTGACTTCCATCTTATTTATTATACATGCAAAATGCGACTGAGAAATAAAAAGCATATCTTTTAGATTGTCCAAAGAGATATTACTACATTCCCATATGCTATTTCGTATTGGAATCAATTTGTGGATGATACAGTATAGAAGAAGGCCTGGCTTCTACTTAGTCAATGCTTAGTCACCAATAAAGTTAAGGAAATTTTCTTTTAAACTCATTCATAAATTCTATCCAGCTAAAAAATGTTAAACAATATTTAAGAGAGACATTGATGTTAATTGTAGTTTCTGTTATGGATGTACTGAAACTGTTGTGCATTTATTTTGGCATCGCTCTATTGTGAAGATTTCTTGGCAAAACCTGTGCTTAACAATAATAATGTGCTTTTATTACTGAGAATATTGATGAGAGTTTTGTGTTGCTTTGGAGGACTGTATTGTTTGGTCTATTGGAAAATAATACACAGAAAAACCTGATTAATCATATTATTATAATGGACAAATTCCATATATATGTAAATATAAATTCACAGGTAAGAATCTATGTTTTACTGCCTTTAGCAATGAGCTCAGACAATACATTCTTTCAATTCAACAATCTCTAAAACAAAAAGCAATTAAAACCATAACAGCTTGTACTGTGTTAAGCACTTCAGAAGAGTAAATAAACAAGGGAATTAATACAAAGACAAATAAATAAATTACTTTATAAATAAATAAATGTCATTAAATGTAGCAAAAATAATATTAAAAATGAATATTAAAAATCAAACAGAAGAGTAAATAAATAAGGAAATTAATACAAAGATAAATATATGATTGAAACAATACATGTCATTAAATGTAGAAAAATTATAGAAAAAAATGAATATTGCAAATTAAACAGAAGAGTAAATAGATAAGGGAATTAATACAAAGATAAATAAATAAATGACTCGATAAATAAATACATAATTGTCATTAAATGCAGCAAAAATAATATTAAAAATTAATATTGAAAATTAAACAAGAGTAAATAAATAAGGGAATGAATACAAAGATAAATAAATAAATGACTCAATAAATAAATAAATAGCTTTGTCAATAATTGTGGCAAAGCTAATACTAAAAAAGAAAAAATATATATTGAAAATCAAACGGAAGAGTAAATAGATAAGGGAATTAATACAACGATAAATAAATAAATGACTCGATAAATAAATACATAATTGTCATTAAATGCAGCAAAAATAATATTAAAAATTAATATTGAAAATTAAACAAGAGTAAATAAATAAGGGAATGAATACAAAGATAAATAAATAAATGACTCAATAAATAAATAAATAGCTTTGTCAATAATTGTGGCAAAGCTAATACTAAAAAAGAAAAAAATATATATTGAAAATCAAACGGAAGAGTAAATAGATAAGGGAATTAATACAAAGATAAATAAATGACTCAATAAATAAATAGTTTTGTCATTAAATGTAGCAAAGCTTATACTAAAAAAGAAAATTAATATTGAAAATCAAACAGAAGAGTAAATAAATAAGGAAATTAATACAAAGATAAATATATGATTGAAAAAATACATGTCATTAAATGTAGCAAAAATTATAAAAAAATGAATATTGCAAATTAAACAGAAGAGTAAATAGATAGAAGGGAATTAATACAACGATAAATAAGTAAATGACTCGATAAATAAATACCTAATTGTCATTAAATGCAGCAAAAATAATATTAAAAATTAATATTGAAAATTAAACGGAAGAGTAAATAAATAAGTGAATCAATACAAAGATAAATAAATAAATGACTCAATAAATAAATAAATAAACAGTTTTGTCATTAAATGTATCAAAGCCAATAATAAAAAAGAAAAAAATATATATTGAAAATCAAATTGGAAGAGTGAATATATAAGGGAATTAATACAAAGATAAATAATTAAATGTCATTAAATGTAACAAAAAATAATAAAAATGAAAAAATTAATATTGAAAAAAACCCCTGAAGATTATTAATTAATATTAATACAATATAAATAAATAAAGAAGCAATTAATGGCTACATTTATTTTTAATATTATTTTTGCTGCATTTAATGACATTTATTTATTTATCGAGTAATTTATTTATTATGTATTTATTAATTTATTAACTTATTTATTTATGTATTTATTCTTTTAGTTTTTATTTTGGCAGGTTCCTTCCTCCATAGTAGGATGCTACAATCAGCAGCTATTAAAACTCAAAGTGCACCTCTCATATTGATGGTCTTGCTGGGTTTCCTGGAGGTGGAGACATGCTGTAGTAGTAGAGGGTGTAGTGTGTGTGGGTGGCTTTATGAATCATCCTCAGAGAGGTGGGAGTGGGAGTGGCCCTGCTGCTGGTGAAACATCCACCATGCACAAAGCGCGTCACCACAGTCAACAATGTCATTTCTGCGCAGGTCCTCAACGCTTTCTGCAAGAAAAACACCCCAAAAAACAATATTAGCCTTCATGCTATAGTAGCTCTGCAGCCAGCACAGCCTCCTCCAACTGTGTGTCATTTTATTTTTATGTTGTTCATCGTCACATCCCCCCAGCAGCCTGGCTGGAGGAATGCAGCTTTATAAATAGCATCCTCTCCTCTGGTCTCGTCTGACAGCGCTGCTCCGGAGGCTCCAGCAGCACTGAGCAGCGAGAAGCAGGAATGCGAAGATGGCTGCAGACCTCGGAGAGCTGCTGGTCCCTTACATGCCCACCATCAGAGTGCCCAGGACCGGGGACAGGGTCTTCAAGAGCGAGTGCGCCTTCTCCTTCGACTCTCCAGTAAGTGTCCACCTCACACACACAGAGAGACAGACAGAGACACACAGAGACACATGGTCTGATGTGGCTTCAACAACACACGTGAATGTGCTGTGATGTGTCTCCATGGACACCTTCCATCCTGAACTTGAGAGGAAATAAATAATTAAATGTTGTTTACATCTCAGGAGAGAGAGAGAGAGAGAGAGAGAGAGAGAGAGGGATGGAGGGGTTTCCCCCCTTTGTGCATGGAGAGAGGTAGATGGTGCAGGTTCAGGCCACATTACAGCTTAAATACAGCAGCTAACACACCTGTCTTCTTCAGCTGGGAATTAATTAATTAATTAAAAAAAGCCTTAGCATCTCTGTCAGGTTGTAGCTGAGAGTTTACAGCCACATTTATGGTGTTTTTTGTAATTTATAATGGTCTAAAAATGGATTCGAAGTGTGTCAGCTGGAAGTTTGTAATAGTAATACAATATTTCTATCATTATATGTGAATTTATAGGGATTTTTAAGGTGTTTTTGTACAATATTTTAATACAATATTGTATTTAGTACAATATTTCTGTCATTATTTGCTCAAATTTACACGGTAATTGTCTAAAAATGGACTTGAAGTGTGTCAGCTGGAAGTTTGTAATATTAATACGATATTTCTATCATTACATGCTCACAACAGTGAATTTATAGGGATTTTTATGTTGTTTTTGTACAATATTTTACTACAATAATTCTGTTGTTATTTCTCAAAACAGTGAATTTATAGAGATTATTATGTTTTTTTTTGTAATTTACAAGGCAATTGTCTAAAAATGGACTTGAAGTGTGTCAGCTGGAAGCTTGTAATATTAATACAATATTTCTATCATTATTTGCCTAAAACAGTGAATTTATAGAGATTTTTATGGCGTTTTTGTAATTTACATGGTAATTGTCTAAAAATGGACTTGAAGTGTGTCAACTGGAAGTTTGTAATATTAACACAATATTTCTATCATTATATGCTCACAACAGTGAATTTATAGGGATTTTATGGTGCTTTTGTAATTTATAATCTGTCTAAAAATGGACTTGAAGTGTGTCAGTGGTGCTTAGCTGGAAGTTTGTAATATTAATACAATGTTTTGTATCATTGTATGCTCACTAGAGTGAATTTATAGTGATTTTTTAACTCTTAAATGTGCGGTTTAGCCTCAATTTATGGACATTCACTACTGTGCTCAATAGTGAGTCACCATGACTAATCAAAAATTCATGCTATCCATGGTAGTATTGTAATACTCGTAAATTGACTTAAAGTAAAGTAAAGTATGTTTTTATACTCCTTCATAGTAGTAGTACAGTATGTTTTATGTTATTGTGTCACTAGAGAGTTCATAGAAAACCTCATGACCCATATTGTGATGAATGTTTTCATTTATATTGTCATTTCCTATTTCTTCTGTAGTAGTGATAGGGTGTCAAAATAACAATATTGTGATTTAACTATATATTTTTTAACACTTTTAAATGTGTGAATCTACAGATTGGATGCAGAGTTCAGTCTTTCCTGTACTTGTAAAGACTTGAGACGTACAGAAAGTCAGAGTTGTTGGCTCCTATAACACGTTCTACATACAACATATAAAAACCTACTTTCTCGACTGAAACCGTTTTTAACGGTGACTCAGCTGTCTGGAGTTCATCATGTTGGCCCGAGGACTGGTTTATTTTTGTCCTTGCACTGTTGAAGCTCATATGTCACTCTGGGCCACTTAAAGGTTTATCACAGGGGTTCATAAGGCCCACACTGTTCGCAGATATAGGTTAGTTTGGAGAGGTATATCCTTCATGTCTCTGACAATCCACGTGTGAATGTGCAGGAGGTTGTTTGTTTATTTAAATTTAAGCCCCCTGAAGGAGGTCCTACTGTATGTACCCTGCATTTTAAAACAACTTCACTGTGAGCCGTTGGTCACATGCACACAAGATGATCATACCGTTGTGTCCTGTAACGAGTTTCAGATACAGTAAGATGTGACACGTAGGGCACTCAGCAGCAGTTTTATGAGGTGACTGTGTTTTTAAACCTAAAGGTCTTCAGTGCCTCAAAAGCAAAGAGGTACTACTCTGTCATTGAAATACATTTTTACGTAGCTTCGTGCGAGGATGCACATATTCACATAAATTGCTGTATCAAATTGCTTATTTGAAACAAAATATCAGAGATGAATCCTACTTTTTTGAGACATTCTTTGGCTAAAAATACTATCTGTTCGGTGACTGTGATTCTGTTGCTTTTCAGTTAAAAACAGACTTTTCAGCAGCAGGCATTTCTCCATTAAAGTGTTTTGTTTTTTTTCTGTACAAAAGTGCTGGAACAGATTTTTGGCTGTTTGACAAAATGCTAGAAAGACTGTTTGAGCAAGAAAGCCTTTTTGAAAATGTGCTTGCAGAATCATTGACGCATCTCTCTTACTGGCATTTCCGCTGTGCATGTCGTGTTACATTTGTGTGACTAGTACCAGGTAATGTGTCCAAAGGGCAGTGCATCACAATGAAAATGTAGCTTTGATGTTGAATAGTTTTTGTCACGAAAATCAGTCGCTTTTACTGAAATGATTATTCTCATCCTATTTTCACTGTGAAATACTTTTAATAGGGCTAAAATACTGCCTTTCCTCTGTGTTCGAATAGAAGAGGCATTATAAGAAGTAGGGCTGTGTATTGGTAAAAATACAGGCGTTACGATTCAGTATAAAGCAAGGCAATATATTGTGATCTTTTAAAATCAAATTTTAGGAAAACTGTCATAGCACAAAGAATACACAACCATATGCATCAAATCTGAGTTAAAAAACTTTACCCTTCCATGCAATCAGAACAGTGGGATCTGCATTTTCATTTATCACAGTTCCTGTAACATCCAACATCATAGCACTACTTTGAGAGGACACATACACTGAGAGGGTGCATCTCTTTGCCAATGAAATAAAGTTTTGAGTTAGAGTTCATCTTTGCATGTAAACTATATACACTAACTTTTTTATATAAAACTATATAAAAATCAAAACAGTGTTTTTGAGAATCGATACAGTATCGCAAAACATAATATCGCGATACTCGATATTTTTGTACACCCCTAATAAGAAGGAATATTTGTATGAGGATATATATAATACACTGTAAGTACTATGTAGTACAAAACTGCCTCTCAGCTACTTTGAAATTAGGAAATATAATGACCAATTCTAAGACCTAGAATACAGTAGAGTAGAAAAGAGTTTTTGTGTCTTTTGTTTTCAATGTGTTAAATGTGCTGTTGTGTTGATGCTGCTGTTCATTCAGTGTTACTGTTTGTTTTGGTCTGCAGGAGTCGGAGGGAGGCCTGTATGTGTGCATGAACACATTCCTGGGCTTCGGACGAGAACATGTGGAGAGGCATTATCGCAAAACAGGACAGAGCGTTTACATGCACCTCAAACGACATGTCAAAGAGGTGAGTTTTACACCTGCCCTGTGTTTTGTACTGATTTAGTAGTAAGAATGAAAATAATAATCTTGGTTTTACATAGTGCTTTTATAAATCAAATGTCCAAAGGGCTTTGCAATCAATAATACACAAAATCACAATTTAGACACATTAATACGTTAGATATTAATCAAGAAAAGAACAGAAAGGTCAAATACAACCACGATAAAGTGACACATGAACGCAAATGTAAAACTTTGTTTCCTCGACCAAAGAAATTCTTAGTTGACTAACACTCTTACGATTTTGTCGACTAAACGATTAGTTGATTTAATCGACAGATCTGTGATTCTCCACAAAGAATCACACAAAAGCACCACTTTAAATCTTGTGTTTACCAGAGATGTGCTCATAAGTTTCTTTGAAATAAGTCATTCAGCATGAAGAAAAGCATAAAAAAAGACTCAGACCAAAACGACCGATTAGTCGACTCATGACTACGAGGAGGCAATTAGTAAATTCAGACATATCTCATTTGCATGCAGCTTATTTAGAAGATTAACTATTTTAGTTAGTCAATTTAATTTATATTTGACAGTTATGCACAAATTATTAACACACTTTGAGAATCTCAACATGTGGAAAAATAGCATGGTGGAATTGAAAAATTAGTATATGCAAGTAGTAGTAGTAGTTTATGCAAGACCGCTCCGCGTCAGGCTGCAGCATCGCCCTGTCGGGGTTTATTTCACAACAATGACCCGCTAGCTGTACATTATCCTGCTTATTACACGGCTACTTACTTAAAAAATCAATAATTTGTCACAAAAGCGGTCCGCCAGAGTCCAACAGCAGAACTGCGCCCATAGCAACGGACTGTTATAAAGAAATTAAAGACTGTAGAACGCTGTGATTGACCAATCAGAATCCAGTATTCAACAAGCTGTGTAATAATGAATGATAATATAGTAAAACACTGTTTTTCATATAAAAATATGAAATATGTCTTCTTCATAAAAAGTTATAATTGTTGACAAATACTGTTAAAAATATCCTTATAGCTGCTGAGAACTACATTATAGTGTAATATGAACCATTTATTAAATTTTTTTGCGTATAAATGCTAAATAGGGGGACTTAAAGTAAAGTGTTACCAGTTCTCTGTTGAAAGAAGTACTTGTGTATTGTACCACTATGTTACATGTATTTCAGTTAGTAGATCGTGTCTTTAACGCTGTCAGGGTTACAGCCTAAATTGTGGTGACTGATGCTGCAGAAGTAAGCAGCAGTACTGAAAGGTGCTTCGGATAAAAAGGTACACTGAGTCACGATTGCTGAATCATGATACCGTTATTTTGAACATCAGTGATTGAATTACACAGTGCACCCTGCACATTATTGGAGATGCTTGGTCATCGACATTTAATGAAAGAAAGATGAAAATATTGTTGACCGACCTTCAGACGGAGGCCTGTCTGGGTGTTCCTAACACTTGATATGTTTTAAGCTCTGTATCCATCTGTACTACCCAAATCACATCTATAACCTTTCACACTGCTCTGTTTCTAGCTATATTTATATTTATTTTACGGTTCCCTCGTTTCCTTATAATATCCTATGAAGTTTCCCAGAAAGAACCTGGTAATTTGAGACTAATTATGTGAAAATTAGAGACAGTTTTCAATTGGTACTCTTCCAATTAGGGATGGGCAATATGACGATATACTGTTTATATAGCCAAAACAATATGTCTTTTGCATATATTTTTCTGTATTGTTTTTGTCGCAGTACATGCTAGGCCTATATTTATTTCTTTTTCCTCTATAATCTCACTTAAAACTGTTATGTTAATTTTGTTCTCATGTTCTTAAAATGAGAAAATACTCGTACTTTTCATTTGAGAAGTATTTAATTCACACAGGAGTATACAATGAGGTTATTTTATATCAACTATTTATTTATTGAAATACCAGAAAATATGCTATATGGTGATATCTATTGTTATCAAGAAATGACATATATATCGATTGAAGATTTTGGCCATATCACCCAGCCCTACTTCCAATAAATGAATTACAATTAATTTCCGATGAAAACCTAGAAATATTTAATAAATATTAAATTTGTTTACCGGCAAGAATACATTTCAATATATAGAGAGAATAAATACTTCATAATAATAAAAGAACAATGAATGAATATTTAATTGAGTTTAAATTGAGCGTTTATTTTAAGATAATTCTTATTTTCCCTATAATTTGTATAAATTGACACAGTGCTTTCCAAGAAACTTCCATAGGAATATATCAAGAAAATGTTTTGAAATTACATACCCATAAAATAAAGTTCTACCGCTAAATTAAAGTTACTGAATTTGAAATAACAGCATTATACTGAATGCAACACAAGATTATAACAGAATCTGTTTATATTAGTTAGGAGTGTCGCGATATACCGGTATTGGCGATAGCCGTGATATTTAAAAATGAAATATTGATATCATGTTAATATCACACATGATAATATCATAATCCAGTGCCACTTAAATAATTTTATATATAAAGTTATATGATTACAGACTCTCCCACCACCTCCATAAACTTGTATTTTGAGTGTAATTAATTTGCCAAAAAAGAGTTAAAACACACAATAAACAAAGTTAAAGATGAAATTGACTGATAACATTATTATTAATAATAATAATAATAATAATAATAATAATAATAATAATAATAGTAGTAATAATACTACTACTAATAATAACTTTTCCATAAATATCATGATAATATTGTTATCATGAATTCTTTTTTGCCACGATAATCATGTAGGGAAATATTGTGACAACCCTAATATTAGTTCCCATGGTGGACAAAGTAACAGGGACATCTTAAAATATGACGCAATCCAAAACCAAAACCCTGCAACAAATATATATTTTTAAATTGTTAGATTTTTGTTGAGACTGAGCCAACTTTATGGTAACTTTTGAAGGTGGTGTTGCATTGGATTGCATTATATTTTAAGGCTTTTCTGTTGTTTTGTCCCTGTATGTATAAAAAAGTTTGTGGAAAAAGAAAAAGTCACCCATGAACCCAATCAAGCCCGTCTTTTAAAAGTTGCAACAAAAGCTGCTGCCGTGTTTTCTCGCTGGCTCTAATTGCCCTCAGATAAGCTCTGCTTTGTAAAGAGCTGCTATTTCCATGCCTGGATCTGGCCTCAAACAGCTGCTCACATTCTGCAGGCTCCTGTGTCTGCTGTTTCTTTTTTTCCCATGAGTCCACTTGGTCTCGAGTGTGTCAGCATTCTCTGTCTTTCTGTCTGTCTGCCACCGTCAGCTCCTCCTCCTCCTCCTCGTCCTCCTCTTCCTCCCTGCTGAGTGAACGGGAAGCAGTCACCACAACCTGATGGGATTAATAGGAAACCAGTTGGTGGCTCTGGGTTGTTTTGCTGCCAGACAGTCATTTGGCAGAATCACTGTTTTTAAGTGGATTCACTGACAAAGTGTTTTTTTTTGTTTGTTGATTGATCCATGTGTCAGGAATGAAAATGTGGTTGTCTGTTAAATATTGATGATTTTATTTGAGTTTTCTACCACTCTGGACAGTATGAAGTGGAGATAAAAATGATGACGGACAGGCCCAGACACATGTCGTTTGACATAATGTAAATGGTATCTGTCCAAGCCTAGAAATCAAACTGTGCAACTGAAGCAGTTTCATTTATCATTCTTTAATTTTGACCGTGCCGTGGAAGGGGTTTTCCCCTCTCCTTGTAACCCGACCTGGCAACTGGAATATCCAGCATCTATTTCTAACAAAATGACAACCATCTGGACTTTCTGACACAGCAGAGCATAAAAAACGTTTTCATAAAAGGTGTTAAAAGATGCTTTTAATATGACGAGGCTTCTTTGATCCAGTTTAATGTCTTCCTTCCTGTTTCCCACAGAAAACCACAGGAGCTGCAGGAGGCGCCATCCCCAGACGAAGAAATGGAAAAGTGTTTCTAGGTAAGTTAGAGGCAGCGGTGGAAGGAGTACTCAGATCCTAAAGGACCAGTTTGTAGGGTTTAGGGGGATTTATTGGCAGAAATGGAATATAGTGTTCATATAGCTATGTTTTCTTTAGTGTATAATCACCTGAAACTAAGAATCGTTAGCTATAATGAGCCGTTTACATCTACATAGGGAGCAGTTTCTCTTCCACAGAGTCCACCATGTTTCTACAGTAGCACAGAACCATAGACTGTATATAAGAAGTGGATGTAGTCACCGTGATGTCACCCATTGTTTTGTGGTCTACGGTTTTGAAGCCTCGAGTTTGGCATTACCGAACGCTGATTAAGATATTTTTAGGCAACTAGAATGTTACGAAAACACAGACAACGCCGTGGTAGTGACCTGTCAATCACAAGGTAGCCACGCCCTAAAGCACACCCTGCTTTATGGTCTATTTAACTCTAAATGGGACCATACTTTACTAAATGAACATCATGCTGTATTGAAGAAGACTTGAAACTAGCGATGGAGACCATAAACTCATGTTTACAATGTTTACTGAGGTAATAAATCAAGTGAGAAGTAGGGTCATTTTCTTCTTTTTGCAACCAGAGGAGTCGCCCCCTGCTGGCTATTAGAAAGAATGCAAGTCTAGGGTGTTTGCGCATTGGTTTCACTTTTTAGACCTCGGAGGTTGCCGCCTGCCCAGAACGGACAAACCAAACACTGGCTCTAGAGAGGGCCTTTTGAGTTTTTACGTTACCTGTGAAGGCCACCGTAGGGTTAGGGTACCCCTGTGACTGATGTATTATTATTTAGTATTTAGGCTTTGTTGAATACTCGATTCTGATCGGTCAATCACGGCGTTCTACGGTCTGTTATTGCTTTATAACAGACCGTTGCTATGTACGCAGTTCTGTTGTCGGACTCTGGAGGACCATTTTGTGTCAAATTATTGATTTCTTAAGCAAGTAGCTGTGTAATAAGCGGGATAATGTACAGCGTGCCTGTCATTGTTGTGAAATAAACCCCTTCATAGCGATGCAAGACTTTGCGTTGGGGTCCACATCGCCCCGTCAGGGGTTATTTCACAACATATGACCGGCTCGCTGTACTATTATCCCTTACATATGACATTATTAGACTACATAAAAATGTTATCAATAAGACCTTTAATATTAAAGTAAATGTGATTTGTGTGGTCCAAGAGAAGCCCCTCCATTACGAGCTGGTGTTATTGTTTGTTACACTGTGGTGACCCACCAGCTGCCCCTCCAGCCGGCCTTTACCCAAAGCGTCAGATATTCTCCTTCTCCTCCTCCTGTGCTCCAAATATAGCCCATTTATTTGTATATGCGGTTGGTAACTGTTCTAAATCAAAGCCTGGTGTACTCCTCCTCGGCGTGGGGAGGGGTCGGGCGGGCGGTCGTCGGCCTCTCAGCTGCCGCCGCCTGTCAACCTCCCTGACACACTTCCACTGCAGCGATGACGCTGCTCTGAACCAGGTGTCTCTCACCCCCCCCGCCCTCCGTCACTGCTGGCCTGGTGGGGGAGGAATTCCTTCCACTCACCCTCAATGTAATGATGTTTTATCAACGTCCACAGCTTAATAGACTTTACTATCTAGTGCCTCTCGACGATGCTGTAGGGTTGTAGGTCAACCCTCTAGCCAACATGTGACTCGGTCTCTGATAGGAATTTGTTTTGACCCTCCAAAAGGGACGATTCTTTCCGTTGTCCATTTTGGATCTTTGATATGACAGCGGGCATGTATGTATCCACCGTCATCTCCATACCAGTCCAGTGATCTAATCCAGCTGGTAACGTCAGACGTGAAGCCAGCCGGCACAATAACAATGTCAGTTGTCAGGGATAACCTATGATCCTGTTTCTCATGAGTCATTACACGACTTTAGGCCGGAGAGGAGAACGAACAACTCTGTTATGAAAGTGATTTAAGAGGAGAGGCTCTCTCTAGATTTCCCTTCAAAACGTTTGATATCATTTAGATTAAAAAAATGAAATGATTAGTTGATCAACAGAAAATGTCTTTCATTGTGAGGATTCATCGCCTCTCTTTGTCTTACTTGATAGGAAACTAGGGCTGTCACAATTTTCACTACACGATAAAGAATTCATGTTAGTGATATTATCGTGTTATCTATATAACATTTTAAATAATAAGAATGCTATCAGTCCAATTCACCTTTACTTTGTTTATTGTGCGTTTTGTCTCTTTTTTTGGTAAATGAATTGCACTCAAAATACAAGTGTAGGGAGGTGGAGAGAGAATCTGTAACCATAACTGTTTAAATGAAATAATTTAAGAAGCGCTGGATTATTTACACAACATCATCATAAGTGTATTATTAACATGATATTAATATTTCATTTTTAAAATATCACCATTATCATCAATACCAGTATATCACGGCACCCCCTAGCTAAAACTATAAATTATTTTCATTATCGATTAATTGATTATTTTCATTATCGATTCATTGATTCATCGTTTGGTCTAAAAAAAATGGTCAGAAAATTATTTATTATTTTTATTATTCTAGGATGCCTAACAACATCTGGCAAAGTGACTGCCGATGAAAACTAACCTCTTGGCTAACTCGGGTACATTTAAATTTGTTTCAATGTTGATTAATGTACATTGTCCCCTTTTTCAAATAAAAATTGAATTTAATTAAATTAAAGCATAAGTTTATAGCCCAGGATGATGTCTTCAGATGCTTTGTTTTGGATACAAACAGATAAAAAACCAAAGATATAAAACAGAAAAAGCAGAAAACTAGCGACGAAAACGATGAATCAATTTTCAAAATAGTTGCAGGTTAATTTTCTTTTGATCGACCAGTCGATTGATTGAATAATTATTTTAGCTCCATAGTAACTGAATATCTTTAGGTTTTGGACTGTTGGTCTTAGGGCTGCAACTAACGATTATTTTCATTGTCAAATAATCTGCGATTATTTTCTCGATTAATTGATTAGTTGTTTGGTCTATAAAATATCAGAAAATGTTGAAAATCATCAGTGTTTCCAGTGTCAGTGTTTCCCAAAGATGACCTCCTCAAATGTCTTGTTTTGTCCACAACTCAAATATATTCAGTTTACTGTCATACAGGAGTAAAGAAACCAGAAAATATTCACATTTAAGAAGCTGGAATCAGAGAAGTTTGACTTTTTTTTTTTCTTAAAAATTTACTCAAACTGATTATTTGATTATCAAAATAGTTGACGATTAATTTAATAGATGATAACTAATCGATTAATCATTGCAGCTCTAGTTGGTCGGACAAAATAAGATGTCCTCTTGGGCTTCAGGAAAGTGTGACGGACATTTTCCCTGTTTTCTGACATTTTATAGACCAAATGATTAGTGGATAAAATACCAAGCAGATTAATCAATAAGCAAAATAATGAGTTAGTTGCAGCCCTAATTTTGATCATTTAATCTCATTATGTAATCAATACTGAAATGAGGGTGCCATAGCTGCACAGACAAATGTCAGAGATCCTCAGTACTCCTCAGTAACTCTATAAATTGCTGGTGATAAGAGTGTGTGATAAATGGCTAAATATAACTCTACGTGAATTGTGTCTGAGCAAAAGAGTCATCAGCATCGTATGAAGTCATCCTGTCACCGCTGTAAAAAAAGATGGTGGGTTTCTTGTTCAAGGATTCATCTGTTTTGTACTCACCGTACCTCTTAGACTATTATGGTATTGACTAAAGGAACGAAGCTGAACCAGACTCAAGAAGAAAACATAAAATATACATAACAATAAAGTGACGTCAGTGTTTACTTCCTCCCCTGTAGATTTAGAGCTAAACCGTGATTTTAACGGAGAGGACTATGAATACGAAGACGAGGCCAAGCTCGTCATTTTTCCAGACCACTTCGAGATCCCCTTACCAAATATTGAGGAGCTTCCCGCTCTGGTCAGTGAGTCAGTGCTGCACGGCCTCCTGTGTGTTTCCATGCATGTGGATGTGGATGAGGAAGGGTGCGCTCAGTGGTTCCCCTGGCACTGAGCAGACAGGTTGCAGCCACAAAGCTTGAATCCAATATTTTGTTTAAGTTTAAGCGGGAAAGTAAGAATATAATATTTGAGGTGGAAGCTCAGTTTCCCCCTGAGCTTCACCTAACCTCTAGCAGCTGTTAGCTTACCCAAAGGCTTTCATTTTGGATGTGTTTTGATGGAAGATTTTAGTGTAAAGACTGTTTCATAGGCTACTCTTTGATTCTGGGGAACCACCGTATGCACATACTGTAGATATATTTTGTTTTTTTGGTTCATTTCTTGCATGGAGTCCAGAAGAGACATTTTACTCCTGTTTCGTTTTTTTGTTTTGTTTTTAGAGCAGTGAATGAGGCTTGGTTTTGGCATGTCCTTAAGTTCTCAAATGATTTTATGTACGTATCATTTAATGTTGTGAAAGCACAAATTGTGATGTTGAGCACAGCTTTTTTTACTTCCCTTCTTGTTTTGCATGGTTTGTTTCTGCACTGCACCTGTCTTCCTATGCTGGATCAATTGCTTCATGTGGCACAGCTTCACAATGTCTTACATAGATCTTGCATGTCCTGAATGACTATTGTCCTTTCTATTTACTGTTATTGATGACTTACATACCTACAGTAGATGACGGTCGGCACGTCCCCAGTTTGGAGAAGCAGACAGGAGTTACCGCACGGAAGCAAAGCAATGTACTGCCGTGGACGGGGCCGGCAGCAAAACGTATTTTAGCTCCTAAAAGAAA
Source organism: Sebastes umbrosus (assembly GCF_015220745.1). NCBI lineage: Eukaryota > Metazoa > Chordata > Actinopteri > Perciformes > Sebastidae > Sebastes > Sebastes umbrosus. Next base: position 14,343,034 of record NC_051273.1, read on the forward strand.
GGCTCACCTAAAAAAATCAATATCAGTTTAAGTTTACGCTATATTTAGAATATTTTCACCGCGCTACCTTGCCGTCAGACAGCCCTTTCCAACAGGGAACTGAAGCCGTTGTATCCCTCTATGCTTTTCGCCAAAACCACCAGACTCCGTTGAAAAACTTGTAATTCTACCTCGCAGAACACGGGGTCGGTTAGTTTGTTTGTGCTATTGGTGAATCTGAACTAACCAAAGTCACACAATAAAACAAACTAGCCAATCAAGGCAGCGGTAGACCAGTAATACTTGTATTCTCTGAGGTAAAATTACTGTTTTTTTTCAATGGAGATATTGATTTTTTTAGGTGAGCCTTTCTTTTAAGTGGCAAAAATTCGTTCGTTGCTGGCCCTGTCCGAAGCAATACATTGCTTTGCTTCCATGCGGTAATCCTGTCTGTTTCTCCAAACTGGGGGCATACCGACCGTCATCTACTGTAGGTAATACACTGACTATGGATAAGTACCTCACACAACCCCACTTCAAAACACCTGAGCTATCCCTTTAATCCCTTAAATTTTTAAGGGGTTAAAGGGATTTTTCTTTTAAGAAGAAGGTTGATATATTTTCAACGTGACCTGAATCACACCCACTTCCAGACGTTCATTCTGTCTCTGCCGTTTCCTGTGGCGTTCAGGTGACCATCGCCTGTGACGCGGTGCTCAATGCACCATCAGCTTACAAAAAGCAGGAGCCTGAATCCTGGGAGGAGGAGATCCAGGTGTCCCGACATGCCAGGAGCCTCAGACAGCTGGATAACGGGGTCAGGATCCCACCCAGGTAGGAAAGGCACCAAGACACACTGATACACCACTGTACCATTTATACAGTGGGCCGCAAATTTCTGGATAGATAGCAATGAGTGCATTTGTCTCTTGCTGTTTGCCTTGTTTATCCACTCAAATGTAAATCTGATCATGTCTTTACAGCAGTCATTCATTGAGTTTTTGCATGATTAAAAACAACAACACAACAGTAACAAGAGTCTCTGTTTCTTTGCTATCAGCTGCTGGAAGTGTCAGAAGTGCGAGATGAGAGAAAACCTGTGGCTGAACCTGACAGATGGAACAGTGCTCTGTGGGAAGTGGTTCTTTGATGGGAGCGGGGGCAACGGCCACGCTCTGGACCACTACAAAGAGACCAAATACCCCCTGGCTGTCAAAATGGACACCATCACCCCAGACGGAGCAGGTCGGAGACACGTCACATGGTTATCTAAACTCCAGAATCCGAGTTATTACATATAAATTGTTTTAGTTTTACTAACACAATGAAACTTCTGGGAAAGTTTCCTATAATGTCACACCAGAAAACACAGTACAATATCTCATAATGTATAATACTGTATTTAAAAGGCATGATTTGAGGATGATATACACTGATTTACCAGGTTATGAGGTACACCTGTACAATCTAATGCAATCCAGCGCTGCAACAAATTCTTGTATCTTACAAGAATCATTTTCAGTTCATATTGACACTTTGTCAGAGATTTAATTAGTTAGATTTCGGAGCACGTTGTGGTGGATTTGCTGACCAGAAATTTGTTAAACTTTTTCTATAAAGTCAGATTAAACATCGGGCCCATCATAGTGATTTAACTGATGCGTTGGTTTCAGATGTCTACTCATTTGAGGAGGAGGAAGCTGTGCTGGACCCCCATATGTCAGAACATTTGTCACACTTTGGAATAGACATGCTACAGATGCAGAAAAAGGTAAGTTGTCTAAGCTGTGAAGAAACAAAACCAAAATGTGAGGCTTCCACGGAGAAGGTTTCACTCTCTCTCTCTCTCTCTCTCTATCTCTCTCTCTCTCCCTGCAGACAGAGAACGGTCACCACACAGACAATAACTCTCGGCCGCGGGTCAGTGAATGGGAGGTGATCCAGGAGTCGGGCATGAAGCTGAAAGCGGTGTTTGGTTCTGGTTACACGGGCGTCAAAAACCTGGGCAACAGCTGCTACCTCGGCACAGTGATACAGGTCCTCTTCAGCATCCCAGACTTCCAGAGGATGTGAGTACACTTAAAGGAAGACACAGTATTATTTTTGTACAATATGTTATCATTTATAATTTTTTTTTTTTTACATTATTCATCTATAACTCATAGCACAAAAAGGCAAGTGAGGTTCGTCAAAGTGAGAGGCCTCCTCAGGGAGGCTCCTAACAGTTTCAGCGGAGGCTCAATGAATGGAAGTGAAGCAATATTATTAATTATCAAAAGGAGGTCATATAGAATAGCCCAATGTGTGTGATTCGGTTAAAGAGATAGTTCAGAAATGCAGTATTTAGGGGGAATTTTACAGTTTTTCCTACAGTCAGAACATACATAATCGTGACATCGTAACATCGTAGCATAATCATGACCCCACAGGCATCCAGGAATTGAGTGAAACAAAGCAAGAAAACTAACAGGGGGTGAGCTGGTGCCTTTTTCCAAGCTTTGTCTGAGGGGAGGCCCACAGTCACAGACTTTGGAAACCTCTGTAATAGGCCAAATTATTTGTGGCCAAATAGCATATGCACTGGTTAAAATAACTACAATTTTCTTTTACAAAAAATCATCATTAACAAACGGCATCAGAGGCATCGGAGAGAGAAACTGCAGTTGCAATTTGAAACTAATTTCTATGGACGTAAAGGACTTCCTAATACCTGCCTCTGTAATAGTTTTTGCAATGTTGATTTAGTTACTTCAAGGTTAAAGTAAATCATTTCTTATTCTGTCAACTCGCTCGCTTGTAATCATTGTTTTATTTTTTTGTGATAAAATTTTATTGGTTTTAAAGATATGCATTGGAAATTATTAACACAAAAAATAACTTATTTAAAACAAAACATTAATTGGAGAAAATATATAAATACAGTTTTACTAATGATGATGATAATAAATCCCCCCCCTAATAAAAATTATAAATTAATAAATTAAAATAAATTAAAATAAAATAAAAATAAATTAAAAATAAATTAAAAATAAATTAAAAATAAAATAATGGTCACTTGTAATTATTGATGGCAATCTATTATTTTTAGTTTGTTGATTGTGTAGCTCTCTCTCAGATTAATACTTCTTTTGACGCAAATTGAGGAATTTAGATAACCTATATCGCCACCAGCAGAAGGTGTTGGTGTCTTCTCAGTGCCACCATGTGTGTGTTTTCAATGGTCTCGTGTCTGTGTGACGTCCCATGTGCTCCGTCTGAGGTGAGCGTCTGACATCGTCTGACATGTATTTCGATCTTTAGGTATGTGGGTAATCTTCAGAGGATATTTGACTATTCACCCCTTGACCCCAGCCTGGACTTCGCCACGCAAATGTAAGTGACTCCAGTGTTACATAATGCTAGTATAAAAGTGAAGGTGATTTACAACTGCTGCTGTTTCTGTGGTTTTATTAGCAGTAACTAACTTCATATGTGTATCTCTGTTATTAAATGCTTGTAATAAATATATAATGACTCTATGAATATAATGCAGTTTTATTGGGGGAGGGCCAAATCTTGTCTATGAATCTTAGATAAGCTAATAAATAATACATATTCCTTGTCATATAAGCCGGTGTGTTGCAAGAGGTCAGACAGGTGCTGTGGTCATGATGAAAGGCTAGGCAGGAGATACATATCAAGATATGTGAAACAACAAATGTATCATATACGGAGGCACAGTTCAAGATAAACATGTTTATACTTGTCCCTGTTTGTATTTGATATCCTGTCAGCACAAATCGGGTGATTCAGAGGAGAGAATTGATTAAATATGACACCTCTATTTAAAGTACTGAAGGTAGAGCGTTAAATAAATCTTCATGTGCAGGTAGGATTACCCAAATTAAATGAATATATTACCCTGTATCCTGTTTACTTAATACAGATGATACAACTGTGCATAAACAAGTACAGAAAGAGATGATTTCCAGATACATATGAAAGGGGAAACCACCAGACTTAGACTAATAATAGTACTCTGATGTAAAGTCAATGCTCAGCCTGTATTAGCAATTATTTGTTGCTATAATTTTGAAAATGATGTTTTTTTCACAGTGGTCTGATGATTATTTGGAAAACAATACTTGTTTTAATTGGTGCTGCACCGTATTTACTCTTACTGTTGTTTAGTTTAGTCACTGTCTTTGGTGGAAGTGCTTTTAAAGTTTTTGTACCCTCACCCTGCTGTGAGCTACAGAGTCATTTTACATTATATTATTATATATTATTATTATTATATTATTATATATTTATATTATTATTATTATATATTTATAAACAGGATTAGGGACTATTTGAACACTGAACGTACATGTCCTGCTAATTCATGTTTGATTTGCTGTTTATTTTAAATCTGTTATTTGCTTCTTTTATGTGAAATTTCTTATGTTTCTTTTGTTTTTGTTTTTTTTACTTTTTGCTGGTTTGTTATTAAATATGTCATTTGTGCTTTTATGTGAAACTTTTATGCTGCCATCTTGGCCAGGACTCTCTCGGAAAAGAGATTTAAAATCTCAGTGGGACTATTCTGGAAAAATACAGGTTAAATATGATTAAAAAAAAAAATTGTCTTATTTATTGTATTTATTTTTTTGTTTTATACATTTTGGTGTATGTTGTGCATAAAATGTCTATCTTGGCCAGGAAACCCTTGAAAAGGAGATTTTTAATCTAAGTGAGGCTTTCCTGGTTAGATAAAGATTAAATAAGATTAAAAATATAATTAAACATTTATTAACAGGGATGTCTTGAAATAACATAAATGAAAGGCATGTACTTTAATTATATTTAATGTAAATCATATACATTGAAAATACATTTAATAGATGTATATTATACGTCTATTTGTCTGTAGACGTTTAGTTTATATTAAGGTTATTCAAGGTTGAAAAGTGAAAGTTTAGTAGACGTCTGTTATTAGCTTAGGCGTTGTTTCAATCTGTGAATCTGTATATGACAATTAAAAAAAAGTTACTGTAAACGCAGGGGTATGCAGTGCTTATGTTAAATATTAACAGGTTTTTATTTATTTTTAAAATATGTTATGTTTTTAAAATATGATGGAAAACCAGGCTATAAGTAGCCAATGAATCCTGTGGTCTATATCAGGGCTAAAGCATAGAGGCGATGTTGAAAAGACGTGAGGAGAAAAGATGAGAAGTTTCAGCTTTGGGAGGATATTACAGCTAAAATCAACTCAATGCTCTGATGCACTCCTTGAGATATATTTTGCTTTCATACTTCTTAATGTGTTTAAACCAACATAAGATTTCTATGAATGTTAATATGAGCTTTTGAGGAAAGTGATACTGATGAAACTGATGGGTTGAGTGACTGCCCCCTACAGTTAATGTGTGGTATGTTGACTCATAAATACTTTTTAGTCTGTAGTCTGAAGAAGGAACAAATTTATGTTATAAATAAAATATACTGTTCACAAATAAATTATAGATACCACGTCTGCGAATCAGAGGGATTTCATAAAAGACGGAGAATAGAAAAGTGATATATTCCTGAAGGGTTTGTTACAGGCCCCAGGTGTGTGAACCATGTGCTCTCAGGGTGTGTAATCCAAGAAATCCCCCAAACTAAACTAAAACACTGACTGTATGTTGTGATGTTTACGCCTTTTGTTTTTGTCCGACAGGGCTAAACTGGGACACGGACTGCTCTCAGGCCAGTTCTCCAAACCACCCATGAAATCTGAGCTCATTGAACAGGTGATGAAAGAAGAATACAAGGTATTAAACTGGGTATGTCCAGCTCCCAAACTGGGTCCATAACCGACAGAAGCATGTTGATACTGAGTGGTAGCAGAGTGAGTCTTTTTCATTTAATGTCCAAAACTGTTCGGGTTGTCAGAGACAGTTTCAGCTTGTCAGTTTGATGTTTTCCCAATTTAAACATGAAACAACTTTTCATAACGCAGTATATCTGTGTTATTAATACACCTGAGCTTTTGAATGTTGAAAATGTTGATTGAAACAAAAAGGAAGATGTGATTTTTAGTTATATTGTCAAGATTTCTTGTGCTCTGACCTTTTTTCCTTTAGTCTGAAAATATCTGTTGGCTGCGGGCCCAAACGTGCAAATTGTTTACGAACAGCTCCAGGCACAGCTCTAATATTGTGTTTTGCTTTTAATTCCACTGCTTAATTTAGAGACAAATATTAGCTGAGGTTAATGATTGTCTCGTGCTTCCTGCAATCTCTCCAAGTCCTTGTTTAATTGATTTATTTTGGTGTTTCTTTGTGTGTTTTGCTTTACTAATATAAATGGACATGCTAGGAAATCATCGCCTTTTCAACCACATAGTATACGGCTGCCAGGAAACTAGCAGAGGAAAAGCCATTAAAGCATAATGGGGCCCAGGACTTGGTCTGTAAGCCGCGGGCTTGTTTTAAGCCCATCAGGCACAGTAATTGATAGGGCAGAGCGGTGATCCTGCACTTCCTACACATGTGATGGAGGGGTCAGGTTTGGATACGTATTGACAGCTGGTAAGGGGCTGGAGGTGGCATGCTGCTGTGGTCAGTCTGTGCTAAGGAAATATTACCCATCGCAATTACATAATTCTCATTAAAATTACTTTTTAAGTTTACTACTCCGGGGGTAAATTGTATGGGATACCTTTTGTGTGGTTATAGAGGTTAGCCTACATAGTGTGACAGGGTGATGTGGAGATGTATTCACATATTGGATTTATTTATAATCAATTGATCATGAATGTGTATTACAAAACATGTATACTGTATATGTGACTGCAATAGTATAAATTTAAAGGAACACTTAGAGATTTTGGGAAGTATGCTTATCTGCTTCCCTTGCGGAGAGTTGATGATGAGGTTGATACCACTCTCATGTCCATCCGTCTCATGTCCATGTCAATTTCCTGGAGTCTCCGCTGGTTACCTGGCAGTGGTGGTGGAATGTAACTAAGTACATTTACTCAATTTTGAGTATACTGTACATGAGTATTTCTATTTTATGCTGCTTTATACTTCTACTCTACTACATTTTAGAGGCAAATATTGTACTTTTTACTACTACTATCTGATAAATGTAGTTACTTTGCAGATTTAGATTATTAATACAAAATATAAATAAATTACTAAATGATGATATAATATGATTACAGGTTAAACTTCCCAGCAGTATATCAAATAATTTACATTAGCCCCACCTTTACCAGCTACAACGTTAAAGTGATGAACATTAATACATATATCTCATTATGATCCATATATGAATCTGAAATGGGCGAAATTCTGCAAATGAGTACTTTTACCTTTGAAGTATATCTTGATGCTAATACTTTTGTACTTTTACTCCAGTACGATTTTGAATGCAGGATTTTGAATTGTAAATTTATAATGTAGTATTGCTACTTTAGATCTTCTTCCACCACTGTTGCCTGGCAACTGCGTGTACTTATTCCACCACTGTTGCCTAGAATACCATCTTACTACAGAAACGACTTTCTAGTTACGGGTTGCTAGTATCAAGACCGTAGGACTAGCATTATAATTGAATGAACACTGAAAATGAAGACAAATGCCGTGAGTAGTTTGAGTTGTATCGAGTACTTTCAAGCCACTGAAGTGAAGAAACTGGGATGTCATAGCTTGTGTTGTGTTTGGTTATGGATACTTCAAGCTTTGAACATAGTGTTTCACACCAGCAGACAGATAAGACTGACACAATTTTTTTTTATTCTACAGTCTCTGCTGAAGCTTTTCTGCATACTAAACTAAGCCAATACTACTGCGTGTTGCTTAGCATCATCATGTTTGATCATTGTTTTTGGATCACACAGTAAAATTGTTATTACAGTAGCCTATCTCAATATGATATTTTAGAGATTCAAAATTCTTCACATGGTGTAAAAGCAAGTTCTTTGCTGAAGCTATAAAAGGCCTATATGTGACAGTTCTTCATATTGGTTTCACTGGTAATTCTCCTGTATAGAGAGCCTGGTACTGGCAGGCCACCTGAAGCTGCTTTAAGTGTGGTTATCTGTAATATTCACCACTGCTCTGCTGTCTTGTCCCTCTGAGACAGGTGGGTGCTCATGCACAGTCTGTCAGCGTGTGTGACTTTTAAATGTTGTCATTCCAGCACCAGCAGAAGGGCGTCTCTCCCCGGATGTTGAAGTCCCTGGTCAGCAGGGGACACCCAGAGTTTTCCTCTATCAGACAACAAGATGCCCACGAGTTCCTCCTACACATCATCAACCAGGTGGAGGTGAGTCAGGCTAAAACCTCTGTGCACGTCAAAATATTAAAAACATACAATAGGTGATGTAAATGAGCAGAAACGACGGCCAGTAGGCTGTGCTTACATGGAGAGGTCATGTCGGTGTATGTGGCATCATGAGAGTAACATTCATACCTAAGGAGCACGTGTTGAGTTGTTAGACACTGTTTGCATAACAGGCTTTCATTCTCAGTTTTCGATAAATTGGTGTCAAGAATTGTCCACTGCAGTATTTGGATGTTAATAGTTCTCAGAGGATGTCTCCTTATGACTTTTGGTGACCTCCTGACCTTTCATGTCCTTTCCACCAGCTCAAAATGTCCCATGAGCCACAATTTTGTCTGTGACAAAGTATAATAATTATAATAGTAATATAATAATTAGTACTAGGGCTGCACAATTAATCAAATATTTATTGTGATCAGGATTTTGGCTTCCCACAATTAAATGAGCATGATCGACTGCAATATTAACATTTAAAATGCGTGTTAAGCTCATAGAAAACTCGGTTGCATAATCAAATCAAGCGCTTCCTAATATACTTTATATTTTACAGGCAAAAAAAAAAGAAGCACTGAATTCAGGTGAAGAAGAACCTTATTTTAAGTCTTATTTTGATGCAAAGATTTGTACATTAGTAGAAAGGTAGCTCAACATAAAAGTAAAAGCATTGCTCTGTTTATTGAATGTAAAAGTGCAATAAAAATATTTTGTTCCAATGAATAATCTATAATAATCTCAATATTGATAACAAATAATTGTGATTATCATTTCGGCCATAATTGTGCAGCCCTAGTTATTATTCTTATATAGTTTGTCCAAATTATCCTAATACCAGGTCCACTTACTAGCTTTTTTTTTTAGTTTTTAACCCCATCTCATGGTCTTTATCAGCTGATGGATTTTTAACTATAACTTTGAAGGGAACATTTACGATATGTCAAGCTTTAGAATTAAATATATACAGTATATGTAGGGGTAAACATCATTCTTGGTAATAATAATAATCCAGTTAATGTTACAAACACACGCAGAAAGGGATGCTGCCTCTCACAACAACTGACTGCCTCATTAAATTTGAATTTTCTCCACTGTGAAATCATAATTTTTTTTTAACAAAAATGGCCGGGTTACATCTGACCTCCGACACACATGGACAGGCAGTTGATTGGAAGGTTGTTTTTGACTTTGGTTAGTACGTACACAGTGGGGGTTCTGATGTGTCTTTCTCAACCTGGATATATATAGCTCCTAGCTATCTGTTACACACGGGGGGGTAGATAATGCTTCCTATTCTGCCTCAGCGGTGATACATGTCCTGACTCGGACCCGACACTTCATGTTGTGAAGATCAGCAACATATCAATATGTGCCCCATTATCTGTAGAAATCTTACAGCTCCTGGGCTCGAACTTGTCCATCACTCTCCTCCCCTTCTTTAGTCCACTTGCCTCTACAGCTGCCTGTAAACCAGACACAGATTTAGTTATCCAGACATGGTAAGTGCGACTAAAGCCACCACCATCAGCAACATTTTCCTCTGTCTATGTCAGCCTGCATACTTGGCCCAGAGTAAAATTATAACTTGTGTATTTCTGTAGCCTCTTAGAATAGAAGGGCTGGGTTGCAGAAAGGCTGCAGTGCAAACCGGTGTGTTAAGTCAGGATGCCGTCCTTCATCACGGTCTTCAAATAAACACACAGTACACTTCAGTGACCCCTGCTGTTCATAAGCAGCGAGGAGACACAGAGCCGCTCAGTGACAATGATTAATGTGCCTGTGATTCTGAAAAGATGTAATACTCGCAGTTATGGAGGGTACGGTTAGTTGAGGCGGATCCTAAATTAACATCTACATTATGAATGACTGTATTAAGAGATGTGGGTCAGAGAGCAGTTGGGTTGAAGTCGTGCCAGGAGTCTTTAATAGACCCCAGCGAAGAATAGATTCATAGATAGAGTTTCATTTGAAAAGTCAGGCTGTCATGTGTCACAGAAGCTTTGCATATTCATGGTACATGTGAAGCAATAAACAGTATTTTAAATATTCAGAGCTAACTCTTAAAAAGTATTTGTAACAGCCTTTAGACCACAAGACACTATAACCTTTATGTGATTATTGGTGCATTAGTGCAGCGTACCAAACAATATCATTACAATGTGAGAGACAGGTGGGACACATGACAGCTTGATTGCCATTAGATTTAATTTCGCTAATATAAATCAAGAATTAAGTAAAAGTAAAAAATGAATGTGAAAAAAGTCTGTGGGGAACCTCCATTTTATCATTGTGGGTTCACATCACTGGTTTTTATTCATTACTTTAGAAAAAGTAGGGCTGTCAATCGATTAAAATATTTAATCGCATGATTGTCCATAGTTAATCACAATTAATCCCAAATTAATCACACATTTTTTATCTTTACAAAATGTGCCTTAGAGGGAGATTTGTCAAGTATTTAATACTCTTATCAACATGGGAGTTGGCAAATATGCTTGCTTTATGCAAATGTGTGTATATATTTATTATTGCAAATCAATTAACAACACAAAACGATAACAAATATTGTCCAGAAACCCTCACAGCTACTGCATTTAGCATAAAAAATATGCTCAAATCATAACATGGCAAACTGAAGCCCAACAGGTAACAACAGCTGTCAGTGTGTCAGTGTGCTGACTTGACTATGACTTGCCCCAAACTGCATGTGATTATCATAAAGTGGGCATGTCTGTAAAGGGGAGACTCGTGGGTACCCATAGAACCCATTTGCATTCACATATCTTGAGGTCAGAGGTCAAGGGACTGTTGTACCCTCGCCAAAATTTAGTGTAAGCATGGAGCGTTATTTATCCTCCTTTTGTGACAAGCTAGTATGACATGGTTAAAACTGAGCCCGCTACAACCTAAAAATCGCAAGTTGCAATAATGCGTTAAAACAAATTTCCATTAATGTGTTATTATTGCGTCAACTTTGACAGCCATAAAAAAAGTCAATATGACTGCCCAATCTCATCACCGGATTTAGCAGATATTCAAACTCTTCCTTCTCGTCCTCCCTTTACGTTGCTGTCTTACAGAGGAACAGCGCAGGTTCGGAGAACCCAAGCGACGTCTTCCGCTTCCTGGTGGAGGAGCGAGTTCAGTGCTGCCAGTCCCGTCGGGTTCGTTACACTCAGCGGGTGGACTACTGCATCCAGCTGCCAGCTCCCATTGAGATGGCCACCAATCGAGGTAAAGAAGCCCCCCCATGCACACACACACACACACACACACACACACACACACACACACACATACACACAATGCTCTGCTGCAGCAGGAAGCCACAGCTGCCTCTGGTCGATACAGCTGGCACAGCGCTGGGCTCAGGTGGCACCAGCCGCTCGGAGAATCAGCAGGTTTTTCTCTGAAAGGGCACAGAAGGCCCCGCTGTGCCAGACTGGGAGCTGTGTAGTTTAGAGTGAGGGAGGACATGTTTGTCTCTAAAAGTGACAGCTGATGGTCTTGTATAATTACTATAAACAAAGAGCTTGAATTGATTTATCTGTTTGAGTCATTTTTTAAGGAAAAAAAGTAAAAGTTCTAGTTTCTTAAATGTGAATATTTTCTGGTTTATTTACTCCTCTATGACAGTAAACTGAATATCTTTGAGTTGTGGACAAAACAAGACATTTGAGGACGTCATCTTGGGCTTTGGGAAACACTGATTGATCATTTTTCACCATGTTCTGACATTTTATAGAACAAATAACTAATCGATTAATCAAGAAAATAATCAACAGATTATACAACAATGAAAATAACTGTTAGTTGCACCCTTGTGACCCCGGTAAAGATGGTAGTCTTCTTCTGATGCAGTGTAGATGAAAGCAGAAGCCGTCAGTCTTGTCAGCAGCCATCCTGAACACCTTAAATCATTTATTGATATTAAAATGCAACTTGTATCACTCTTGATTTGACTCAAATCAGAATTTTAAAATGCAGAATGTTATGGAGTTTTGCAGATGTTAGCACTTTGCACAGCTCAAAGTGTTTGTCTTTCTGTGTTGTTCTACCAGAGGAGCTGATGACATTTGAGGCTAAGCGGAGGGAAGCTGAGGAGAACATGCGGGCTCCTCCTGAGCCGGTTAGAGCGCGGATCCCCTTCACCGCTTGCCTGCAGGCCTTCACAGAGCCGGAGAACGTCCTTGACTTCTGGAGCTCGGCGCTGCAGGCCAAGTCGGCCGGAGTCAAGTAAGCGAAGGGCCTGAATGACTTCTCTAAACCTCAGTGTTTTTTAATCACCTCACATCTTTAAATGTAAACCAGTTGTATGTATAACATGTGAAATGGTTTCTTTTATATCTCCATTTCTCCATCAAAATTTTTATTTTCCTCTGCAGAACTTCCCGTTTTGCCTCCTTCCCAGAGTATCTGATTTTGCAGATCAAGAAATTCACATTCGGTGTTGACTGGGTGCCAAAAAAACTAGGTAACTATCGATCACCCTTCACCCTTGGATTTAAACTGTCTTTTTCTGGCCTCTACGTTTGTTGTGACTCGATTATAAGTATGTGTAGTGCTGCACATGTCCAGCAGAGGGCACCATCTAACAGCAATTCACAAGGCACATACAGTAGCAGGTGAAACTGTACATTTTTGAATGGCTTCACGTGCAATTTCGGACACATAGACATAAACTACCCCGTCTCTCACCCTGCCCATATCTATAAAGGGCTGCTGGAGTTTTAATTTTGTCTGCACTCCAAAATTCACCAAATTCAAATGAGTGATTTGCAGCATCTTAAATTGCATCTTAAACTCTGTGTGCCCTCATCGCTTTGCCAACAAACTCAAGGGTTTAAAGTGTTTAACTCTGTGCAGTTTTCACTCAGCTTTACCCTGCTATTTATAAATCATTATATAAATCTTCAGCAGTATATTTGGGAGTGTTTCATGGCCCACAGTCACAGTTTGTGTTTTGTGGGTAGAGTGTAACTTATACCAACAGCTAGCAGAGGCTCCTCACTTATTATGTGATTATGTGAAGTTTTTCTTACATATGTTGTGTTCAAAAATAAGTGCATGGCATCACCTAAACTTAAACATTAAAGGAACAATGTGTAGCATTTCAGGGGATCTAATAGCAGAAATGGAATATAATATTCAAAACTACGTTTTCATTAGTGTATAATCATCATCATTGTGTTTTCGTTAGCTATTGAGCCCTTCATATCTACATAGGGAGCGGGTCCTCTTCACGGAATCTGCCATGTTGTTCCACCATGTTTCTACAGTAGCCCAGAATGGACAAACCAAACGCTGTTACGTTACCTGAAGGCCACCATAGTTTTCCGACACGCATGCGAAACTGTGGTAACGTGAGCCACAGAGTGTAAAACCGTGGTACTGCCAGCCAGCGTCTGACTTCTGTTGCTCCTAAAGTAGTGTTATTATGGTAAGGATGGCCTCTGAGCGAGGTGAACAGCGTTACCACGGTTTTGCACACGGTGACTCACGTTCCCGCAGTCTTGGAAAAGGAGGCGTTAGCAGAGGAGTTTTCAAGTGGTTGCAATCTGCAACCATGCTGCTAGATGCCGCTGAATCCTACACACTGTCATTTAAATCAAAATCAATCATGCATTAAAAATACAATAACAGTCAATGATTTGATGAAAAAAAGCAACTTTTAAAAGAAAATAACAAACAACCATTGATAAAAGAACAATTTCTAAATGTTTATAAAAGATTTTAAAAGGATATTAAAGATGCTGCTTTGGATTCCTTACTCTCCAATTATAAGTCTATAGGCTAGGATGCTTTTGGAACCACAGCTTGAGGAGATTTACAGCATAGGCTCTGAGCACAATTCATGTCAATGCACTCCTCAGTTAAGTTTTCTATTGCGTCTATTCCTGTACAGACTTGGCCATCGATGTTCCAGACTTTCTGGATCTGAGCAGGCTGCGGGCCGCTGGGCTGCAGGCGAGTGAAGAGGAGTTGCCTGACCTCATGCCTCCCATCGTGCTGCCTGAAGACACCAGAGGTACAGAACAAGTCCAGTTTATGCACTTTTGACAGAATAAGAAACCAACAAGATAAGAAGATAGATATGTGGTCTTTTTATTTACTTATATCCAGATAGCATCGGACACTCTCTGTCCACACATATCGTTAAATTTGCACTGTCTGTTACGCAATGTAAACAAACCATGTACCTATCAGCTGTGCGGTCTAGACCAGACTAGATACGTAATCACTTAAAAGATGGGTGAGTAGTACTTGCTATCTTCCAACATTTGTGTTTTTTAAACAGAAAACAGGTTTTATACTGCGACATTTACTGAAAATGACACACAATACAGTCAACAGAAGCAGAATTTAGGTGTTTGTTGTAAAATGAGGAGGTATCGTATAGATAACTCCTCATTTCAACTTCACGAATCAGCCGTTCCTGATCCGTGCGGCTCTTTCAAAGAGAGCAACAGGAATAAAAAGAAAAAGCATCTGACAAAAGTTCAGCTCAAAACGATGCAGCGGCCAGTTAAGACATTTCAATAGAAATCAATGCCATCAAACTGATTTGGTCACTGACGCTCGCTTGCGTCGTATTCTGTTTGGAGGGTGTAATATGTAGGCTACACGCATCCCAATACATTAGACCTCTCTGCGTTGTACACATTACATTCCCTCTAGATCTTTTTTGTGAACCCCCAACCTTAAAGTTTAAACTGCGCCTATGGGCATAGCACTGCGATTACAACTAGGATAATGTAAAGGACATGTTTTGCCTCTTTAATCTGACATTTTATTCTTTATTCGTTACCATTGCATATTTCCAGATAAACACCGGTGCCAACATTTGTCGCTGCTTCAGATATATTCAGCTGTTTTCAGATCAGATCGTGCTCCATTTTTCTAATTCACTGAGAAGGATCCCATGGTCACAAGCTGCCATGACTCACCTACAGTGTCCTACAGGGATATATTTGCATTCATGCGTAACGACTTGGAAAAAAAAAACAGTAAAACAGCGCTCTTAACTACTGGAGGCATTTTTGGCCCTTCATGTTCAATTTCGCAGCCCTTTTATTAATTTTAAAGGGCATTTTTTTCTGCGAGCACCTTTACCCAGCTTGCCAAACATATTCTGTACACTCTGCAGAATATTAAAACACCTTCAACATATGAGACAGTATATATATCAGATTGTTCCCAGTAAAGTGGAATACAGTGTTGCTTTGAGAACTAACTCAGATGTGTGTTGTTGCCAAGCTGCTACCTAACATCCTTTTCAGGAGGTGTGGGGTATTTTTGTGACAGAGACAAATGATCCGTGAAATTGTCTCTAATATGATGTTCTGCTCAAAGCCACCCAGGTTTTCTCTTAAGGGCATATTGAATGGAATCCCACGGGAACGTCATGCTCAATCAATTACTGAAAAGTTGTTGTGTTCACAGTGTGGCTAAGCCTAATAAGTTATAATGATTTTATAAGATCCCCTTGTAATGCACTTCCCTGGGAACAGAACGCCAGCGAGTGTGTTTTTAGAGCTCAAATGGTGTTGTTGTTACTTTTCTTGAAACTTTGACGCATCAGACTGTTTGCTGACTGTTTAGTGATATTTACAGCGTTGCATACAGTGTACGTTTGGCATTTTTGTGTGCCTCTCTTCCTAAAGGTCAAACTACAGCCTCCCTCCTTTTGTTTGTCTGTCTTTGTCTCCTCTGTGATTGTAATTCTCATTCCTCTCCTCATCCCTCCTTCCGTTGTTTGCAAAGTTCAGCTACATCAAGTTATCAGTGTCCTCCTTAATATTTTAGCAGGCGTGAAGCACAAAGTGTTCTGTGCCGTCTCAAGCTCCAAACACAAAAAGGGGTCCAGTGCAAAGACACACCAGCAAGCAGCCTTTGGACTCAGGAGGGCTTTTTTTTTTACTGAATCGTTTCGCTGGCTGCTTCTTAGAACAGGAAACTCAAAACCAAATGTCCCCTTAATATTTTAGGACTGAACATTATGTGCCGTAGCTGCTACTGTATCTCAGACCACACATGAAACACATTAAATTGGCTTCTTGGAAGAGTGCAGTATCTACTTGAAACTTTTCAGTCTGTAACACAAAGTGTGCTTTCATTGAGCTGAAACTACCTTGCTTAGGCAGCATTGCATATCTACGTCTGACAGCGGCAAGCTACGCAGCTATCTTAGAGGGCCACAGTGAAATCAATGCATGAAAATATGTGTAAATGTTTTATGGATGTAGTAAGTTTGAGGCGGGGTGGAGTCATTTGAATCTCTTATTTTGTCCCAGTGGGCAACCTGCATGGGGGCGACTCCTCTGGTTGCAAAAAGAAGTCTGATTGTATAGAAGTCTATGAGAAAATGAGCCTACTTCTCATTTGATTTATTACCTCAGTAAACATTGTAAACATGAGTTTATGGTCTCAATCGCTAGTTTCAAGTCTTCTTCAATACAGCATGATGTTCATTTAGTAAATTATGGTCCCATTTAGAGTCAAATAGACCATAAAGCAGGGTATGTTTTAGGGCGTGGCTACCTTGTGATTGACAGGTTGCTACCGCGGCGTTGTCCGGTCTGGGAGTTGCCCATGTTTTCGTCATACAACTTTAACCCTTTCACAGTGTGTTTTTAGTTCTTGAATGTTAATTATAACATATGGTCTCCTAAAAATGTGTTATTCAGCGTTCGGTTGTACTTAGCTCCACCATCGTGTGTCACTTCTGGTTGCAAAAAACAGGATGGTGACGACAACAAATGCCGAATTCGAGGCTTCAAAACGGCAGTCCACAAACCAATGAGTGACATCACGGTGACAACGTCCACTTCTTATATACAGTCTTATGTTTTGTCCCCTGTTGACTTCCGTCAGAGCTTCTCTGTCTACAGACCGAGAGGTTAAAACAAGTAGCAGGGTGTAAATCGTGCCGTTTAAACTGTGAAATGGAAAGAGGTCAGAGGAAACGCCGCGCTGTTTTCAATGCATTAACTGATTTATTTATGTCACGTTTATATGATGGGTTTTGTCGGTTGCAAATTAACCACTGGCCCATTATCCTCCCAGCTGGCATCAGCAGTGATTAATCATTGGTCACCCTTCTGTCTCCAAAAGGCTTCAGTGCTTCTCATTAATTACACAGCATCGCACAAGTGTGTTTTCCTGTATGCTGCTTGAACCACATTATTTCTCATTGGTCTGCGTATCATCCATTCACTCAATTATTGCTGCCCATTAAGGAAATGGAAGACAAAAAAATGTATCATGGATTTTTGTGATTCCATTTTTCTGTTCAAAAGCACAAAACAAACAATTAAAAGCCGTTCAAACCTTTATAGATAATGATCTTTCGGTTTTGGTTGCTAATCTGATTGTCTCCTTCAGCATTAAACTGGATTAAACTTTTTTTCAATCTCAAATCCCCACTGGGTGTTTAAAATGAACCCTGATCAGTTTTTTTTTCTAAATTGAGTGAAAATATGAAAGAGAGGGGGGAAGCACATGAGTTTGGGTTTGAAGTTGTGATTGTAGAGCTTGTGAACAGTTGGGCCGATCAATCTGCTCACCGCAGGTGGTGACAAAACTCTTTTCTCCCATCTTAGCTTGAGGACATCTAACTTGAATCGGCCCTGTCTGTAAAGGGACATCCCTAATATGATTGAACAACAGCCACTGTGACCACGAGTGACAAGTTTGACACAATGGTAAATCTTCAAACATAGTGTAACAACAGGACAAGTACAGAAGAGTCATAACGTCAGCAAACTGATTCAGCAGTGTCCATTTTATAGAAATAAGTTCAATATTAGTCATAGGGCTGCTCGATTATGATAAAAATCATAATCGCGATTATTTTGGTCAATGTAGAGATCATGATTATTTAACACGATTACTCATTGATATTGGAAACATAATGCATTTTGAAATAAAATGTACATTTTAAAGTTAAATGCCTCAATTTGGTGCAATTTGAGGCCAAAATTAAGAGGCTAAATCTATGAAGAACTTTGTGGTATTGTAAACAAGTTCGTGCTCTTGTAAACAATTGAATCATAAACACATTGGTTGTATAGATACTAATGTTGATGACATCCCTCAAAAAAGTCACACCCACAAAGCATGGCAAATGAGGCGGGGTCCGTGTTTCAAGACCTGCCAAAATCACCGCAGACCGCACGCTGGTCAGTTCGCTTTGGTTAACAATCACGCTGGGAGACGGTGGCCATGGTGTTACTAGGGCTGTCCTTTACCGAAGAAATTCTTAGTCGATTAACACTCATAGGATTTTGTCGACTAATCGATTAGTTGATTTAATTGACAGATCTGTAAAATGTAGTTTCTCCTCGAAGAATCACACGAAAGCACCACTTTAAATTTTGTGTTTACCAGAGATGTGCTCATAAACTTCTTGGAAATCATCATGAAAAAAGCATAAAAAACGATTAATCGACTAAAGAAATCTTAGTCAACTAAGACCAAAACAACCGATTAGTCGACTAATCGACTAAGAGGGAGCAGCCCTAGATGTTGTTAACCAAAAATGTTGAAGATTCTCTCTAGGTTTATTTGATGTTAAAAGTGGAAGTACACAAAACCATATGCAAACAAGGGAAAATGCACAAAACCAGTGATAATGTGTGTTCTCATTGTGTTCCATCACCTGAAATATGTTTCTTCTCCTCTTTCAGATAACTCCATGGGCTCCATAGACTGTGAGTATTTCTATGTATATGAATATGTAACCTTTATATTAAGTTATGGACATAGAAAATGTATTTTGGGCACCAAGCAATGGTGCTGACCATGAATACTTGAGCAGGTGCTGCAGCTGCTCTCTACTTCCAAACAAACTTAACTTTTCCACGTGGCTCTGCTCGTCTCAGCCAGACTCATTTCTCTCCTTGATAAATCATCCCTCAATAAAGAAACGTCCCCGGGGCTGCTTCTCCTCTGGTCTCTTCGCTTAATGAGGCCCAAAGAGAGATCTGTTTGGTTGTTTAAACTGGGAGGTTACCGGCAGTGTTGAATCAGCAACTGCTATGTTTTTAGTTATTGATGTTGGTTTTTGTCGTGTCCCCAGCTCCTGAAATAGACGAGGCGGCGGTAATGCAACTGGCAGAGATGGGCTTCCCGCTGGAGGCCTGCAGGAAGGCGGTCTACTATACCGGCAACATGGGCCCAGAAATGGCCTTCAACTGGATCATAGCCCACATGGAGGAGCCTGGTGAGGGAACATCACTGCAGTCAAATGGAACATAAATATGGAGAGATCAACAGACACAAATGTTTATACTTTTTACTCTAGAGCTGAAACTTCAACAGCAATATATCAAAGTCTGCAATTCCTTGCATAGAAGTGGCAGCTCTCAAGACGAAAAAACATACATTTGCTCTTTCGTACACGCCCCTCAGCAAATTATAATTTTTTTTATTTTATACGAAACAGAACCAGACCAAATAGAAAACGAACCAAAAGTATCTATTTCACTCTGATTTGGTCTAGCCAAAAGGACAATGACTAGTCAAAGCGCCCTAAGAGATGAGCGTTAGATATGGACAACGAACGAGGAAAAGAAAAATGGAGACGCTGCTTCACAAGGCAACACAAGTCGGCCGAGAATTTGACTAGTTCAGAAAGCCAGTCGGCTCACGTGAAGCTTTTGTTGTGCTTTTTTCTATGCCTATTCAAACCTGCCAAAAACATGTCTGCAGCAAGTACACAAAGCCACGGCAAGTTTATTTGTATGGGACCTTTTTAAGCACAAAGGTAATTCAAAGTGAGAGACGCGTCACATCTCCACTTCTTCCATTACAGTTAAGTTGTTTTTGCCAGCGTCACACTTTGCATCCCTTTGTGCACTGCAGGTGTTTATCGCTGTGTGTGTGAGAGATCATCACCAGAAACTTTGTCTGGGCTGACTTTGTCTCTTCTAGAGCCTCTCAGCAGTAGAGACGCTCCCCCGAGGCGTAGGCTCGTGTCACTTTTATTTCCCTGGTTGGCTGTAAAGGGCCTCTACAGTGGAGAGAAATTAGAGCATCCCCATGCCTGTTCGTTTTGAAATGGGCCTAATGCGTCTGCAGAATGGGCTGCATTCAGGCTCAATAATGTGAAACGCTCCGTCCATGCCTGCTGCACAAAAGTTACTTCTTCTTTTTCTTCTTCCTCCCCCACGTTTGTTTGGTTTTATTTCATTCCCATTAACATCACTTCAACTTGTTTCTTTACATGCGTTTCTTTTTATGCTGAAGTGGATCTCAGAGTGCTGCATTTACTAAACTAATGGCTCCTTCTTATAAAAGGTGCATTTCTAAAGCACTGTGCAGGCAAGGCCACTCAATTATTATACTTATTTATCAACTTAGTTTTCAGTAAATTTGGTAAAAAACTGAAATTGAGCCTTATTGAACAGGGCCAGAGTTCATATACACTTCATGAATGCATTTAATAAAAGGCTGTGATGATGAGATCTGAACACAGATTGACACTGTCAAAGTTTATGTTAGAAGTTAAACAATAACCAATTTAGGAATAATTCAACTTAACATGCAGACATGAGCGGTTCTTTAATTAAGACAGCCTTCTTCCTGTCGCATTAAAACAACTGTATTATGGGTAATCGGAAGGACACGAGACAAGGAGGCTGAGAGAGAGAGACAGGAGTGGGAGATAAGTGGTACGCATTTTCATTTATGGCGAGGACGGTAATGAAAGCTGTGTTTATGACCAGCAGTCGAGTAATTACAGCCGGAGTGTCCTTGTTCCCGGGTTGAGGGTCACTTCACTTTCATTTGAATCTATTGAAAGTGCACAAAGGATTGAAGTTCACTTGGAAATTAGAAAGGATGTATTCTTAAATGTATTTAATGCAGAGGCTGTAAATGTTTACAAATAGTTTTTAATGTTAACTAATGTAGGTGGTAGGTGTAGGTCTTTCCTGAATTTCATTTTAAATCCATGCAGTGTTCCTCCTGTATGTCCAGATGTTTTGTCACCCATAGCCAGATATATTGATTTATGAACTTCCCAACAATTTTAATGTTGAAAATAATTGTATTTTACTAGTTTAAAAACAACAACACTAAAACTTTCTTTCATGGAACTGCACTTCTGTACTCTCAGTGTTCAAAATGTAACTTTATTTGCCACAACGCAACAGCAAATAGATGTCTAGAATCTGATAACTTTGACCCTCCAACACAAATATATTCACAGATTGGGTTAAAAATAACTAGAGAGCTCCAGCATCTCATTATTATTCTCTCTCTCAGACTTTGCAGAACCTCTCGCTCTGCCCTCCATGATGGATCCCGGTCCGTCCACCAGCGACAGCCCCATGGGCGCCACCCCGCTGGGCAACTCGCCCCCTGAAGAGAGCATCGCCATCCTCACTTCAATGGGCTTCCCCCGCGCTCACAGCATCCAGGCACTCAAAGCCACGGTCAGTCTCCTGCCCACTCTGTTCATGTTTACACTTTGTGTGTAATAATAATAATAAAAACCTTTTTTCCCCATTAGTTGGCACAGAAACTTCTTTTCCAGGCATCTTTTTCTCTTCCTATTAATTAGTTTCTGCCAATGAATTCAAATTAGTCTTAATCCCCCAACATTTGACATAAAGAGTAGTTTGTTTATTGCTCATAATTTCTACATTTGCTGCTGCAAAAAACCTCAGGTCTAATATGTCTTCTGCTGTGACTAAAATCCTCTGCTGCTATATTGTGGTGACAGTAATTTACTTTAGAAAAGGAAGCGTAGCTAATGTGTAGGGATGGGCGATATATCGAATATATACGCAATGTATTGCGGCTTGTTTTACATAGAATGTAGTAAATTACTATTTCGCCAACATCAAGTATAAATATTATTTGTCATTTTTTTAAGCTGCCGTCATGAAATGCGCTTTGGCGTCTCCCACGGCTCTCTCCCTCTCACAGACACACTCTCCTGGGCGAGTGTGTGTGTAGCGAATGAGCATGGATGTGCATATGGGGTGATGGTTTTTGTATCTGGAGGGAAGCAGGGAACAGGGAAAGAGCCTGGAGAGAGAGTGGAAGAAGTGAAGCGCCAAGGCGAGTTTATACGTGTTGAGGCCTGGCATCACAGAATAAAGGAAAGTCTTTCCTGGTCAAAACCAAAACCAAACAAAAGTTCATGACAGAGCAGGAGGTTGGGATGAGGTGAGGTGTTTGAAAAGAGGGCAAAGAGAGGGCGAGATGATGAAAACCAAGCTCTGTCACTCATAAATGGGCTTGGCTGGCCTACTTGTTTGCTTTCCAAGCTGCAAATTTAATAGGTCTTACCTGTCAGAGTGATTAAAGATGTCTGCTCTACATGGTGTTTACAAATAGTCCCAGCAGCATACGGACACTAGTGCCTCCTTTAGGAACAGGATCTGCCTCAAAGATACGTCGAGTCATTTTATCATCACATCTCACAAATTAATTTTAAACCTCACAGTACAAAAGTATTGATTTTTTTTTTGGTGTGTGTGTGTGTGTGTGTGGATCAAAGGGAATGCAGCTGCAGCAAATTCATTATCTCCCCTGTTTTGAAATAGCCTCCGATTCTCACATTTCATGTTTCATATTTCAAACTGCCCCCTCAGCAAAAAATAGCACAGCAGAACTGTTATTAAGGCACAGAAATAGACACCAGGCTTCCTTGTTTATCATCCCCAATATCACCAAACTCCCTGCCATCCGTGATGTTGAAGCACATATTCCTCATGAGGCGGATGGAGGTGTGAAGAAGAGAGGGGTCTCACGGCCCGGTTTATTATTAGTCCAAAATTAGGAGGAAGAACTTTTTTTTTCCAACCTCAGTGACTGGGAGAGACGGGAAACGCTGGCAGCTTCATTCGCCAATCAAGAAAGACATTCTCCAGGAATCACACCTCTATTTTGGATTAAAAGCAAACATCCTCAGGGGGAATTTAGCACAGATGGATACCTGCTGCCACCTCCCCAATAAATGATTTCTCATGTTCAGCACGTTTTTTTTTTTGAGGAGCGACCTAAAGATACAACAGCAAGAAAAAACAAGACAGAATATGAAAATTTCTTATCCTCCGCCCAGATTTTGTCCTCACACGTGTTGTATCTGTAGGCCGTATATCTTTTATGTGCCAATATTTCCTGTTACAACTAGTAGTTATTAAAAGAAAGTGCTGCTTCCAACATATTATGCATCAGTTGTCGATGTCCTCCTACAGAACATGTTCAAACAGCAGGTTTTCTTAACTGGCAGAAAAGGATTTACTGAAACTGACATATCTGAAAGCGATTTTATTCTTTCAATTCTGATATATTAGAGGCATTTTTGTTTTGAATTACAATGTCAGTGTACGTAGTAAACTTGAAACATTCTTTCAGAACAATAACCTCGAACGAGCGCTCGACTGGATCTTCATCCACCCGGAGGAGGAGGAGAGCGACGCCCTGTCAGACATGGCGGACACGGAGCCCAACGACAACGCTTTCTCCAACGCCAACTCACACAGCGACTCCACGCTGTCCCCAGACAGAGACACGTCGGGCCCGCGGGTCAAAGACGGACCAGGACGTGAGTTAAAACTGACATTTCTGTCTCGAATTTATTTGTTATTGATCCTTATCTAAAGGTACATCAAGTAATGAGAGGTTGACTTTTAGCAACCTTTTGTTCATGTAGATTTGCAATGAAAGGTGGAGTCAAATTTAGAGTAAGCTTGGTAGTTGCGGCAGAGATCCAAGCAGAAGCGTTCAGCATATTATTTTACAAGACGAAGACCTGCATTACAGTGAAATTAAAATGAGGTCAGAGTCCAAGACAAGTGTCAGAGGGTGTTTTCTACCTCCTGATTTTTAATTTCACCTGGAAGTTTTGTACTTTGAAAGCTCCAATTAATGTCTGATGCTGATACACAGTGTGCTGTGCTGCTGCTGGGCACCGACTTGAGGCCTGTACGACGAAGCAGGATTTGGGTTCAGCGAGGTAACTTCAGGTTTAACCCTGGGTTTTCCGTCCTACGACGGTGGTTCACTTCTTATTGGGGTAGATCGCCATGGTAACTTACGCTGAACACCTAAACCTGCTCCAGAGCAGGTTATGTTCCAGATGAGATCAACTCGTATAAAAGCACCGCCTACTGACCAATCAAAGCTCGGTGCGCAGATCGTATAATAATATTACACAAAGACGAAGAAGTTACAGTCATAATCCAGGCTAAAAGCATCACAGTTTAAACTGACAAATGCAGGAAGGACAGCGCGCTGTATGCTGTGGGTGCTTACCGCTTTTTGAATTATGTTTTTATATTTACTATTTTACTTGCTCTCAAGTCCGTTTCGCACTGCCGGAGTCAGGGACGCAGATGAAAGAAGGCTGAAATAGTCACACATGCCATGCTCTTATCAAAGGGCATAATGAAGTGTAATCTATTCATCCATTATATTATGAAAGGTTTTTTATAATATTACTGCCCCATCTAGACGACTATATCTGACTTTTGAGTATTCTGTCAAATTAATAAATCTGTTAATTTACACATTCACACTTCTGCAATTGTTTCTTTTGCCAGCTGTCCTTCTTGCATTTATCAGCTGCAACTGTGTTAATTTTAATCTGGATTATGTGTTTAACTTCTTTGTATTTCTCTAAGATTATAGTTTGCAAAATATGCCGCTCTTCTGACAGTAGACTTGTCCGTGTTTCCGATTGGTCATATGCTGCAAACACCACCCCTTTAATGTGAACGCGCTCATAGCCAGATGGAGAAACCCTGGGTTGACTTACCGAGATGATAAACACCGTCGTAGGACCGTTTAGCGTGATCTCGGTTGTTAGGGTTAGTTAAGCCAGATAACGGGAAGATACCCTGGGTATGTTGAACTCGTTTTGTAGTACAGGCCTCTGGTCTGCCAGACCAACTTTAGGCACTGTAACATGATTCAGGAGCTTTTCAACACTCCTCACAAAATATGTACAATATAATAATGCAACTACATACTTACATACCAACGAACTACCACGCAGAATTTTCAGTGAAAATCATGAAATACCATTAGCAAGGCAGACGTTCTGGCTATTCATCATTTTTAATGAATTCTCTCCACTATTCACAGAAGCCTATTCTGAACTGTCCTTGCCACGAGAGCACCCTGTTTATTGGTCATTATAGTAAACAGTGTGCTCTTGCAGCAGGAACAAAACATTATTTTGTAAAATGAGTAAAAACGAATATTGAATTATTTATTAATATAGCTGTATGTTTTATCTTTTTGGTTCTTTTTTTTAATGCTGTGCTTGATCTGTAACATGAAGGCATCGCCATCATCAACGGTCCTTTTATCTCACTGTGTCCACCTGTGTAGAGGCTTTAATTGAGTCTTTTATAGCCAAGGCTTGTATGTATGCTGGTGAATGCCTGCTGTTTACATGTCCTTCGATTGAACCTGTTGATTTAAACAGGTTTTATAGCAGCATGTTTAGGTATGACACTTTTTCGTATTTGTGAAACACTGCTGTGCTAATAACATTCTATATGTGACTCGATGTTCCTCTTTTTCAGGTTATGAGCTCTTTGCTTTCATCAGTCACATGGGAGCATCCACAATGTCTGGACATTATGTTTGTCACATCAAAAAGGAGGGAAGGTGAGTTGCACACAGTTTCTCTTCTGTATATTCATTCAGTTCATAGCGGTACAAAACGGACAGCATATTGTTGATCACTATGAGGAGAGTTCCTGGTCAGTCACAAAAATGTCTGTTTTAATGGTCTAATCTTTTATTTTCCGTAATGATTTATGGAATTAACATCAGGTGTATAGAAACATACAAATAAAGTACAAATGTAAATGATTGTCCTTCCATATTTTGGTATTTTCCCCCCCCAGACCCTCTCCCACCTAACCCTCACCATTGCTGATGCAAAAATAATAAAGAACAAACAAAAAAATAAATTAAATTGAAAAGAAAGAAAATAAGTATGTATATGTAAGTAAAATAAATAATAATATATTAAGTTCACATTGACAGTAATAATAATTGTAGGATAAATCCCAAACTACAGCTAAAATAGGCCTTTCAATAAACTGACATCAAGTACAAAGCACCATGTACAAAATGGATTTATGGTCTAATCTTAATGTGTTTTCATCTCAGGAAATACATTTTCTAAAGAAATCAAATCATTATTGTCAGTTTTATTAAGTTTTTGCCACCAGAAGTCTGAAAAATGAATTATTAAAAATCACAGGGACTGTCAATTTATTTTAGACTGAATGGAAAAACTAAATAAATTGACCCATTTATTCTGTCCTCAGTTTTGAAAGAAGTGACACTTTAAAAGCATTTCATGCTGCAAAACAAAAGGTGGTGTTTTTTTCTCACATATGTCCTTTGTTCCCGTAGGTGGGTGATCTACAACGACCACAAAGTGTGTTTGTCAGAAAGGCCTCCAAAAGACTTGGGCTACATCTACTTTTACCATCGACTGTCTAGCAGTTAAACTGAAGTTACCGACCCCTACCCCCCCCTCCCCTCCACCATGCAACCTTTTAAAGAACCGCAGTCTTTCACCCCGAAGACTGGCAGACAACTTTAATAACAGCCACAGTGGAAACGATGGAAATAGCCTCTCAGACCAGCTGCTCGCCTTACCGTGATGTCATTCAGGAGCAACCAGGAACTCTGGTCAGAAAGGGAAAGCAATGTGCTTCTTGTGCATTTGTGTTATGTTACGCTTTAAATGTGTATTTCAGTGTTTATGTTCAAGAGAAGACATTTTCTTGACGGTGTAAGTGCAGAGGGATGTGTGCAATTTCCGCTTCTGTACACAAAATAATGTCACATATCAAATCTCATTGTTCCTCCTCTATGCCTTCAGCTACTGTGCCAGTATTTTCAAAGTGGTACATTTTATAAATGTATATTGAAATGGCTTCACTGCCAGCCCTGAAATGCTCTGAAACTGCAACAACAAACAAGAAATCACTGCTGCTGGTGGCTTTGCATCTTTGAAATACACACAAAAAAGCCATTAAGAATTAAAATCTTTTGGTTGAACACTGAAAGAAATAGCAACATACTGTGTGTTCAGACTGGAGAGCACCAAGAAGGACCCGAACAGGTGTTAACTAGACTGTAGTTATAAATACAGTATTACCAGTTGAATGATGGCCCAAACCTGCTCCAGTTCTACCTGATGACGTGCAAGTTTGGCCCTTTTAATGAGGTAAGCTTGCTGAGAGCTCAAGATAGACGAGTTTCCTTCCCTGAACGCACTTTTTGACTAAAACAAGTCATATATTCAGCTGATGCCGTTGAAATGGACTTTTTCTTCACCACCTATGAGCAATTGAATGTGATATCTTAAATTTCTACTTCAGTACCGCTGAACCTGTAAATCCTTGAAGTGGCCATTAGTCTATGAAGAGATGACAGCATAGCATATAATTGATTGATATAAGCAAAGCTGTGCTTATTCTAAGATTGCTATCAAGTCACAAGTGCAGTGAACTTCTTTCTTGAATTACATTTGCCTGATTATTCTCATAGTAGGCAAAACTTGAACTCTCAGCTGCAGCTGGTCCACTTCACTTCCTTTATCACTCTGACAGATTCAGACTGTAACCCAAAAGTTAAAATGAATGTTTTCCTTCACCTGTTGCCACTTTTTTACAGGTCAGTTAATTCATTTTATGCATCTGAAGCAATATATGCAACTACAACCAAATCTACTCTTGAACCTACTGTATGATGACAGCTGTTCAGTGATCTCTTGTACTAACTGACGTGGTGCAGTGATGAATGTATGACTTCATGGTGCTCACTGCAACCAAAACCTGCTGTTCAGCCTCAATACTCCGAAACCACAGTGAACGTACAACTGGCCCTTTGCTGTTTAATCACTATAACTAACCTCATGCTGGATTATCCACCGACTCTGTACTCTTCTCATTTATCAACTCAGTATGTCCACAATGTGCCGGACAGATTCAACATTATTGTTTGTCAGATACTCGTGAATATGCAGCCTCGGACTGAATCTTGTTTTATCTGTTGCATCTCAAAAGGGTGGAGTTATACTACAAAGTGTTGGTATTTTGTCAGTGGCACAAACACTTAATTCCAGTTTGGTGACCTTGGCATGCGGTGAAACTGCATGGTGCACCTTTGGGTGCATATTTTAAAGGGGAGTTCTGCTGAGACTGCTTAGACTTTCCGAATGTTACAGTCGTCTGCAAAAGTCAACACCTTCTTAAAGGGGCAGTGTGTAGGATTTCGGGGGATCTATTAGCATTAGTATTAGCAGAAAATGTAATATAGTATTCATAACTATGTTTTCATTAGTGTATAATCACCTGAAACTAAGAATCACTGTGTTTTTGTTAGCTTAGAATGAGCCCTTCATATCTACGTAGGGAGCGGGTCCTCTTCATGGCGCCACGTTGCTCAAACCAAACACTGGGGATACGTTCCAATTCGCATACTTTTTTTTACTTTTAGTACACACTGCAGCTGCCTTTACAAAGTACATACTTGGGACATACTACTTGTCATAACATTGCGCCTTGAACTTTGACCCTCTTGCTCATATATCCGTTAGATCATTTTGGGTCAGAATATCCAGAAAAGCATGCTGGCTTGCATACTGCAAAATACGACTGGATGTAGTCGGACATCCTGGTATTTTTGGAATACTGCATTTGACATACTAGGTATCGGGGCACAGTGGCTCTAGCTAGTTCTCCGACACGCTTGTGAAGCTGCGGTAGCGTGAGCCGCTGAGTGCAAAACCGTGGTACCGCCAGCCGCCGTCTGACTTTCGTTGCTCCTAAAGTAGTGTTATTATGGTAAGGCTGGCCTCTGAACGAGGCGAACACGTAGTCTTGGAAAGGGAGGAGCGAGCCGAGGGGTACTCAGTTGGTTGCAATCTGCAACCACACCACTAGATGGCACCAAAGCCTACACACTGTCCCTTTTAATATTTCCATTTTTAGGTGTTTTTGGCGTCATTACCTCTCATATTCAAAGAGAGGACAATCCTTTGACGACACACTGACATTTCCTAAGAACAACCTTCTTTACTGCAAATCTGATAAATGTCAAAAACTGTGGAAGATAGTAAAGGAATATGATTAACATGATGAACAATATCAGGTAATGCTTTTCGAGACAGTCATAGGAGTGTCTTTTCTTGACGGTTAATATCTTTACAGACAAAAATATCTTTATGGAAGCTTTCAGATGAATATCCGTATTTCAGCGGTGCTCCCCTTTAACAACACTGTGAGTAGCCTTCCTTTGGTTTTATTATATCTCGACCTCTCATCTTCATCAGATACTACTTGATCAACTGCTGCAGTGTTCATTGTCTATGCAGCGGGGAATTCTATAAGGTCTCTCTATGCAAGTCTTGTGTGTCTGCCGTTCTTCCTATAAACCCTGGTCTGTAATCAGTGTTTCTTCTTCACCAGTGGATGGGTGAACTTGTCGTCTCGCTTAATGATGTTTAGTCATAAATGTCTTCAGATGTTCTGTGCAATTGATTTGGTTTCTCTGCACCTTTTGTTCCCCCTCATCTTCCTGATTATGTTTTGTATTTTATGTCTTTTTGTTTCAGCTTTCCCTCCAGCTCGGTCTCTTCCATTCTTTTTCTCTACGTTGTTAAAACGGTTCAATTTGTCACAAAAAGGCTTATTCACTGTCAGCATGTGCACTAGACGTTGACATTTAGTCATTTGGATTGTAAAAGTGTACTTTTGTGAGTTGTATTCTCTTTTTTTCATTTAACTAAATGTAAAAAAAAAAAAGGTTGTTCACCTGTTTTTACTCTGTTGCCTTTTTGCAAACAAGTTTGTGCCAATTCTGTAGTTGTCATTACATAGAAGGGATTATTTTAAGTTGACTTTTGTAATGTATGCGTTTATCCAAATGTGGCTTAGGTGTACGTGAATAGAGTCATGGCAGTATACTCACTGGCACTGTTTACTTACGATGTTTGGATAATTTAATAAACTACACCTTTGTTGAGACTTGGCCTCTTTAAGAACGAACAAGAAGCTGCAGTTCAAGTGATTTCTTTTAGAAAATAAAGACACAAGAGCGTAGAATATATAACAACAGTTTATTTTTAAAAGATTACTTTCATATTGTACGTTTCAAAGGTGCTAATGCCTTCCTTGTGATTATACAGGGAGAGTAATATGCATTATAGTAGGTGTTTCAATAAGTAATTCATACTGTATATAAAGTATATAATTTCTAAGTTCATTCATCAAAATATCATTTTATTCATACATATCTGATGCATCGATAAATAAACCAGAACAAACTGTCTTTGTACACATGTTGAATTAAAGGAGTGAAGCAAGAAATGTACACAACATGTACTGATAACCTTTATGAACCCCAACCAATGATGCCTCTATTAACATTTTATAGAGTGAGAGAACTTGATATTTAATGCAGAAAACTAAACAAATCTATAAATTGATATTACCACACTCATAAAGCTTTATAAATATGGACAGTTCATAGTGTTCACAATTTAATTAATAAATACAGATTGCCTGCAGGTCTTGAAAAGTCTTAAAAAGCAATAGTCATTAATGTACGGAAGCCTTGAAAAGCAAGCGAGGAAAGAAATTCTGGTGATCCATTTTCTAAGTCTTTTTGAAATTGTTTTCCTTCCTGCGTTTATGACTAAAGAACAGGTGAAAGAAATGTTTTGTCAGGATAATCTTACCAATTTTCTTTTTTTTTGTCATCCGTGAAACAGGTAAAAAAAATTGGCAGGTGAAAACAGTTTTGCAGGATTATTTTTCTAAATTACTTTTTTTTTTTCATCTGTGAAAAAAGGTGGGAAAAAAAAACATTTTCCTAAGTTACTTTTATTATCATTAGAAATTATTGTTATATACTGCTTGGAAGTACAGCAAAAAATGTGATATAATAATGAATAATTTAAGGCCGTATTTTCCCTACTGGTCATGAAACAAGTATTAAAATGTATTCCATGTGGTGTTAAATCTAAGCTCTGAAATAAGATATAATGAAATAAATAATACTATGAATAAATAAAGACAAAATACATTAACATAACCATGAAACACTGAAGAAAAAACATATATTTAGAAAAGTGTCATTATGAAATGTTATTTTATTCTGCTGTTTTTCACAATAAGATGATTGGAGGTCAATCTTATTCAAAATATATCAAATTGTCCTTTTTCCAAAGTCTGTTTTCATTTCACCATTTTCAAAAAGCCACCTTTCATCTCCAAGTCAGAGCCAGTCATGTGATTGGTTGTGGGTTTGAGCAGACAGCCAATCACATAACCTGTAATACACTCTGTTACTGGGAAAATTCATAATAATATGATGAGTTTCGGATTATTTCACATATTATTTCATTGTTATATATCTTTATCTGTATTTATTCATGATTATTTATTTAAAAAAACCCATATATATTTATGTAATTTTAACACCCTTGGGTATCCGTAAATAAATCATTAAGAGCAACGCTGTGTAATCTGAACATATACATATAATTGATTTAAATGTTGTTTTGTTCCCATTATATGTGTAACCAGAACTAATGAATCCGTAGTATATAACATTATGATATTAATTAAATAACTATTAATAGTTTACAGTATAGCTTTATGAATGTGTGCATGCCAATTTATTGATACGATGTGTGTCAACACTAAAAAGCAGTTAGTAACAGATAGATAGTTCTATTGGCTGGGGTTATTTAAAGTGTCACCAGTACATTCATAATTTGTAGAAGCCATAATTACAAAATTTCTATTCTATTGACTACGCTTAGCCAGTTGTAGCAATGTACCAGTATTCAAGCTCAAGTATCGGCATGTTTGGCAGAGATTTTAAGTGTGTTTTACGCCTCACACTCGTTTCTTTGCTCTGGCCGTGCACACTCGATCGTTCTATGCAAGAAAAAGCATCTTGTGTAGAATATATACTGAATATATACATCACTTTTTGTCAAGGTTGCAGATTTTAAAAGTGCATTCATAGAAATATTGCAAGGAAACCTCATGATACATTTCAATTTTTCTACGTTTGTGGGAGCGAAAGAAAGCTCTACTTCCATGTATTTCATGCATACAAATGAAAAAAGCATTCAAAAAAATAAATGTTAGAGGATCTAGCATGCGATCAACCTCGATCTGTTCGTCAGGAGCATGCGTTAAGCTAGGCCAGTTCACCTGAGAAGGTACAGTAGGTAGGTTCTACAAAAAGAAACCAGGCATCCTATATCTCAACGCGCTGCAGTGTGGTGTACACAGTAGAAGATTTGAAGCCAGCCATTTAAAGGTTCTTTAAAAAAATAAGTTTCTCATTTTTAACACAACTACAGTATCTTGAAATGCAAAAAAAAGCAAAGGCCTACAACCTCATAAGAAAAACTAGAGTTGATCTGGAAATCACAACTTACCAGCAGACATCATGTTTTGAGTTTCTACAGCTCACCGTTGACAGAAAAGACAGCTGGGAGGACCGGGGACAGAATATGAGTTCATATTTAAAGATGGAGGCCTGAAGAATAACTCCCATGTCTCTCAACGATCTCTCAGGGAACTATTGGAGATTGAGTTTATGGTTTATGGAAAGAAAAGCTTGTCTTGGACGTGCTGAGACTCATCTGATACACGTGAAATGGGGACAGAGCTCAGCATGCTGACCCAGTGTGCTTCTAGCCAGCAGCGTTAGCACATCGTACACAATACAAGACTGAGGTGGATGTCAACAGATGCAAACACTCGGCTGAAACAGATGTACAATGGGAACCCTCTGAAATGTGCAGCTGTAACATAGAAGACTAAGGGGATCTGTGAGGCTGTAGAGTGGTGCTCAAAATGACAATTTCTTTATCGTTTCTTGTAGTGACAATGCTTACATGGCTGATGTTTAGCAGGTATAATGTTTATCATTGTCACCGTCTTAGTTTTGAAGGTGATCATGCTATCAGTTGCTGTTTAGTACTAAACTCAAAGTTCAGCTGAGGCTGATGAGAATGTCATTAGCATGGCAGGTATTTCAATCCCCATCATTTGACCTGATGGTGATGCTCGATTACAAAAGTCAGGGGATCACCAAAGTTATGAATATTCATCCTGAGGGGGGCAAGGATGTGTGTACCACATTTCATGGCGATCCATCCAATAGTTTAGACCAGGGCTGCCTAACGTTTTCCCTTGGAGGGCAAAAATACAAGAACTCAATGGTGGGCCATGAGCCAAAAGTAAACACCTATTGTATTGTATTGTTGAGACGTAAAATGGTACTAGGATCCCAAGTTCCACCTGCTGAATAGAATACAATTGGGCTCATTTCCAGTCATACCCAATTCATGCATTTCCAAAACTGTTTAGGGACCCCAGGATGCAGAAATATTCAATTTCACCATTTTTAGAATATAGGCGAAAATAACACATTTATACAGCATTAAAAAAACTGCATGGTTTTGCTCAAAACTGCATGGCATTAGTATAAAATGGGCATGTCTGTCTGTCAAGGGACCCCTTTGAAAAATGGCCATGCCAGTTTTTCCTCGCCAAAATTTAGCCTAACTTTGGAGCATTATTTAGCCTTTTCCCGACAAGCTAACATGATATCCGAAAGACAGTAAAGTCGGTCCTTTTAATAAAATAAAAAAAAAAAATGCTTATATCTGGCGGGCCAAATTGAACCTGATGGCGGGCCAAATTTCCCACGTTGGGCAGCCCTTGTTTAGTCATTTCCCTAATGGTGACGCTAGAGCA
The DNA here is from genome assembly GCF_015220745.1 of Sebastes umbrosus. NCBI lineage: Eukaryota > Metazoa > Chordata > Actinopteri > Perciformes > Sebastidae > Sebastes > Sebastes umbrosus. The sequence continues at coordinate 14,377,086 of NC_051273.1, forward strand.
AAACTCAGAGGACCGCCAAAGTCAGAGGGAGTCATCCCCTGGTGAACACGAATGTCTGAACCAAATTTCATGGCAATCCATCAAACAATTGCTGAGATATTTCAGTCTGAACCAGAGATGGTGGACCAACATTTCCATCTATAAAGCCATGCTGCTGGCGTGGCTGAAAAATAACTTATTTAGTAATAGAATGATAATAAAATATTCAACAGGATATCACTGCTGAACTACTGGATATCACCCATATTATTTCAGTAACACTGCCAACTCTTTTATCATAATAAAATCTCTGAATAAATGTGTGCGTGCACTTCTGCTCTGGCCTCATTGCCTTTGCCATTGTGCAGTCCACTGTCAGCCCCCCTGCGATGCAGATTGTTAGTGGCATGCACATATGTGCTGCGTCTCACTGGGCTCCTCTGCCTCCTTGATCTATTAAACATCATGGCTGGCCACAGAGACGCTCTGCCAACATTTTTTTTAAGTATCTGACAGCAGTAGCTACTCATCTGTTTCAGCCTGAAATGTTGAATGTACGAGTGGATAACTAATTAATGTGATTGGTTGGACAACATTTGCAGTTTGCTTGTTGTGCACTTCTGATTGTGCATCTAAGGTGAACACATATATCTGACAGCAACGCTTGATGTACGTCAGTGACTTCAGCAGGTGCAAGGTCATATCGCTACAACACAGGGTTATAAAACATGAAGGCTACACTTTAGGTGGATGCTGTTTCTGTATCGACCGTGTTTCTCTCTTGAAAAAGAACACTTGTTTTTGTTCTCTCCCAGCCTCCTAATGAAACACTTCTTCTCATACAGACCATGACATCAAAGCTGTACAGTTTGGAAGATGAATGGCCCTCATGCTGGTCTCTGGTTCCCCCTGATAGCGTCCTTTCAAAGCACAGAATCGCCACTTCCTTTTGGTCCACCGAGGCAGACGGGGACAAACTGACAATACGACGTGGCAACATAAAACATGACATTTTGCATAGGATCTGAGAATAAAAACCTTCTCTCTACAGCACACCCAGACCGTGGACACACCTGTTAAACACCAAAGTGCTGAGCTATACAGAACAGCAGATTATCTATCACTTGCTTGCACGGCGAGGAGCGTGATGTTCACCTGACAGAGTGACTTTCAAACTAGCAAACAGTGACGCTAGAGAAGCCAAAAAAAGCATGTTTAAAAGAAGGAATTATCTGGAACTAGAAGGGCACTCGAGAGCGCAGACATCCGCCAAGGCTGCTTCCAAAATTAATGTGTGTATCCGCCCTGTGATTCGGATCCGCTCCAAATTTTAATGGGTTCTTCCTTGGCCCATGCTACACCCTTCCACCAAGTTTCATGAATATCGGGCCAGTTGTTTTTCTGTAATCCTGCTGACAAACAGACAAACCAACTGAACCTTGGCGGACGTAATAATAACAACTGGCTCCATACAATCATGTGTTTTGTGGATGCACGGTAACTTTTCATGTGAGTTGAAATTTGCCGATGAAACAAATATGTGCCCAAGCTTACATAAATATTTAAATCATGCATGATAGCTGAGGCAGACTGATTTAATTCAATGTGTGAGCTTCGCTGCCTGCGGAGGCGCCGCAAAGATACAAATGACTGCATTAGGAATTACCTCAACTACCCCAAACATGTATCATCTGTAATGTTATTATACTGTATTGAAATTAATACAGTCGGGAAAATGAGATGCGTACATGAAATGTGAGGGCTACTAAAAGCCTTACCAGAAGATGAAAGAGATATTTTTAGACCTGTAACAACTTTTGTTTTGTTGTCCACACTAATGAAGATCAATGTTTCCCAGCTTTAGTGTGTATTTCTCCAACCAGTCAGCATAAAGGGAACAAAGAGAAGCTAGCCTAGGAGCCCAACAAAACAAAAAATTAATGCCTCAGAAAGCTTTCAAGTTCAGAAGATGGCAGTTCTTTAAAGAAATCAAAACCAGTCTGAAAATGGCTTACTGATTTTTTTTGTGTTGCCATAAAAATAGTATTAATAAAAATATCGTTGTTCGCATGCATTTGAGTAAGGCTTTACAACCTGGCTTGCACATTCCAGTTGGGTTGAGGAAGTTATCCGTTTGTCTGAAGCACTAAGGGGAGAACTTCTAAAAAGTATGTTAATTTTAAACAAGAATCCATTTATGAAAATGCTTATTCATGCAGTATCATTATTCCCCATTGAAAGAGGATGAAAACAAGCCAGGAACAGAATTTGGAGCTCCAGGTCGTATGGTGAAGTCTTTATCATTTGCTCACTAAATCCATCCTTCAGGAGGGCGAGGCAGTCTTGAGTCTTTGAAAGTAATTGGATAACGAAACCTTTTCTTTTCTCCCTCAAAACTCATCTTTTCTCTGCAAACAGCATGTGAGGGTTCCTCCTGTGTGACACTCTCAAGCTGCCTGTCTCTCCTGGCTCAGCTCTGTTCCACTGGATGAGTCAGTTTTTAATTGATGTGTTCTCTAAGGCATTGCTCGTACAATCTTTGCCCGTCCTTGTGCTCTTCAGGGAAATCACAAATTGCAGTGCAAATCCATCACAAAGCAGTCACTTCGAGCACTTGAGAAGAACCTGTCCTCACAACTGCTCCAAGGTACTTGGGCGAAAAAATATGACAACTTTGACGACTGCAGTTAATTTTGACGTGCATTAAAAAAAAACGCACTGCTGTCTCTAACATCAGATCCAATCCATTCTGATGTGTGCACTTTGGGCTTTTGGCTGTTGGGTAGAAATTGAAGAGGAAGTGAAAGGGGAGATGCTATTGTCTCTACCTCCCATTCCTCAAACGTCTAGGTTGAAGGCCCGCATGAGAAGGTCCAGGTCGCCAATATTTGCAGCCTGGAAGAGTTCGGGCTGGTCCATCATGGATAAAGCTATCCTCAGAGCGGCCCAGATGTTTCCAGACATCACCTGGTGGGACTGCTGGCGACTCCGGGTTTTCCTCTGAAGGCTCAAGGCAGTCAGGAAGTTACTGGCCGCCTCTCTGGGGGAAGCAACAATAACAGGAATCAGTTTGGTTTATGGTGCCTTCAAATGAAACTCGTGAGTTTCAAGTTGTGTACACGATATGCTTGGCGTTCAAGTGGTTAAGTCGTGAGAACACCACTGCTAAGAAATTACAATATTAACGTTACTGTCTGCGTCTAGAAGCCACAGAGGCTAACAATTTAGCAAGCTAGCAATTGGGTAACACAATGTAGGAAATGCAAAGGCATATATTAACATTTTCCTCAGACATGTTATAAAAATACGAAGAAAAACAATATACGACTAAAATTACAATATATTCACTTATTATGTACTGAAAAATTAACTTCAATGGCCTCCTCCATTTCTGACAACGTCAACAAACACGTCACAAAGTCGTGAACTCAGAGCTTTCTGTCATGTTCTGGCTGTGCCAGTCTTTATTAGTTATGTTTATGTGATTTTGGTTTGTGTTTTGGTTTCTTTTATATTCTCATTCCTGTTTCCTGTTTTATTTTGTAGTTCACTCCTCCTGTGTCTTGTCTGGTTTTACTTCCCTCCTTTGTTTGTTTTCCCGCCTTTTGTTGATTGTCTGCCCCGCCCTGATTTGTTTCACCTGTGTGTAATCATGTCTTGTATTTAAGCCTGTGTGTTCCCCTCTGTCCTGGTCGGTTCGTTTGTCTCCCCAGCCCCGTCTACCTTGTCCTCCGTGTTCCTTGTTTCCTCCTACTCTGGTCCTAGTGTTCCTCCTGCCCGTGTTTCTCGTATCTTCTGGTTTGTAGTTTCGTTTTGTTCTCAGTTTGTTTTTTTTGGTGTGTTTTCATTTGTACTTTGTGGTTTCCTTGTACTTTGTTCCCCTCCCTGCATTTTGGTTGTTGTTTGAATATTCAGCTTAGTTTTATTAAAGCTCGCTTTTATTTCAAATACTTTCCTGCCTGTTACTCTGCGTTTGGGTTCCATGTTAAATTCACCCCACACCACGACACTTTCAGAAACTTTCCACTTACGATGTTGTGAATACCACTTGTGAACACGGTAAACACGACCCCATATAAAGGCACCAATAGTGCGTGTGTGTGTGTGTGTTCAGGCCCTGCACACCCATGGTACACCCAAACAGGTTATTACACTTATTTGTACTGATTGGACATCCTCTTACCGACCGGTCACACCAGCATTTACAATCAGTTCATTTGCTCTTTTGGGTGAAGTAAATCTGTGCACATTTTTTTGTGCTGGGCTGAGGCAGCGGGGCTCCGCAGCGAGAAACTCGTCTCCCTGCTCTCTCCGCCCACAGCCGGAGTGAACAGGGAGACACCGGCACCCGGTCGGTAACGAGAGAACAACGTTTCTCTCTGCAGAGTCCCGTCACTTCACGAGACACGGAAAACCTCCGTTGGTCTGGAGGAGCTGCAGTAGTTATTTCTGCACAAACGTCCACTGTACATTCACTAGATATTCTCAGAGCTAACCTAACTCTTCTGCAGTGTGAAGTGAGCGAGTGTTCACGTCTAGAGGTGGAGCGAGTACGCGAGAACGCGCGCGCTGTCTGAGTGAAGGCGAGCAGGCAGAGGAGACGAGGCTCCGGTCACACGCGAGAAATATTCACATTCAAGAAGCTGGAATCAGAGAATTTTTCTTAAAAGTTACTCAAACCAATTAATCGATTATCAAAATAGTTGGTGATTAATTTAATAGTTGACAATTATGTGCTTAATTGTTGCGGCTCTAGCTGTAAATACAATTTTGTCTTTTTATCATGGGTGCTACCTTCATTAATTCTACTCCACTGAATCAAACAAGTGTAGGAGCTTTGTCCCACTGTCTTACAGCCCCAGATCACTCACCTGTGTGCCCCCAGGTTAATACAGCTGATGCCCAGGTTGTAGCGGGACCTGATGAACCCCGGTTGCAGCTCTAGGGCTCGCGTGTAAGCCTCCACCGCCTCCTCACTCCGGTCCCCGTTCGCCAGTGTGGCCCCCAGGCGGTTCCACAACAAGTAGTCCTTCGACGGAGGGCAAGAGGTTAGTAAAATTCACTGTAATGTGTGTTTTTAGATGGTGTCAGCCTTGATAATGTGGCTTCTTGCATATATAATATTTAGTATTTAATTAGTAGACCCATTGGCAAATTTCTGTCAGCTTGAGTTAAAAATTCATCATCTCCTAAGTTAAATGCTTTTCACCTCTGAGAGACCAGATCAAGCAGCTGACATTGTCTTTAACATCAATGTGTGAGTGAAATAGAGCTGCTACACAACACTCAGTGTTAGAGACATAATTCAGTATTTTATGTTGCACAAATCACAAGGATGTGTTCGGAGCGTTACGCAGCACCCTGCTATGAATTAACCTAACAAGGGTATTTTAAGGAGAGCTGAGTTACATCACACAGTGTCCTTGCTGTTGTTTCCCACCTGTGGGCAGACAGGCACATACAGAGGTCATGGTCTGCTACAGTATAGGGACCCTTCATCTCTGGCTAAGCCTAGCAGCGGGATATAATTATCTCCCTTTGTGTTCAGAGCTATTTTTTCCAGCATGGGAGCAGATATTACCAAGTCAAATGTGGGAGGTTGGATTTAACAGTGAGTAATATTCTTGCCGGCCTGGGACGGTGCTGGGAGGACAGAGACTGATTTGCATGAAGGAGATGCAGAGATGGGGGGGAAAAGTTTGTCGTTGCTTGTGCATGAAATAGGCGTCAAAGTCTGTGTTCAGTTTCCCGCTTAAATGTGTGTGTGCGTGGACTAGATCTTGCTCTACTGTGAGAGCGCTTGTGTGCCAGTCAAGAGTTCATGAGGCCAGATTTGGCAGCTTCTTGCTTCACATATTGCTGCGACAGTTTGACGTGCTTCGTTTCATCTGTTTGCATGAGCTCTCCCTCGATATTTGCGGCTCCATCTCTCTAAGGACATGTGCAAGCTTGAGGGTTTCATGTCTGCTGTATGTGTTTGCATGGGAACATGTGGTGTGTGACAGATCATGGTTTTCACGTGGGCGCCTTAGTGTTGTGTGCGTGTGTGTGTGTGTTTACAGCAGATCTTTGGCAGTGAATGTGTTTCTCAGAGGCCAAATCAGTTTAGTGTCCTACAGAGCAACCGTAGAAGGTAGCCCATATTATGCATAATATTATTATTATTGCAAATATTATTGTGCTCTTACTACAAAGTAAAACAAAACGCATAATATCTCAGTAAATTATTTTAAGCTTGCATGCTGGCCCTCCAGGATTACAACTATAACTGATTATCATGAATCCTGTATTTAATAGAAACATACAGTATTTGATATATTGAGGTCTGATAACATTCATTTGCTAATACATTCACAACAGGGCTGTCATATTCGAGCACAGTCTTGGTCACGAGTCTGGTCTGGTCTTGTTTTGGTCGTGTGCCTTGTTGGACTCGGAATTGACTTGGTCTCGGGCTCGGCTATTGAGAGCTGGTCAAAGTGTTCCTGACTGCTGATTCAGGATCAGTTGTACAAAACGTACCCTGATTCTATCAAAATGATACGTGAAAAATATATACCCCTACGCCTCTTCCTTAACATACCTGTAGAAACCTGTAATGGTCCTCAAACCTAAATTCTATTCATTGATTAGTTTGATGGTAGAACATAGATCAATATTGTTTATAGATTGCAAATTTCCCCATTGCAGGACTAATGAAGGAATATCTTATCTTATCTTATTTCTGTCCATCCTAACTCCTTAATCACTATATTAGCATTGGAAAGACACTATTGCCTAGTATGGTCTTGAACAGGACTTGGTCTCGACTGCCTTTGGACCTGGACTTGACTTGGACTTGACTTGGACCAAGTCTTGGGCTTGGACTCGATTAAGTGGTTCTTGACTACAACCCTGATTCACGATGTACCATGGAAAATATAAAAAAACATATTTTTGTGAGTTTGCTGTATGTCATATATTGTAATAAGTATTACAAGTATTTTTTGTGCAATTACTAAAAATACTATATGGTATCGTATTATGGTTAGTTTCAACAGTGATTTGTGATTTGTCATAATAAATGCCAAAAAATATTGTTAGTATTGTTACGCTGGGCAGACACACAGCTTACAACCTATTAAACTAAATTAAATGTGCAGTGGAGACTTTTACTGGGAAAGTGGCTGCATGTCCGTGCAGTTAACGCTCCTGGTCGGGTGAACTGGGGACTCCCGTCAACGAATATCTGTTGTGCTCCTGCAGCTGGTACGAGGCACAAATCTTGTCGGTTAACGGTTAATAATCGGATAATGAGAGTCGGTTATTGGTTAAGAACATTTTTCAAAATGAGCATCTCTAGTGGTAACCTATCAACAGCCACCAGCTAGGATATGCAAACCAACCAGCATCCTCTGATTTCTAGTTTTGTAGAATGTATCGGCTGGCTGCGAATATAAGAATGAGCCTCTGATCATCTGTAAATAGTGTTTCATGAAAGGCGCAGAGTTTACATCATTGACACAATTGAGTGCCAGCTGGAGTCAACCAGCTGTCGGACATGTTGTCTAGTCTGCAAGGAAACCAATGCATCCATGTGTTCACCAACCACAGCCTACAGTCAGCCAGTCAGGCTGCCAGTGAGACCCCAGTATGTACTGAATAGCAGCATAAATTTAAAAATATTTGAAGTGCTGGTGATCTACAACACTAGTGCCAATATCATACTGTATGGCACTTTTGTGGTCAAATATATTCTTAAAGAAACCAATATGTTGTTATGTATTGCACAATACACAGTATATGAGAATCCTCCATATATTTAGATATTTAAATATTTCCATATACTGTATTTCTCAGTATGTCAGTATACTGTAAGGGAACAAATTATGATTAAATGAAGTAAACTTTTTTGCCTTTTTACGTTTACAAATTAGGTCATTTGCACTTATTTTTTCTCCGTGGTTCCTCCTACTGAGGCTCGAATTGACTAATGAGATTATTTCTGCCTGCAGAGCATCTCTGCCTCTGACAAGTGTTTGTACAACTACAACTCCACTCTGTCTAATCTGCCTGTTTCCATGCACGCGCGTGTGTGTGTGTGTGTGTGTCCTACCTCGGGCCGCACTGACAGGGCCGTATTGAAGGCCGCCACAGCTTTGTTGAACTCCCCGCTGATGTTGTAGAGCACCCCGAGGCCCGTCTGTAAATCCGGGTCGATGCTGTCAGAGTTGTGCTGAACTGCTTCCAGGAAGAGCTCCTTGACCTCTGGTAGCAGGGAGCTGTGGACACACACACACACAGCTAAGGATTAATGTGACTTAAGGCTGCTGAGTGAGCGGTCTTAAGATCGCAGAGCTATGATGTGCACTGTACTGCATCATGTCAACTTTTATTCAGAGTGTAAGAAAACGAGAGAGAGAGGGAGATGACAGGAGGGTAAAGGAGAAAGTGAGGGAAGAAATAAAAAAAATTAGAGCAAAGAAAAATGCACAGAGTTGAGTAAAAGAAGGACAAGTTTTGTTTTTGTTCAGTGGTTCAGTTTATGTAAATCATGTCCTCTGTGTTGGCAGATAAAGTAGTTTAGTGTACTGTTTGGAAGTCTTGTAGTTTTTTACTCTTTTTCATTAGTTAATTAAATAAACAGCTAATGAAATATGTTTGTATTTTGTTTTTATTTTGTGTTGAATGGTAAAATACTGTTATTCACATTGTCTGTTTGGTGTTTTGGCCAAGCAGTGAAGCAGTCAAAATTATTTTTTGGGGCATTTTATACCTTTTATTGGATAACGAACATCATTCCCATGATGGGAAATGAAGGGAGAGAGAAATGGGCAGCAAGGATCCATAGCCAAACATGAACTGGGGAATATGCGGTTCATAGTTAGCGCTTTAACCTATAGGCCACTAAGCTCATGAGTTACTGTATGCACATAGGGTTTTTCCCAGTGGGCAACTTCTGAGTCTAGAAGTATAGAAGTCTATGAGAAAATGAGCCTACTTCTCACTTGATTTATTACCTCAGTAAACATTGTAAACATGAGTTTATGGTCTCAATCACTAGTTTCAAGTCTTCTTCAATACAGCATGATGTTCATTTAGTAAATTATGGTCCCATTTAGAGTCAAATAGACAGTAAAGCAGGGTATGCTTTAGGGCGTGGCTACCTTGTGATTGACAGTACGCTACCACGGCGTTGTCCATATTGGGAGTTGTCCGTGTTTTCTTCTTACAACTTTAACCCTTTCACAGTGTGTTTTCAGTTCATGAAAGTTAATATTAAGATTTTGGTCGCCTTAAAATGCCTTATTCAGCTTTCGGTTGTACTTTTCACCGTTTTGAAGCCTCGAGTTCGGCATTTTAATGCCATCTTGTTTTTTTGCAATCAGATGTGACACGAGAGGGTGGCAGTCCACAAACCAATGGGTGACATCACAGTGATTAAGTGCAAAAGTTGGAGGGGAAACTGTGTGAAGAGTGAGGGATGGAGTAAGAAGCAGAAATGAAAAGGATGATATTGCATGGATTAGAGGAGAGACCACTAATTGGGATGTACCCGTATCTCTTAACATTTACTAGACGATTAATGATTTGATAAAGTGCTGCTTTACCTTGGGAGCAGAATTAAGCCTCTTCAATCTGATATATCTAACAGCTTAATTTTCTTCTGGCTTAAGATAACACAGACGGTTTGCCATCTACAGTGAGTGGTTTGACAAGATGGATACACGGACCTCCACATATGCCGTCTCGGCAGTGAAATGACACCAATACCAGCTGTGGTTGAGAGACCTTGATATATGTCTTTGCTCTCCCTGACAGAGTAATAGCAGTTTATGTAAAACAAATGAGAATGTGAAATGGCTGGTAAAGATCTTATTTTTGAGTGTGCAACATGCAGCAAAATCAAATGTTTGTCAGATACTCGGTGACTCTGAACTGTTAAATAAGGTTGCAATTCAGTTGTGGTATTATAATGTCAGTCGTTTGTGTTGATACTGGATTGCAGAAAATGTAGTTATACTTTTTTGTAAGGTATGTGCCAGATAAAGAGGTTAAAAAAATTCTTATAATCTGACCAACCCTGTTGCTTGTTCAGTTTACAAGACCTACAGATACAGCTAAATGCTCTATTCTTTGTTGAACTGTCTGCCTATTCAGTCTAAATACTCCACCTGTCCGGTCTGGTCATGTTGGGAGCAGTAGACAGCCTGCGTTGGGAGTTTGGGGATCCCATCAGGTGCGTCTTGCCCTTCAGCAGGTGCTTGTACTTTGGATTGTGTCGCAGCCAGCGGAGCAGGGCCTCGGAGGCATCATTTCGCATACCAGTGTTGGTCAGGCTCACTGCCAGAGCCATGAGGGCTGGGAGGTTGTTTGGGTGGAGCTCCAAACACCTGGATGGAGACAGGACCCGGGCGTGGGAGAGAAGAGTTGGTATAAGGTGTGCACTTCAAAGGAAAATATAGACTTGACAAGCATTAATTGGGACAAGCCAAAGCAAGGGAACATCAGGCGGAGGCTAATGATTTCTGGGTCAGGATGGATGAGCTGCACCTCTCCTGCAGGTTTGCATGCTGCCCTCAGCTCAGCAGCAGGGTTAGATGATTTGCATTAGGTTTGCATTTAGGAAAAAAAATGTTCTAGGTGATTGTTCCAGGGCTAGAGATGATGTTTGTAGTGAGTGCTAAAGTTATGTCACCGGTTATATCATTTGGACAACTGGAAAAGGGGAGAAGAGCAGCACTGTGTTGGATGAACAACTTGAATTAGTTTAGAAACCGACGGAGAGGCCAAAACAAGCTTTAGCTTTCATCAAGATAATTTTCAAGACAGATTTGCTACAGCTGTTTCGCCAACTTCCTTAAAACCCTCATAATCTCAGTCAAACCAAATTATTTCAGTCCCCCACCCTAATGTGCTGTAGGTGAATATTACATAAACTTTGGTTAACGCCACTCAAATCCACTGTATACTTTCAAGGATGTGTGTTTTGTGCAAAATGTTTAGCGTCCCATGTGTATAAGGTTTAAAAATAGGAAGATAAATTCAATTAATCCATATTTAAGTCCAGAGTGACCAGACAACCATATTATCCAGGGACAAGTCTCATATTTGGCAGATTTGTTCGTGTACAGAATTAAACTGGCTTCCCATTAAATAACATAAAATAACCACACATCAGTCAGTCTCTTCGGTTACCCACAGCACTTTAGAAAATGTGTCAGATGTTGTCGAGAGCTGTGGAGACAAAGCTCACATGTTTTGAGCATCAAAAGTGAGGCATAAAATAAGCAAAAGTTCTCCGCAAAAAAATAAACATTAGCCTTAAAAAAATGTTTATTTCAATATGTTTTCTTGTCTGTATGGCAATATTTAATGAAGTGGTAAAAACAAATCTGAATAGAGCAGGATAACATGGTGCTTGCCAACTGAAGTGTTGCCAGTGTAGCAACAACAGGACTAATGCCAGTTAAACATCTAATCTCACTTCGTAGCCAAACAGTCCCCTCACAGATGGAGCTATTACATAATAAACAAGCTAAAATGTGCACCATGCAAAACTATCTGAGATCTGAATAGCGTTTCAGAATATGTATGAATCTATTGGATTAAGAGAGATTCTTGCAGGAACTGAAAAAGTAATTATTCCCATTTACGTAGAACAGCAATTAAATGTTTTTATTTCTTTATTTCTCCTCAGTATTATTTTTATTTCACAGAATGGACCATCTATGTCACCCTTTAACAAAAGGAAGCATGCTTTTTTTTTTCCCTGAATGGCTGTCTCCTGTGTTTTCACTTGACTTCACACTCTCAGATAGGTGCAATTTCTGGCTTCAGCAGTGTTATGAATGAAAGTGGGCCACCTCCCATTGAGGACTCATACCCGGGCTCTGTGCAATCACCATCCATGTGGGGTGTCTCTATTTTAGGAATAAAAATTGCACGACGTTTCCTTCCATTTGCCACTTGGTAAAGTAAAACAGTAAAAGTAAAATGGTGATGCCACTCGTCCTCGGGACTGTAAATATGACATCTGAATTTTAAATTCTCTTGCTGAATAGACTCCTGCCAAAAAGTTCATTGAAACCTCTCAGGCGATTGGCTTCATCTTTTAACATTTCAACAGAGTCCCACTTGTGCAAACATATGGTGTCTCCGAGCAACAACAGCTGACAGTCTGAGAGACATTTTTGATTTTAAATGTGAATTTGATGCCGTTGTTTCTCCTTACCTTTGGAGGGAGACGATCGCTGCCTGCTCATTCTCATTTTCAGCCTGCGTGGTTCCCAACACTTGCCAAGCCTTCGGGGACACAAAATACAGGTCACAGTAAACAAACAGCAGGATGGAAACCTGGACTCCATAGCTGGTATTCCCAAGAGGCTGAAAGTATAACTCAGTTACTGTCAGGCTCAATGAGTGGGATCCAGCACAGAGCAAATGAAGCCAGTGTTTCATGCACATCAACACAGAGGAGCTACAGTACATTTAAACATTCAGAACTCCATCAAATGTAAAACTTTTATGAGGTCAAACAAGGGCGCATGCAATTAGGATTAAAAATTGTCTGTGTATAAAAAGTGTTTTGGATGGAGGGTTGTCCTTAGATACTCTCAGATATCATCCGAGCAATAGAAAGCCATTTATAATTCAATGAAACTATCAGAGATGACTTACTGACATAGCTATCTCTTTTAAAAAGTGATAATTTAGGTGAGGACTCCTCATTTATTTAGAGCTGAATGATCAGTCGGTCAATAGAAAATCATTCAGCGACTGTAGTGATAAAAGGATTTATCGTTTGAGTCATTTTTTACAATGAAAATATGGGGGTTTTGGACTGTTGGTTGGACAAAATGACACATCGAAGACTTTAAATCACACTTTCCCAGCCCAAAGGGACATCTTCAGATATGTTGTTTTGTCCTACCAATAGTGCAAAACCCCTAAATATTGAATTTACAATGATATAAAATAGAAAGAAGCAGCAAATCTTCATACTGAAGAAGCTGGAACAAGCAAATTAGGGCCGCAACTACCGATTATCTTCATTGTCGATTAATCTGTTGATTATTTTCTCAATAGATTAGTGGTCTGGTCTATAAAATGTCAGAAAATGTTGAAAATATCGATCAGTGTTTCCCAAAGCCCAAGATGACGTCCTCAAATGTCTTGTTTTGTCCACAACTCAAAGATATTCAGTTTTCTGTCATAGCAAAATATTAAAATTTAAGAAGCTGGAATCAGACAATTTTTACTTTTTTCCTAAAAACAATGACCCAAACTGATTAATAGACTAATAGATTAATCATCTAAATGTTTGTTGACTTTTTGCTCAGTAAAAGTTGAATGTGACTGTGTGAGAGGCTCTGCGGTTGATCTTTGTGCCAGTGTCGGGGACATGCAAATGGAAAGTACTCTTGATCAGCACAAGAGGGCAGACAGTGATATAACTAACCTCAAATCCAAAATGTGAGATTATGAGATTACCCCCCTGTATTTGTGTCTGTAAGGGCACACTTAATAACCTGTTCTACGGCTAATCTCTGCAGATGCCTTTTTGTTCCACTCTTTGAAATGAGGGTCGAAATTATTTCTGAATGATTCAGAGGTCTTCACAGTGGGGCAATAAGCCACTAAGCGCCCTAGGAGGAATTTTGGAATCGTATTAGTTCCATACACCGCAGGATAATCCTCTCCGCGGAATAACTGGCACATTTCTGTATATTCCGGGGGATTCCGAAAGTACTTTGTATGAAGGCTTTGCTCTTTCAGCCTGCAAAGAGGTCACTTCTTTAGAAACGGGGAGAATACAAAAAGGAGAAAACCTGGGGAATGAGCTATTATTCAGCTCACTGGGCAAATGGAAATTCTCATCAAGAGTATGAACAAGTTGAGTATTTTTGCTACAGTAAACAACTCTTTTAACAAGAGAAAAAAAATCCTTTGCCCTCTACAGGCAATCAGCGTCTGGCCTGTGGGTGCTGCCTACTAAATCTGCTTCACACAACCCATGTGGTCAGTGAGGCATTCTTCCTCTCTAGCTTCTCTCAACATGAAGAGGAGTAATTGGGGTTGGATTTAGTCATATGTTTGTGCTGAAAACCCAAATGCTCCATCGTGTTGACCGTTGCAGGACTGCAGCTTTATTGGGCAGCTGTGCTGTAACTGTGCCTCCATCCCCCAGCTGTAAGTATGAAGGTCTCCACGGTTAACATGCCTGGTTAAATAAGGGAAAAGTGTGTGTGTGTGCTTCATGAATTCACCTCTGAATCTTGGGGATCCTGCAAGACGGCTCCTTCCAGAAAAAGCACAGCGTTTTGCAAGTCTCCCTCTCGAGACTTCTTTTGTCCCTCTTCAAATGCGTTAGGCAAGTCTTTATAAGGATTATCTGTGTGGAAGTAGTAACCCTGTCAGCAAAAAAAATAGGGACAGAGGGTAATGTCAGTTTCTCTCTCTTCCATATTCAAATGCAAACCAAGGCAACTGTCCTGTGCAGTTGTATATTTAAGCAAAGCACCAGCAGCAGGAATTGATCTTTTCTACCTCACATCTGAGCTCCCCGGAGTTCGTTTGTTCTCTTTAAATGTTAAACTTTGCATTTTCAAACTGAGATTACCCTGGTGTGTTGTTGACCGCTTGTGAGCGCGATGACTTTGAAACAGCTTTTTCTTTAAGAACTGGTTCTGCACTGGGATCAATCACAGAGCCCAGAGGTCTGATCTCGTATGATTTCCGTATATAAGAAGGTCAGCCGATAATGTATACTGCTTAGCCATATGCTCTGTCCTCTGAGACCCACAAACATTACTTTTTATCATATATGGTGATGCTACATAGGGTAGAATATAGGCTATATTACATCCTATTCTAAAATGTTCTTTATGTATTAATTTGGGGAGGAAGTAAAAAGTAACCAGTTAGTTAAAGTTTAATACTGTACAAGGCAGCTCTGCACATTTTGGGCTCTGAATGACAGCGAGTAGGGATACACAGTATGGATTGTTTTGTCAGCCAATACCGATAACCGATAATTACCTGCTTCTCATGGCCGATACCAATAAGATAACCGATAATTAAACCTTTTTGTATTTCAAACACAAGTTCAGAACCTGTAGTTTATTATGCACACCCGAGGTGGATGATTTAATATTCCATAGCTCTGACCAAACCAAATCTAACTGACATCACTAATGTTAATATGACAAAAACAAAGAGCAGTTTTGACTCCTCAAATGTTCATTTATTTTCTCTAGTAAAGTACATCAAAAGACTTCACAAACATACTTTGGCTTTTATAGAGCATTTTGCCTTTTTCAAATAAATGCTTTGACATAATCTGTCGAATCAGACGTGTCAATGTATTAGGGCTGTGTAGTTCATCAAATTTCGTGAAATTTCGTGAATGAAAAAAAGATAATTGACATAAAACGATTATTGTGCCACATTCTGTCTTGTGTTATAAATCCAGCGCACCCCTTTACTTTACAGCAGTGCGCTTTCATGGGAGGATCCGCTCGAGGGAACGCTCTCTGGCTTTCGCAGGGTGTACTTCCTCCATGCTGGTGCGCTGCGACCGGCTCTAACTCGGCTTGGAAAGGCCCGGGGTGAAGGTGACACTTTACAGCTTAGCTTAGCTTAGTGCTCGCTGTGCCCTCTCTCCCTGCGGGGAGGGACAGAGCTCCCTGCTCACGGCACGACTGTCAATCGGGGCGAACTGTCCTCAGTGTGGCTATGTTGGCAACCCACCCGAACCCGTCTTGAAATATGGACCCCGTCTCGTTTACCATGCTTTGTGGATGTGCCTTTTTTTGCCGTGTCACCACCATTCATATTTATATAGCCAATGTGTTTATGATTTAATGTTTACCCAAGTTCTTCATAGATCTAGCCTCGTCATTTTCCTCTCAAAGTGCAGCAGATTGATGCATTTAACTTTAAAATGTAGGCTACAAAATCTTCTTTTTAAATGCGTAATGTTTCCAAACTCAGTAAGTAATTGTGTTGAATAATCGTGATCTCAATATTGACCAAAATAATCGGGATTATGATTTTTGCCATAATCGAGCAGCCCTAATGTATTTAATACTCAATACAAAAATAAAAGCTTTTATATAACCTAAAGGCGTTCTCTGCTTAGTCTGCAGATCAAACACAATGACAAAAGGCATTTTTTATATTGGAACCCCACTTTGGGAGTTATGTATGATTTAGGTGTATTTTTTTTTTTACATAAAATCTTATTCAAAACTACAGTAAACATACTCTATCACTTTTTTTTCCAATGCTGGGTAACTCATTTTATAGTTAAACTCTAGACAGGCATGCATAATTTACTCTACAGAGGCTGTCAGTACTGTATATCCCTACATCAGTGTCATCAAGACAAATTGCTGCACTTGCTGATTGTAAAACTGTAATGATAGTGACCTTCTCATGTGGAGAGACAGAGGAGGGAATCTGCGCCTGCTCATTTTCTGTCAGCCAGTTCCGCCGAGCGAGCTCTTCCCACTCAGCCTGCATCTTATCCCAGAACTCGGTATCTGACTACAGACGTCATAGAGAGAGAGACAGAGAGAGAGAGAGAGAGAGGGAGGAGGAGGATGGATAGATGAGGGAGGGGGAGAAGGAGGGAATGAGTGATTAGTGCACAGTAGAACAGCTCCTGTAGTTTCCCATCATCCCACTGTTGGAAATGTCACGTCTGTCCGGCTTGCTGGCTGTAACGTATGGACCTCCACACTTCTGATGACTCATCACATTTGCAAGTCAAGTCAGAGCCCTCTGCACTTACAATGCAAACAAACGTGTGGCCCCACCGCAAAAAAATCAATACACAAGATTAAGACCTACTTCCACTTTCAAATTGATTGACAGGTCGTTATAAAATGCAAATAAATGAATACATAACAGTAACTCAATCTAAAGTATTAATGTTTTCCGATGCGGTTAAATGTGAGTTTGCAGCTGGAAAACAGCCTCGATCAGTTAAGAAATGCACAAAATGCTCATGTCTCATCTGCAAGACAAAAGTTTTTAATCATGCATGTGAATAGACATTTAAGTGGTCAAAGATTGGGGCTTTAACCTCTCTATTAATTTGACATTTGAACTGTTATTTGCTGGCATTTCAGTCAGCTGACCGAATCCTTGAAGGTTATCAGTTGAATATGCCAATCCATCTCCTGGAATAGCCTTTCATTTTCTATCCGGCAGGAAACTAAAGCCTGTAGAATGAACCTATTAGACACACGCTTACAGTATATTAGTCATGGGTTTTGTTTCTTCAGCAACAACCAGTGTGGTTTGAATGTACTGTATCTCAATCTAATATCTAATATCTTAGTGTAATAAGATGAAACCACATCCTTTCAATGCAACCCTGTATCCTACAAAATTACATTTCCATACAACTAAACTGCATTCTCAATTACGTTTGGTGGGAAACGTATTTTCTCCCAGATTACAGAAACAGTTTTAAACACGTGATTAACGTTGTAAATTGAAACAAAACAGAACAAAAAACACAACAAAACTACTTAGGTAGCTTTAGTAAAAATCATTATTGTAGGACACGAACAGTGGTCTCCTGGGGGAAAGTCCAGCGTTCGTCATCGCAAAGAAACAGCATTTACACTTGATTTAAAAAAAGTGTTTAAATAATATAATAATACTGCACCATGATCACCAACATGGTGAAACTGTAAGCGTCACCTGACTGTTGCTCAGTAGTTCAGTAAAGAGAAGAAGTCAATACATCAAGATTATGCTAAAAAGAAACACCACAAGTGCACATTTCCAACTTCCACATTAAACTGCCTCCAGCACTCAACTGTAATGTTGTTTGGATGATGAGTTTGTTATTTCTCTCATTTTATAACTTAAGAACATTGACGAAATGTTAATTTCTACTTTGCCTCAAAGCCAGCGTTCTATTAGATTTACGTGAAGTTTGTGTGTGTCATTTGTTCAACTAATCAGCTTAGCTAAATTAAGATAAAAGCCTGAAATTCAGATCAGACCAGATGAGTGGTTTGGAAAAAATGCAGTCAAAATGCAAAGCAGAGTGAAGAGCAACTCCAGGAAATGTAATCATGAGTCAGACATACAATTTTCCTTGAGTTTGATTGTTTATTGTGTTGCTGCTGGAAAAACTGTAATCTTCATATTTAAGCTATTAAACTATATACTTAAGTATGATGACGTGCCAAATTATACATCAAGGATCACAGTGTAGGTGCTCTTTTTACATTTTGCCGATGACACCCCGCTTAACTTCTCACTCAAGACAAATGAATATATACATTTTCATCTTTGCATGTTTTTTAATAGTATTAACCATGCGACATATTAAGTATTGAAAAGCAAAAATCTGTTTCTATTTTTTAGATAAAACTCCTTGTTGTTTTGTTTCCAGACAAATTCCATCTGTTCTTAGTCTGTTAAGTAAACACAAGCCTCCAAAAACTGAGGAGTCTGATGTTGTTTTGAAAAGAGATGCTAAAAACCGGCCATGGTTTTTCTATCTCAGGTGCACTGCTAAAATTAGAACCACCATGCATTTTAGTGATACAGAGAGGATTATATGTGCCTTTATCTTCTCTTCTCACTTTGACTTGTGCAACTTGTGAAGCTGCCTTAGCCAAGAGGAGTTGAAACAGCTTCAGTGTGTTCAAAAAGCTGCATCAAGGGATTTAACTATGAAACAGAACCACACAGTATCTGTCCTGCTTTATCGTCTTATCACTGCATGCCTGTTTATTTTAGCGCTGATTTGAAGGTCCATGTGGGGACTTTTCCACAGTAGATTATTTACTTAATTTTATTCTATAAACAGAAATATTTATAAATGTTAACCTTTAGAATGTAACGACATGATTGTTTAGTGTTTTATTAGCAAATGTTACCATGCCAATACACTAAACTAAGATGGTGAATTATGAACATTATACCTTCTAAACAGCAGCATGTTGGCATTGTCATTGTGAGCTTGTTAGCAGTGCTGTACCAAAGTAGCTTTAGAGCTGCTGCCATGGCTGTGAACTCTTGAATCTTATATTGCTTTCCTTCTCTGGTGAATCTCTTTACAGCCATCTGAAGGCATCTCAAAGTTTCTTTAGAGAGCAGGTCCAATATTTTTTTTTTAGGTTTTTATATCATTCTGTAGCTTCTCAGTGGTGTTCCCTATGTATTAAAATCCAAACATTCATATTTTGGTCAAACTACGTATGTTTTAGCGTCAAAATCCTATTTTCCCAAGCCCTTCTAAAAAACTTTTTCCCATGTGACCTGATGTAGGTTTCTGCATGATGACGTTCTACATATAAATGCACATTAGGGGTGGGATAAAAAATCAAAACAGCAAAGTATTGTGATATTTTGCGTGTCAATATTGTATAGATACACGGACATCAAGTATCGATCTTTATTTCAGACGTTATAGCGGGCTCAGTCTTAAAGCTAGAGTGAAGATACTGGTATCATATGAAACTAGAAAATCTAAGGAATCGATTGGTACCAACCAAGTCATGTAGCTTGGGAGCAACGCTAAGTAACGCTCCAAAGATATGCTAAATTTTGGCGAGGAAAAACTGGCATGGTCATTTTCAAAGGGGTCCTTTGACCTCTGACCTCAAGATATGTGAACACTGTGATTTTCAACCACCAAACAGCAGATTCTTATTGTCTGTTCATGTCATTAAAATATTACAACAGACTGCGATAGCAAAGTCTGACCTCCAGGGAGCCACTATTATACGTTTTTTCCCACATGAAGTTTTTCTGATTATTTATGGCCCCGAAAACTGCTAGAAGTAGAGTATTATTGTTGTACTGACATGTGCATACACTGCAATACATTTCTGTTATAATACAGGGTAGAATACTTGTCGAGTTATCTTGGGATGGAGTTTGAAGTCTTGGATACACAGCTACATGACTTGTTGAGAGATACAGCTTATTTTTCTGTCTACCCATTGTTGTACCCACAGTTCTTCGTGTGATATGCCGTTCCTCCTAGCCTACAGCATCGTCACTACTCACTATAGATGAAGTTAACGTCATGCCTGTTTTTCATGTGAGTTTTCTTCCAGCTGGTTTAGTCAATGATTCTTGGCTGTCTTCTTGTCAGAGGCAAACCGGGAAGAATAATGCCAAACAGAGCAGAACAGCCTCCTGTGACTAATGGAGCCCTCTTTAGCCAGAAACTCATCAGTACATGACAGCACTGTATACACTAAATGTGTGTGTGTGTAGTGACACTGTAGAGTGTTAGAAAGATCTACTGTATGGATGTATGTGTGTGTCTGTGTGTCAAAGGTCTTCTCATCTCCACATCTTTGAGGCTTGTGATTGACGTGGAGGCCATAGTGTGGCCCCATGGTGAGAGATGGCAGGTAATTGCATGCTGCTGACTCTCAGACAAATTACCTGAAGGTGAGTCTACGCTGTCGGCTCTGTCAGGAAGTGCACTATCCGAGTTCTTGAGATGGAGGAAATACATGGAGGTAGTAGAGATGTCACGAGAGCCGAACTTCAGTACCAAATCAACGGCAAAATTCTGATAATGGGACGGTACTTGTTTGTCTACAGTATCGGAGATACCATAGGTAGTCAGGGCTTGTTTCTGCCCTTTATACTGTAGACTTTGTGATCTTTTGTTTAATGATCTATAGGATGAAAGGGAGTTGCTGGATATGGATGAGTCACATCGTCTGAAATGGTAGTTTGAAAAAGCGACCTTCAAATTGACCGTTTATTTAGTGAATGCATGTTAAGGAAGAAAAGCTTGTACTGTATCAGTAAGCGGTGTATGATTACTATTGTTGTTGCTCTTTATTAGGCTATTAAATTGATTTGTGACCAGACCAGCTGGAAGCTGTTCTCTGTTGTCCTGTAAATATTGATGTATTGGTGTCTTATGATCCCATGAGGGATTGGCCATGAGATGGCAGGACACTTAAATTCATTAATGATGTGCATCCAGCATTTTTATGATGCAGCTTGTCAAGGTGGAGCTATCTTTATACTACTTTATATGCTGCTAGTTTAACCTGTAACATTAAATCATAATTTATAAACTGCTCATATGTTTAGCAACTAGAAAAGCTGTTGAGTAAATGTAGTGGAGTACAATATTTCCCTTTGGGATGTAGTGAAGTGGAAGTATAAAGTAAAGTACAAATATATCAAACTTGTACTTACTGTAATTACAGTACTTGAGTAAATGCACATAGCCTAGTTTCTTCCCACCACTGTTCTTTTGTAATGGATGTGTTTGGATGTCTGTTCCAACTGTCAGACCTGCGGGAAAATCACTGCACAGCCCAGCGCTGCTCGTGGCCTCTTGCAGTCTCCGTCTTTATGCTCATGTGAATGATTCTCATGCTACAGCCATTATGCCCGTTTATATAATATAGTCTACGTTTTTGTTTTCATTATTTCTCATCGTGTTGTGGGCCTGTACTTGTACTGTGCCTTAGTCCATCATCTCGTTATTTGCGTCTCATGGACAGTCAGTTGTTTGCATTGTGAAATCCCATCTGGTGTGTAACTTGTTCCCCCTAATTGCACCACGGGTGACAACAAATTGCTCGCAGTATTGTAATGGTGTAAATATGCAGACGTGTTTTTAATTCACAAGAAATCTATTCATATTTCTTAACAATGCTGTGAAGGGTGCTTTTTACACTGGCATTGGCAGTTTAATTATGTGGAACAAGACAAAGATACAGCGAGGTAATTTATATCCTGCGTATCACTGGAGCCGCTGTAGCCGCGACTCTAATTTCAGCAGCTCTGATGAAGTGTTACGTGAAATGGATTGAATTCAGAGTGCTTCCCGCCGCCAAATATGTCACCACTGTTTGGTAATGAACTGGGGGTTGGAGGGTGGGTGGGGGATTCATTAGTTACTTCATGAATACATTATTGACAACATAAATAATCATGACAATGCTTACACATACCCTCGTCTGTTGGTGAAAAGCAGGGCTCAACAATCATTTTTAAAAGTGGTTGCCACGCTAGGTTGGCAACCAGGTATCAGCTTTTGGTTGCTGAAACTGAAAACATGGTTGCTTTTTTACCTCATATTTTGAGTAATTAAGATACTATGCAGTTATACGTCATGGTTGTCTAGCCTTGTGGTTCTGTAGGATGTGCTACCTTGAGCTAGTGAACTTGTGTGTCACTTATCGAGGTGTATGTTGTACACGCTTTGCAGTATAATTTTCCATCCAGTTCAATGCTGGGATACTTTGGCCCCCAAGACTTCACAAATTTCCTTTTTGTTTTTTGTTTAGGCTCTTCTGGTTCTTTGTCAGTTGATGTTGACGGGTTAGTCAAACTTTTCCCACGACAGTCAAACAACTTAATTTGCTTCGCCATTATCTCTAAAACAGATGCCTGTGCACACGCAGGTAAACACACAAACGCACATGCAGCATTGTGTGGTTCTGGTTCTGACTGTAACAGCAATATTGAAATATCACTAATGCAACAAATATTCTAAATATATATATTTTTTGGGGGGTGCACGTATTGATGTTTGCTGTCCCTATTTTACAGCCTTTGGCTGATGGCAACCAAACGCCAAGAACTGGTTGCCAATTTCTCAAAATTGGCAACCAAAATTGCAAATTGCAACCTGGCAACTGTTATTGTCGAGCCCTGAAAAGGTATATTTATATTTTGCCTCTAGA
This sequence comes from Sebastes umbrosus, assembly GCF_015220745.1. NCBI lineage: Eukaryota > Metazoa > Chordata > Actinopteri > Perciformes > Sebastidae > Sebastes > Sebastes umbrosus. Next base: position 14,399,750 of record NC_051273.1, read on the forward strand.
ATCCAATTAGTGTGTCTTAGTCAGCTGGACTGAGGTAATAAATACAGTGAAAATAAAGGTACACTGCCAGGAAGGTAATTTGTAGGACTTGATTATTCATGCTAGGTCAGCAAAAACACAGAAACTGATGCTCCTAAAAAAAAAAAGTGGTACAAAACAATACAACAGTAAATTGTACCTGACTGGAAAAACAAAATCATGATGATTTGTATGTTTTGCTCTATGGATAGACATGTTAATAAGGAAGTAATGATCGTAATTAACAGCAATCAGAAGAGCCGTTTTGTGTCCGTTCACCCATATAAAGCAACATATTCAGTTGTTCCCAAGCAAACAATATTTAACCTGCTTTAAACTTTGTTCTGTGTGTTCTTGAATTTGGATATTGCAAAATACAGATCACAACCACGTCTTGATTTATAAAAATCTGAGGACCATTTTGCACATGAATAAAAGTATAAAGGGAAATGTAGGCCTATAGGCTTTGAAGCTTTTGGCAACCATCAAACATGCTATTTCAGGCAAGTAAAGTAATTTTTCATTATCCGCTTAGTCAGTGTTTGTACTGCTGAAATGAACATTGTTAATACCCCATAAATTAAAGCAGCTCCCTTTTGTTGAATTGGTAAATTGTTAGGGATGTTTGAATTTCTGTTAATTTGTTGTTTTAGCAAAAATTGTGAATTCCTGGAGCGACAGCTTTGCTGCCAAAATCAGATACTGTAGTGAGATGTTCAGTAAAAATATTTTGAGTCTCCATAGTGTTTCTCAAGTGGACTCTAACCTTATCTGTTTATGTCAGTTTGAGTTGTGTTAACTTGAGACTCAACCTTCTGAGGAAACCAAGCACATGAATAAGGTTTACTTATCCACTTTGCCCATGGGGCTTACATTACAAAAGTCTCATTATTTACCAGTGACATGGAGTAGCCTAAAAAAAGGCTCTCATCTCCAAAGCAAGGCTGGCCTTTTAATGTTAATGAGCCACCCACTGCTCTGCTGCGTAGGCCAAGTCCTTGGTCAGTGAGACAAAAATAGGAAGCTGGAGTCCCGATAATGTCACTCAGAGAAGAATACAATACATTTCAGTGGACAAAGTGCTACCAATGCAGTTTGGCAGACAATGCGATTACACACAATATGGATGTCTGTGATAACAACACATAGGGCTACTGTGGCCGAGGCATTACTGCAGACAGCTGTGAATTTATGACATATGAACAGTGTTCTGATATGTGTTTTGCTTGGTAATTGTGGCCTAAATAAATAATGCTTCCACAGCTGGAGCTCGGTTTGTTTGGTCTGGACTAGGGATGTCAAGATACAAAATATTTAGTAGTCGATACCAGTGAAATTCCATGATTCTCGATACAAATTCAATACCACAGTAAAAAACAAAAGTAAAACAATAAATCCCATGTACTTCAACATACACTCTGGCATACTGGTTTTTCGTTATGAAGTTAAACAGGTCATAATTCCCTCTCTATTATCTATTTTATATGCTGCGAAAACATCTCCTTCAAACAACTTGATTTATTCAAGTTTCTCGTCAAAAACTACATTTTACAAGATTACATTAGAACACATCATGATAACGTTAGAATTTACCTTCCCCAATAGTCATTTTATTGAATAGAGCCTGAACACATCATAAGGTAAATCAATGACACCTCCCGTGTTGAAATCCGCAGCACTAGAGCTAGTTAACGTTAGCTGTTAGCCCCGTGCAGGACTGTGCTGCTTACCGGCTGCAAACAGCTAACGTTAACTAGCTCTCGTCCTGCGGATTTCAACACGGAAGGTGTCGTTGATTTACATTATGATGTGTTCAGGCTTTTTTGTTGTTTGCAATGAAGCATTATCAGGTAAAAAATATGATGTGTCTCCTGTACCATAATCAGGGAAACAATAGAGTGCATCCCTGAGATGCTTTGATAGAGTTTACTGCGTCCCAAACACATTTTCTATCAGAATGATGGGACGCCAATAGTCTCGAGCCCTGACGACACCTATGGTACCTGCGGTACTGTAGAAAAACGAGTACCGACACGTTTTCAATTTTGGCATCAACTTGGTACTGAAGTATCGGTTCTTGTGACCTCCTTTCTGGACCATGGTTAAAAAAATGACACTGTTCTCTTTCTCTATTGTCCCAAAAATCTAACGAAGAAATAACTGATTTGAGCATTATTAGTTGCCATGTTTTTGGCAGATGCTGTTGTACACCCTCATTCTCATGTTGGCAGCTCCACTGGAAAAGTTTGGAGTTTCGTGGTCTGCTTGAGGACACACTAATGGAAGTTGTTGAAGGATGTAAAAGCATTACTCATTTATTTTCCCTATTTGCATTTTCCCAGCAGGTCTGTTGATTAAAACCACTGACCTTTTGATCACAAGCCTCAATCTCTAACTTCTAGGCAACTGCCGCTGCAATCTCTCACTAAACCAGAACTGCCTCGGACCAATATTCCTCAAGATAAAAGTGAACCTGTCTCGCTGTGCTGTTTTAATCAAACAAGAGGCCACACAGTCACCTTCATCTCATCTTTATCGCTACTGTGGGAGCGCTTTGTCATGCCTCAGAGCCAAAACACCGTTCCCTGAAGTCACAATATACCCTGCAGCTGTTCCAGTGGTTCTCTACTTAATAAAAGTAATACATTGTCATCAGTAATTGACAGTATCCTCATGTGACATGGACAGTAACTTACCTCCTCAGAAAATATCTCTCTATCAGCCCTTATGTAAATGAATTCAAAGCCAAGTTTCCTCTCATGGTCTACTGCCATTCTATTCTCCCTTTTCAAGGATTTTTACACATACAGTAAGCATACAGTTTCTAATCAGTGCCAACTTTGTAAAGTGGATGATAATTGGGAGCCTAATTCCTGTTTCTACTCCCCCTGTGGGTCCTAGTTTTCTTACAATTGTCTGCTCCGTCTAATTGAATGAATTGACAGAAAGTCGGTGTGCTGATTTAATGTTCTCTCTGCCATCTGAGCCATCGCTACTTCCATGTCATTATAAGTATGAAAGAGCATGCATATGCACAGCTACTTAAATGGAAATTATCTGATTGTGTGCTTTGACATTGCCGGTTGAAGCCAAAATGCCTGACCACTCGCATCAGAGCTCCTCTAGAGTGGAAGCCAGCACTCAGGCTGCTCGATCGAAGCTGTGAGGTACTGTTACCAATCGATGCTCCTTGCTCAGACGCTTGTCCAGGAGCATCTCAGAATCTCATCACTTACCTGCCCCTCCGGCTAACGCTTGTACTCAAAATTGCAATTATTTTGGAGGATGCAGCTCACGGGTTATACAAGATGTGACATCATCGCTAACTTTGGGAAGGGATCCCCAATTGGGCGGTCCACTTCTCAGCAGCTGCTCCTCTCACTTTCTCACCGTCTTCCTGCCTCTGCTCTATTATTTATTGACCATTACACATAGCTCAGTATGCAACAGTCTACCTTAGCCCTCAGTAAAGCTCAATAGTGCAGAGTTCACTCCCATTTTCTGGGAAAGGAGATGTCCATTGAGTGGCAGAGTGGTTTTATTGCAAGTAAAAAACAAAACTTTCCTGGTTATCTAAACTCCTGTACAGAACAGACACTCTGCTCTTTTAGTCACTCAGGTTGCTGTTGTTGGACCACTGTGATGTAACAGTGGCTTTCAGCTTGAATAAAACCTATTGCAAACTAGGGAAAGTGTGGATGAAAATTTGTTTCATCTCATCAGTGAATCAAATAGCAACTTAATGTACAAAGACATTGACGAGAGAAAGGTGCTTTGAGCTTCAAACAAAAGCTTTTTCTTTCTCAGAGATGTAGGAGGTTTTCAAGTAGATTTCAAGTAATTTTCCATGTTGTCATTATGCCAAACTCTATCGCATCCCTGATAGCATGAGTGCGTCAGGCATATTTCACAACTCAACACATGGAGTGTGTCGGTACACAGTCTTTTGCAGAATTAAACCATAACTAATTACTGTAACTTCGCTACCCCCCTGTGGTATCTGATATGTCTGGCCGTAAAATGACTGACCTATTTACCTTCCTATTGTTAGCCAGCTCAGAGCCGTGAATATTTCTCTGGGTCAAACACCCCGTGATCTTGAGTGTGTGTGAATTTAGCATGGACTATTAAACTGTCAGCTTCCACCACAGGGGCGAATACACTGCATGAAGCACAATGGTGATCATTTGACAAGAAGATAAAAGAGCTGAAGGAGCCAAATGGAAATCAGCTCCACAGGACTTCAGGTAGATGTATTCAAATTGCAGGAACGATTATGAGGCTACATGGGCAATGATGTTGGAAAGATGATAGTGAAAAAAGGCTTCTTGGCTTAAAGATCACAGAATTCTCACTTTATTGCATCTCTTTATTTAAATATTTCTAAGAGCACTTAAGGAAGTTCTCCATCCTTTTTCATAAAGTTAGAGATTAATGACAGGGTTGGTGTTTCTGCTGCAGAAAAGATGTTCTTTACTAAATACAATTATGAAAATAATATTCTATATCCTCAACATTTTATGATCAACATAGGGAAATTCTCATTTGATCAGTCCTGGGTGGTAAAAGGTGCGGTTAGCCCCATTTGAGGCAGTCTCATTGCAGTAGAGGCAGTCCCGGATGATTCACATTGAAGAGTTTAGAGAAGTGGCTGTATGCTGCTTTTTACTGGTGATGGGGACATTTGCCAAACCAATCAGTAAGTCCTCATTCTTGAAGCTTTCTCCATTGTAAAACTGAAACATACTATTTAAAAACCCCTCTCATAAAGGATCATTTTCAACTTTGAATAGCTTATCCAAGTGTGTTTTCAAGTGTTGCCAGAATGGGCTCCCTGTCCCTGCTGCCCCTTGTAACAGATGAGGAACATAACTCCCACTACAGCAGCAGTTCTCAGCAAGTTGTAGTAGTGAATGTTTTTGTTTCCAAAAATACACATAAATCGACCAAACTGCTTATAACCTTCATGCTTCATGGCGTCGGCATGGATTTTGTTTTCTGCCACTATTTGGGGGCTGTATGGTCCGTGTACATTTTGATGGTTTGTTTATTAGATTAAATCCAAAATGGCAGAAACCAGAAAACAACTTGTATTTTCGTTTTGTCCTCCCCGTCACCAGATGACTACTTCGCTGGGAGGAGAGGGGGGCAGCTCCGGGAGACGGACCTTCCGTTAGCGTACAGTAGCTGTGGCAACATCAGCCAGCTCAAACCCCAGCGCCGGGTATCTGATCCCGTGGGACGGCCCCGACTCCCTGCTGGATCAGCTAACTTTCTGTTGCAGCTGTTACACAACTTAGACACAGTGCCAGCCTGCTGTGACTACCGGTGCTTGGGTTTTCGCTGCTGAATGCTAGTTGCTACAGCAACCGCTAGGGATGTGTATTCCAAAATACTATTCTAATCACTAGGAACTAGTCGATTATTTTTCGCCGCATACCACCCGCCCGGCGAAGTGGTCTCCTGGTGGCGGCGAGGACAAAACGAAAATATGAGTTATATTTTTTGTTTCTGCAACTTTGGATTTAATCCAATAAACAAACTATCATAACGTACGCAGACCCTGTACCTTCTTCGTCTTCATCCTCTCATTTTGGACTGAGGGCAGATTGGACGCTACAGTGACTCACTATCACCTCTCGAGTTACAAGTGGTATTACAAGACATGATGGTTAGCATGCTCATTTCAGTAGATACATCTGTACAATACACAGACGTCTTTGACATAACGTCAACACTGTAACCTCTTCACATTCTGTTGATAATGTTAATTTTTTTAATGTTTTAAACTAAAATTCGGGCACATTGCACCTTTTAAAGTTAGCAGTGGCGATGGCTCTCCTTTGACAGGTGACAGATGTGAGGTGTACTAAGCAGCAGTCTGCTTACCTCAACTGCAGCCTTGGCTCGCTCAAACTCCTCCTCCAGGGACTGATGTCTGGACAGGAGGGCGCTGCCCCACCGCTGCTCCTTGCATAGGCGAGCCTGTCACACACACACATACACACACACACGTTTTATAATATATACATATATGCACAAACAAAATCCATTAAACATTTACACCCTCACATTCACACAAACACATCGCAAGCAAACACACACACACACATCCACATAGCACATCACTCTCACACACACATGCACACACACACCCAATCAGCCAGAGGGAGAGACAGGCAGGGAGAGTGTGCAGGGTCAGCCGTCTCCGCTTTCTCAGGGACGAGTAAATATCCCTGCCTCGACAAAGCCTCTGACATGCTTAGGAAGGCCAGCAGAATTACTACCGTCAGCATCTCGTCCTACCCCTCATCTGAATGCCATGCTACTCATCTAGCCTCTCGCAATTTCACTCTCCTACCCACTCCCTTTCCCGTGCACCTGCACATGCAATATCTGAAATATGCCTCTCAGTTAAGAACTTGCCTATAAAGCCTTGCTCTGCTGTGAAAATGAAAATAGACCAATTACACGCACGTGGGTTTGAGTGCGATGTAGTTTACACGATTCCACATAACACCTACACATTTAACTGCGAGGGGTAAATGATTTTGAGATACCCTTTCACGCTCAGATGTGATATGGCACTAGATTTTCTGTAAATAGCAGTGACTGTACATATTCCAGGACTAGCAAATCCATTACAGAGACTGAGGAATTAATTGCTCCATCATGTCAGTAGCTTCCCCCAGAAAGGGCCAGCCAGTACCTGTAACAAATCCCATCTCAACTGACGCTTATGCAAGATTAATTGAGGTTACTTAATCTCAGTATATAGTATGGACTCAGAAGAATTTCTTCAAATTTGGCACGAATGTCCACTTGGATTGAAGGATGAACTGATTAGATTTTGGTTGTCAAAGGTCATTGTGACCTTACGTCTGTCCAATTGTTGCAAAAGCGATATCTCAGGAACGCCTGGAGGGAATTTCAATGCATCTGATACAACGTCCAATTGGACTCAAGGATGAACTGATTACAATTTGGTGGTGAAAGTCACTGTGACCTCACAAAACACGTTTTTGTGACGTGTGATGACATTTTGGACAGATGCAGGTTGCTTCAACATCATCACGTCAAGGATAAACTTAGTAATATACAACACTTTATCACTTCTTGAATGTTTTGGGCGCTTCAAACTAATCGTATCTAACATTGTATGATTATCTGAGGATGGATTTTTCCTTAACGCTCAAATTTTTCAACCATTTTCACACGTCGGTTAAATCTCATGCAACACACGTGTTCCTTCTTTGCATGTATTTCCTGTTTGTGTTTGTACAATAACTGCTGAGTAGGAAACCAAAACGACTCTTTACAATATCTCCGTCAGCTTTTATGTAACTCCTGAGTTAAACAAATTTAGTGTTTGTTTGCCAATAACATTCTTCCATCTCGGACAGTTATCTTCAATCCCAAATCTATTATTTATCAGAATGCTGAAAAGGTGATGTATGTTTAGCTAGCTTGGTGAGATCAACACTAATGGGCTTAGAGTAAGGCTGCTGAATAATTCATCGGCTATTAATCTAATAATGGCGTCTGGAAACAAGACCCGTTATGCAGACCTACACAGAGACATCAACTCAGGAGGAAAGCACTTGACATTTGGACCTCGTAGCACCACAAAGCAACAATCTCAAGGCCAACAGTACTGTATATCTGGATTTCCTCAAGGTTGCCTTTTGGCTTCAATAGTCTCATCTTTTTTGGCTTTTAAGTCAAATTTTATGAGATGATGTGATGCTTTTTTTCTGGTACAAATGTATAAGTCTTTCAATGTAACATGAAAGGATGCATAGGGAGGCTTACATGTCTTCCACTAATATACTGCCTGTTGAGCTGAAATGGAAGAATTGTAGGCGTTAGGACAAAATGGTGGGTAAACAGTTCTCTCAACACTCAACAGTCGTCTCAGAAACAAACTTAAATATTAAGGCTACATTATCATGCATAAACATGCATTTGCTGAATAAACAAGTTAAATTAATCATTTCATTAAATGATTATGAGGGTTTAACCATCAGTCAGAACAATATGTTTGAGACATGTGAAGCTTTGTCACTTCAAAAGGATGTTGATTTCAAGTGCAGACAGCGCATACAATAATGATGATTACTGCCTGCTCCTGTCATACTGAGCACTTACTTGAGTGGATAAAGCAGATTCTGGCTCCACTTTGGTATTTGCTTCCGAGGAGTTCTTGTTCAATGGCTCTATTTGGGTTTTACAGTCTATGGACCTAAAGTAGAAGAGAGACAGGTGGACACATTGAACTCAACTTGATATGAATACAACATTTTTTATACTTTTCATAGTGTTGGTGATACAGTATCTCATTTGTACGCACATACGATTTCTCCACCTTGAAATCACTGCCAGCTTGGCAAATTTGGAGTTTTTGTACAGTTGTAAACCAGTTTTCTAGGGCACTTAAACTTTTGGGGCTATTTTTGACCCAATGTTCAGGGGCTTCCACATGAATGCAAACAACCGTATCGCTCAGGCAAGAACACTGATATTGGACAATTCCATAAAAGCCATGATTACGTTCAGTGTCAACGTTTTAAATTTCTACAATGTCTGCGACTGGCAACTACGTTATAGTAAATGTTGGGATAAGATTGTGGTTATGGCATGATAATTAGCCATGTGCTTCTGTTTGTTGCACGGAATTTTTTCAGAACAATGGTTCTGAAAATTGTTTTTGGGGTAACAGACTGATGGACAAATGAGCTTCTTTTGGTCCAAAGGGACATTTTTTTGGAATAACGTGTTTCGGAATAACAATGGGCCGCCCCCTTCTCAACACCAAAAAAATGAACAACAAATACTACTACCTCAACAACCAAATAAAGGACATTATATGGCTTGAGATCGCCCAGCAGCTGGAATACGATGAAGATGGTAATGTAGCTGATATTCACTTGGTAACGTTATATGTTGGTCACGGAAGGAGGCTAGCCGCAGCTTACGTTAGTGTCAGCATCAAATTTGGGGTCCCAGTAGTTTATGTACTGTGTAGTTAATGTTAGCCCCTTAAACATTCTCTGTCTGTGTTTTTGTTGTGCGAAGTGGACATGGCACTATTTAGGAGGAAACTCATTTGGCCTGATTTACGAAAAATGGAACACGGCAACGCCAATAATTTGCATCGGAAACCGGTGTGCATTGTATCCATGTTTCCATATTCCCACAAAGCATTTTTGCATTGCACTAGTGAGTAATGGCTTTTAGAGTGTGGTTAAGGATAGGCAACTAAAACACTTTTTAAACCTGCAATAATTGATTTTTTGGTCACTTGGGGGCAGCACAACAAGCTGTAAACACACAATGTTGGAAAACATATATAGCGGTTGTGGTGCAACTTAGCGTCATTTAGAGCTGAGTTTCTGGCCATCTTGCAAATGTAAGTTCAATATTCACTCTCCTTTTAACTCTTTAACTTTAACTATCTGATTCTTTAGCTGCTAAATGCTCCACTATGTAAACCAGTGTGTTTCAGACTTTCTCTGTCTGTCGTTTGGTGCTCGGCAGATAGCGTACAGTTGGTTTTTACAGCTTGTTTCCTTCTGCTGAAGCCAAAAACAATGTATGAGAGTGATAAGAGTCGCCTAAGACAGTAAAAACAAAATAATGAGCTGATCATTACAAGCAACCCATTTCACACACATCTAGGCATGTGATCCATTGTTAATATTAAAAATAATGATTAACTGCTCAGGACAAAACCTACCACAGAAACTCATTGGATGAATTTTTAGAAGAACGCCGTCTTTCCATCTTCCATTTCCTGTTGCCGTTCCTCTCAGGGTTTGGGTTCAGCTCTTCCCATTTATCCAACGGTGAACCAATGGTAACTGGTGACAGTAATAACATAATTAAGAATAAAATAATAATAGAATCACAAAACAAACAAAATTGACAAAAGAGGCATATTAAGTGAATTTGTTGCACATGAAAAACACCCTCACATTTGATCAAATGAATCACTCTAAGTCTAAATTTCACCTCTGAAATATCATTCACCCTCAGGACACTCTGTTATCTGTTAATTTGGACAAATGCTAATGTGTTTTTAGCTTTGTGAAAAGGGAAAACATTTCAATTTTGTCATTAAGCAATAACACTAATTTAAAAAAGGAACTAGTTATGTTTTCCATTAGTTGAAAAGCAAACCTTTTGACACCAGATTACAACCACTAATGGAGTCTTTTCTGTTAGGACAGCGAGCTGATAATTAATGCTGTGGGTGTCTAAACAAAAACATCTGCCCACAATCCTAACACGACATTAAGTTTTACTTGTAAATGTCGCCAGTGTTATAATCAATCTCACTGCCATAAATTATTCACCACACTGTAGTTTGGCTCAGTCTGCATAATTAGTTCTCATTGAAGACTTTAACCTCTTCAACTGGCAAATAGAAAAGTAATTGGCCGTTTCCTCTTAATGTCTTTTAAGATGATCCCTTTCATTACAGTAAATTGGCTTGATCCTTCTTTGGTCTATCTCGAACGTGTGCGAGGTCAGCTCTTCAGGGGATGATGGAAGTCGGGAGTTGTTGGGGTATGTAGGGGGCTTTTGAGAAACTGGGTGAGGTGGTTGCCAGCAAAGAGAAGCAGGGCAGGGGACTATGTGAAATGATATGAATTCATTTTTATAGATGTGTATGATATTGTATGTATATGATATTTCAGAATAGATCAGGTGAAATACACACTGAAAGTGACAGAAATAAAGGAAAACATTTCACGTTTTTCTGTTAAGTATAAATTCACCCTTGTACATTTAATGCACTGCTGCATGCGGTATAGCTGCGTTATTAAGTGATACCAAGTTACTGATGGCTGGTCTGCATATGCCCATATATAGCCCATAAATAGCATATTAGGAATGTCTATACTTGTGGCTCTTCTAAAAGGTTGTGAGAAATCCAAAGTTTACAATCCGTCTCTACCTGAGTCTAGTGACGCCCTCTCTGGGGTCCTCATGTTTTGTCCTGTCTGTTCAACTTCCACCTGGATCAGCTCCGTCTCATCCGTCTTCTTCCTGTGAGGGTTGTTCTTCTTCTGGCTGTTGACCCGGGACGACAGGGGGCTACGCTTGTCTTTGCTGCTCCTCCTCTCGCCAGGTTCACTGAGATCCAGCAGGTCCAGTGTTGAAGACAGAACTGTGAGGGACATGACAGTAGTTTAGTTAACCAGCCGAGACAGCGTGTGGCTGGCATTGTTTTCAACTTGTGAGTCTGTGTGTGTGTCGTCATGGCATCATGTGGTCCTGGAGACACCTACTGTAGAGGGAACTACCACTGAAGCGGTTTTGAGTACTTTTCCAGGTGTCTATGAAAAGATTTTGTCAAAGCGATAGCATCACAACCGTGCAGGATGCAGTCAAGAAACTTTACAGGTGTGTAGTTGAGATAAAAATTAAGGCGGAGTTCGAAGATGGGTGTGGTCCAAGCAAGGGCGCTGGAAGTAGAGGGTGTGAAGAAGGTAAGGGGCCAGTCTATGAGAGAATGAGCCTACTTCTCACTTCATTTATTACCTCAGTAAACATTGTAAACACGAGTTTATGGTCTTAATCGCTAGTTTCAAGTCTTCTTCAATACAGCATGATGTTCATTTAGTAAATTATGGTCCCATTTAGAGTCAAATAGACCATAAAGCAGGGTATGCTTTAGGGCGTGGCTAGCTTGTGATTGACCGCTACCACGGCGTTGTCCGGTCTGGGAGTTGTCCATGTTTTCGTCTTACAACTTTAACCCTTTCACAGTGTGTTTTCAGTTCATGAAAGTTAATTGTAACATTTTGGTCACCCAAAAATGTCTTAGTCAGCATTCGGTTGTAGCTCCATCTTAGCTCCATTCTCTCGTGTCACTACTGGTTGCAAAAAAACAAGATAGCGACGGACAAAATGCTGAACTCAAGGCTTCAAAACGGCAGTCCACAAATGTACGGGTGACGTCATGATGACTACGCCCACTTCTTATAAACAGTCTATGGTCGCAGCTGGTGTGATCCCATCGCAAGATGTCTAGTTTAGTTTGTTTTATGTTTTATGATTTCTAACCAGGATTTTTTGGGGAATCTGAGCAAGAACAACTCAACAGTTTCACATCTTCCCCTTGCATGAGGGACATTAACCAAATGTAGTGTAGATTGCACCAGTAATATGATTTCAGTGGTTATTGTCGGTTCATAAAAATGCTTTAACTCCATCTGGGATTTTATAAATGGGAAGAAATGCGTAGTTTCACTACTGATTGAGTTCTGAAGCAGGAAAAGTGCAGTTGAATTGCACACAGTTTGACTATTCAAACATGCAATTCCCAACGTTTTATTACTGAGCAAATTCAGTGTATCATATTATAGTATTCAGGTAGAAAAACAGTTTCAATCTCTCATTCCCTGCTGCTTTTTCTCTCTATTCTTTTGATGCCTAAAATTAATGCTCTTTGAAATTTGAGACGTGAGATTTATCTGTTCAATTTCTGAATGATGGTCATCTGGGTGATTTTTATTCTTGAATATCAAATAGTTGTGCTTTAATTTTGTTGTTATGACAAGGTTGTTCACTCTCCGGGGTTTTTGAGATTCTTCAAGCTTGTATCATATTTTCGAAGCTTTCCTTTCTCTTTGTAATGAGAAAATAGAACGACAGATTCCCATTATTGTGCTGGATGAAGCTTTGATTTTGATCTACACATTTTCTGACATGGCGAGTTTAGCTGTCAAGGGTACTTAAGCTGTCACGGTTTTGCCCCCTGGGTGGACATCTAAAAAATTTGCTGCTGCTCTTTTCATAGAATCTAAATATACTTCAGGCCACTGCACCGTCTGATAAGGAAAGGCAGCCCCTCGAGGAGCTCCAGTCTGGTCAATTAAGTAATTCAATCGCAGGTTGTTAGAGCGGCAAAGAAGGACAGAGCCTTCTGTCAGGAGGCTCAACTTTTGTCTGTGCTGTTGTCCAGCTTCAGGACTGCAGACTCTGTAACAGTGTTACGATTCTGAGCCAGGTTTCATTAAAAGAAGAAGAGGATGTTTGGTTTGTGTAATTATTGGGATGAATTCAAAACCTCAGGTAGTAGCAGAATGTAAGCATCTTGTTTTCTTCTTCAGGGGGCTTTTTTTATGTGCTAGATTTCTTGTCACATCTTGTTTATTGAATAGTTTCTGTGTTTGTAATGATTTCTTGTATTTGAGTCAAAAGAGCAGTGAGCTTTGCTCTGCAGCTGGTTTCCAGTGTTTGCTGTAATTTTCAGACCGCATCCTTGGTTATTTTCTGGAAAAGAATATATACAGTGCTGCAGCTGCAGGAGGACAGTAGTCTTACTCATATGTGAATATATATCTTGCAACTGAAATTACTAAATTAATAAATAAAACAAAAGCAGGCAAGGTGAAAAGCACACAAAGATGCCTAATTCTGGGTGATATTTTTCTACTTAATATCATTATAATGGGAAATTTGTGAAATTTTCTGTGAAGTGCATTTTTCCTACTGGTTGTCATTAATTTCTTGCCTCCAAGGTGAACATTATTATATCTCCTAAATACATCATACACATTACATTGTCAGTGTAATGCACACATTGTACATGAAGCACATGTGGGGTTGTTTTCTATGTTAACATGCATTAATTTGGGAGTTTCTAATTAGAGATGCACCAATCCGCTTTTTTTCAATTCTGATCAGATTACGATACCTGAATTTGGATATCTGCCAATACCAATATAATTCCAATATCAGAGCTCTTTTTGCATAAAATTTGCATTGCAATAACATTTTGCATTAAATTTAAATGTATTCCAAAGCAATTTGAACTTTAGGTTAAGTAGGCTTCACACACAAACCGTTTGGAAAAACTTAAACAAATCAAGCGCAGAGCAATTATCAACTACTAGTAAATTTCTATACATGAGATCAAAAGTAATTCCAAGAGGAGTGCAACGGCAAATTGACAATTCCTTCTCCTTCCTAAGGTTTTCAAAGTGAATATTTGAAATGAAAGTACTCGAGCTGTGTGGAGAAGTAAATATCTACACTATCAAAAAACCCAATCGATTAAGTCAAAAACAACAAGGAGCATGACTGCTTCTTTAAATCTGCTTTGTTGCAAAATAATGTGTGGTGTTGCCAGATGTTTTATACACACAAATTAATTTTGATCAAGTGATAAAAGGCGAGGCCAGAGATCTGTTTGTGTCAGATGTTGAATAGAGGAAGGGGATGAGAGGTTGCTATGGTTACCATGCAGAGTTGGAAATCAGCTGGAATAGCGTTACATATACGAGAACTTAGATCATTAATACCCACCAGAAGTAACCTAAAGGGTGGATGGTTTATTGAGAGCACTGCAAGTGACTCTCACTGCCTGTTTCATGAGCTGAAAGACAGAAAATGTGATAAAAGAAACGGCAGGCCGGCCGTGTTTTCCCTGTTGAAAGCCAGGGGACCGTTACTGTGAAAATACAGATAGTAATTACGATAGTAATGTGTTGTTTATCATGTTTATCTCCCATTCTGGGTTTAGAGCAGCCACTCAATCTCCGTGCTAAAGATGCTAGTGTAGCTAACTACCTTCTTTGCAGACGTAACATAGCCGGAGAGACACTCTCCACCCTTATTACATATTTATATGGATCGATACGTGGATCGGTAACCTGAGTCTAATATCAGATACGTGAATCCGATATTGGATCAGATTGGTCAGAACTCTATTTCTAATGATCTTTATCATTGCCTCCTGATTTTTATGAACCTACGTCTGTGAAAAACATTGTGAACCAAACACAAAGGGTGGCAGCTGTCGCCTTAAAGTCAGGTTTAGGTGAGATACAGTAAGATGTTCATAACACCAGTAAAACAGCCTTTTTATGTATTGGTTATTTGAGGAACCTACAAAGTTTTCTCCCCCATTTCCCAGGACCCTGACTGTGTCCTTTGTACAAAGCGAGCTCAAAACTACAGACACATGACTGCATAATTGGCGTGCTGCTGTTTCATGACAACCAACTGAGAGCATTTGTTGACTGAAATCTCTGCGTAATTAGAGAGTATGCTAGTCTTCCATGCCTTATGCTCTTTAGAAGACAATTACAAATCAAGGGAGACACACTCCTGGGGAAGGTTGCCTGAAGAGTTTTCAGCACCAAAAAGAAACACAAGCTGTTCATAAATAGGCAATGATGTCAAAAATGGTTTGGCCCCCTCGGGTCTACTTGAAACGATGAGGCTGGGCAGACTATTGCACAAGTTTTCCTCCTCAAATGGGTATTTTAACTGGATGCTTGTATACTGTATATTAATCTAATGGATAAATAGTTGCTCTGTGGTGGCCAATGATCTGATCAAATAAATATGTCTTTAGCTTTTCAGATTTTCAGCTCTACAACATAATAAGGACAGAAATGATGTGGTAGTGAGAGGGGCAATGACATAATACAACCATTGAGAGTCGAACCTCTCAGATTAGAAGTGTTACTGAGTTACCAAGAAACCCACAAGAAAGTTCAACTGTGTCTGGATATTAACTGACCATTTTCTACAGTTGATAGTGGCAGTTTCCTGTTCAAAATTTGTATTGAAACAATAGCCGTGTTTCCATTCAATCGTCCAACGAATTTTAAGCGAACTTCTGAAAGACATGCAAATTAGGCCCGTTTCTATTAACTAGTTTGGAGCAAATAAACTCAGGCATAGTTTGGTCAGAGGTTGACGCTATAGGCTACTAATGGCTGTAATCCTTCAGTAAACAGAGTAGAAGAAGACACAGTTTGCGAACCAGAAACAAAACAAGTTAGCTCTTGGCCATCTAACCCATATACAAGATAATATTGGAGAGAGGTCTTCGGGAGTTTGTTTCAATTGAGCAAGTTTTAATTGTTCTTTCACGTCATGTCATGGCAGCTAGTATTGGCCGTGTTTCATGCCGTTCAGAGACGAAGACAAGCATTCGCACCTTATGGGAATATCCAAGAAGACACCGATAGCAGAAACAGTTGATCAGTCATTTGAGTTAAATGTTCGCTACGTTAGAATTTATTCGGCAAAGGTAAAAACCACCTCAAGCGAGCGTAAAAACTAGGGCTGGACCTCCAAATTTGGACCTTCAAATCAGTATCATGCTTACTAGAGCCACTAGGCTAAGATTGGGCAATCGCTGTTCAAGGTAAGTGTGTCGCTAATGGTCAATTGGACATTTCCTAATAAGACAACATTTAGATTTACAATATTATATATTGAGCAAACGATACGTTTCAAGAGCGAAGAGATTGATCTCTGAAATCTCAAGCAATCAATTGTGTTCAAGTGAATTCAAAGGTGAGAACCATTGTGTCTTTAGAGTATTCCTGTGACTATTGAACCAGCATGTTAGAGCCAAGCGCTGACAAAAGAAAGAAAAGATTTTTGAGAGCAAGTACAGAGGAGAGGGGATTCTATGCAGCGAGGGGTTGTTGATGATGAGTTTCAGCCTACGTCGGCAAATGAGTAGCGATGGATATCCTAACCAGAATGAGAAGGACACAGCTCTGTTATTTCTTCTCAACAGGGGCAACCAGCCGATTAAGTTTGTTTAGAGCTTCAGACTTATTCTCATTTTCTTACTTAAATTTAAAATTTAAGTAGACATTTATTTGACAAGTGTATTTCTAAACCATAGATACCCATGAAACCAATTTATAATTCATGACAGGGTTTTTAAAGTTCCATCAACAGGCAAAAAGTCCTCAACCTCAAAATCAGACGAAGTTAAAACTGAATGCAAGAGAGAGCACAACATGGTGTAGGTCTCATGTGGATTAGCACATTTGAGCTGGTAATTATCATTCATTATTGATTTCCTTTGCTTGCTAATTCTTGTTTAGTGTTATTCAGTGCCAGTCCATCACAGTGTGAAAACAGATTGACAAACAATCACGCCTAAACTCCTCTTCACCTGCATGTGTTTAGACTGTGGGAGGAAATCAGAGCAGCTGGAGGAAACCCAAGTGAACATGTGGAGAATGAGAAAACTGCTTACAATGTTTGAACACAAGATGTTCCTCTTCCATAACCACTTGGCACTAATGATTTCATGTACAAAGAGTTGCGTTTAAATGGCACATACCTCTACAATATTGCATATAGACTACATAATTAGACAGGATCTGACCATTTTGGGAATTTTGAGATTCATGACCTGTTATCATAGGCCTACGTCATTGTCAGCGGGAGCAGCAGGAGGCACTGGGAAGACAGAAGGTTGAGAGTTTCCCACAACATTTGCCCATACTTTGCTCGCCTGAATCAGCACAGTCAGTGGCCAGTTTGGAGATGACACATGTCAGCTGTGCAATCTGGTTCTGCAAATCATTGTCACTCAAAAGATGGTGCAGCTCAGTGATCAAGCTCCCATCCATGTGGAAACCGAGATGGCACTTGGCATCTGTTAAAGTCAGAAGATTCAATTTCTCAACACCTACTTTGACCTAGTTGACTTTATAGTTTATTCATTGAAAAGTGTGCAGTACACATTATGTAAGATAAGAAGATAAGATAGGATATTCCTTTATTAGTCCCACAGTGGGGACATTTGCAGTGTACAGCAGCAAAGGGGAAAGTGCAAAAACAAGAAGCATCAGCTAACACAGTAAAAAAAAGAGCTGAGCAAAGTGAAACAAAATATGAATCATTTAGATAGAAGGAAATGTAAAAATAGGAGCATTATATACAGTATTGACAATAAACAGACTATTAAAAAATTACATTTCACATGTGCTGTACTGGTATCAAGCTGTTGCCCTCATGTGTAAACAGTAAACAGTTAATGTTCAGATAGATTAAGCTACAAGGAAAATCTCATTTGCCAGTTTGGGCCAATGCTTTGAATAGTAGCAGGTGGGGTGTGGTACTCAATAAGCTATTATTAACATTGTTTCATTTTTATCTATAATTACGATTCATACTGTATAATGCAGGGCCTCTGCCCAGTTACACCGATAGAAGGAGAATAAGAGTAGAACAGGACGGAACTGACATTCCCATTCAAATCAACGTAGTAGGATGGTCAGAGCGGCGACCATTTTTATGTGTACCCTTGCCAATATTGTAGAGGTATGTGCCATTTGTAGCGATCTAACTTCCATATAAACTAAACCGACTTACGATAAGTCGCGGAATCGCTGAGGTGAGGTTTCACAGTAACGAATAAAACGAGCAGTGGAGTAGTAATGTTACGAAGCATAGCGAGCACATGAGTAAATTTTAACAACTTAATGCTTCATCCACACGCTCTTGTCACAGCGTAGGAAACCACATTGCTATCGCCAGATGAGTGACAACTTTGTTTGGCTCATTTTCTTTAACGAGTGTAGCATTAAAGCATGGTGGAATTAGCAAGCTAGTTTGCTAACTAGTGGACAGCTGGCTAGTTAGCTAGCTTGCTAATTCCATCATGCTTAATGCTACACTGGATATAGAAAATGAGTCGAACAGCAGGCTGGTGGCCAGCGGGATCTTAACGGTCCCTCCGCCTCACTCGCCGCCACTCCGGAGAAGGAAAAGCTACCCAGCTAAAGCGACCACACAATACGGCCCCACTGACGTGTTGTCATTATAACAACTAACAATAAATCGTCATTTTCTTTCGTACTATTCAAATGACCACAGGAAAAAGTTCAATATCCATTCTACTCTTATTCTATTTCTATAGTGACACCACATTGGTCTGTAGTGACCCCTCAAACTTAAGTCTCACATTTTACCTCTGAATAAATGACGCAAAAATGGCTTTATGCTTGGCTGAGGTGGAAAAGTTGGTGGTTCAATGGAAACACAGAAATAAATCATGATATACATGAAACAAACAGAAATGCCATATTTACATCATGTTTTCTATATTGTTTTCCACCATGAGGTTTAACTGTCGCTCTTTTCATTTCATCATCTCGTAGCTGCCTCTTCTTCTGCAGTGGTTTAATGGCACAGGAGAATTAGTGCAACCAACTGTTTATCTCGATGCACCCAAATCCTAATACTCGCATAACAGTAGTATTACAGTAATGGATGGAAGCACACATTAATTTGCATTTTCTTTTGCCGATTTGCCGGAAATTTGGTTAAAATGTTCTCTACATTTGGATGAAAACCGAACTATTATCAAAAAAATAAAAAATGTTGTTCAAAGGCCTAAGTGGTTGAAAACAGATGTCAGTGATGCACTTCTCTGAGAGTATTACTAAACAGAGAGAGAGCAAAGAGACCCACAGTGATTCAGTCAAACAGGAAACAAGAATGAACCTCCATTAGAGTCGGTATTGCATTTTCCATTGAGGAGCCCTTTTTAAATCGAGCACATAAATAGCCGGACATATCCTGTTTAATTATGTACTTCAGATATACAATGAATTACTGTGCAGGCAGCCATGCATTATCGGTTGAAAATCAAACTCACGTGGTTACTAGAGAGCTTTGTTTTGTTCTGTTTCTTTTTACATGTAAAAAACATCACATAACATACTCTTTGTGTTGCTGGGTACAGTGATCATTGGTATGATGCTGTGCGTAATAGACACATGTGTCAGACGAATAAGAATCACCCTCCACAGTATTGTTGCCATGGCTGATAAAAGCATGTTAACAGGAGGCAACGTCCAATGTGTCATTCAAGTCCCTCACATGTTAACAACCACAGCATGATATCAAAGATATACTGCAGGGTAATAGTACATTTGTATACCATATTATTCTATTAACATGAAGCCTGGTCTTCTTGGTTAAAGGGCATCTTAAACCCAGTTTCCACCGCAGGAATTTTGCCCCAGAATTAGGAACCTTTTAAGGAACTCATTGCGTTTTGACCACAGGTACCAGGGTCTAAATTAAGTTTACCCCATAGATACTACCCCCGCGACCACCAGCAGCACTCATCCCATGTCATGTTGCTTTTTCATACGTCAGCGGATTAATTTGCTTAATCTTTGCAGGTCTTTAGACCGCTATGAAACACAGACAACAACAGGCTGAAGGAATCTTTTAGTTCCTTGAAAAGTAGTCCCGGATCTAAAATTACCAGGATCTTCTTGGTGGAAAAGGGGCTTTAAACAGCAAATGACGTGTAATACTGGGTAGTTCTCTACGTATGTTTTCACATCGTCAATTAGATAGACTTTTTTGGAGACTGAAATTTTCTGTACTGTACCGGCTGTGTTGGAAGTCACTGGGCGGGAAACCCCATCACACTTGGTCTCGCAGAGGAAATCGTCGATGGAGGGACTTAAAAGCGGGCGGCTCTCTTGTTGCTCACTCACCAGCTGTAACGGCAAACAGACAAGACAGTTCAGACTCTCACTGAGCATGAAACTCCCATCGTACAAGAGTCCCTGGTATGTTAACATGAAGTGAAGTTCAGTCCTTTTGGGCATGATAGAGATGACACCAGTGGCCCTATACTGACACATCCTTGCACTGCAAAATGGTTACACATGTGTGTCTTTTTAGGAAGATAACACACATTTGTGCTCCTTTGCAGCACATCATTTATTCACAGTTGAAGTGATTCAAGTGTGTGTTGATCCACTCAGGTGTCAGGGATGTTAAGAGTTTGTACCTGACTGGGTTAATGTTTATGTGAAGAGCACAGAGAGACTTGACATGTAACCAAGACCACATTCAATCATGCACTGTGTATTTTGAGTCATAGTAAGGTCCAGTGGCTGCTCTTCGTGTGGCAGTAATGTTTGAACACTGGCATATGGTTGTATTGCTGCATTATTATGGGATTTGTTTTGAGTAGTAGCTGATGTTTCCCAAATTTGCAGCTACAGCCAACTTCTTTTTAAAGCTTTTCTGACAGACATCAAAACACAGCTGCTGGCATCTTAATCACACAATCACATCGTTATGTTTGCATGCACACACAACACGGTAATTGGAAAATATCCGTGTAAGGCAGGAAATTGGACCATGTTTTTACATGCACTGTAATTAACTGGTTACTGTAAAACCTGTCTTGACATACAGCGGGTCTGCTGTGAGACATCTCCCCAACCCCCCCTACCGTATTTTTGAAAGCAAACTGGCGTTTTTTAATGTGTTAGTGACGCCGCTGTTGCCTGCAGAGCTGGTTTCTTTTTCCATTTTTTTCAGAGCATTTGCACAGATAGTGCACTGAGGGGACAGGCTTTGTAGTGAGAGAATACAGTTTTCCTGTGAACATGTACAGTACAGTATGGGTTTGAATTTTACTGTTCGAGCTGTGGAAACCAGTTTTAGTTGCAGTTTTAGTCAAACTTGGGTGTAAAGATCCTGCACACCCACACAGTGTTTTCATTATCTGGCTGATTAGATCTCTTCTCAGGTTGAAGTTGGGTCTAGCGCTGCTGAAATTACGTTAGGTCACTAAGTAAAGAATAACGTACAGTGAGCCGTTCATTGCTGTGAAATAAACCCCAACAGGGCGATGCGGCACCCTGACGTGCCTGTGTCTTGCATCGCCCTGAAGAGATTTATTTCACAACAATGACTGGCTCGCTGTACATTATCCCACTTATTACACGGCTACTAACTTAAGAAATCAATAATTTGACAAAAACTGGTCCACCCGTGTCCGTCATCAGAACTGCGTCCATAGCAATGGTCTGTTATACATAGCACAGGTCTGCTATAAAAAAATAACATACCGTAGAACGCCGTGACTGTCCAATCAGAATCGAGTATTTAACAAAGCCATGTAATAAACTACATTAACCAATAAGAACGATAAAATAAACATTGGCGAATATTCACCTTCGGTTCACTTCCATTCTATGCGAGGAAAGGGGCGGAAAAAGCATGTTTTCATCTTTTCGAGTTCATTCTGGTGACCTTAGACCGGCCAAGTTGCGGCCTCAACCAATAGCAAAGACGCGTGTGTGGTTCACCCATGGATGTGTTATAGACCTTATATCCATCCATCCATCCATTATCTGTAACCGCTTATCCTATTCAGGGTTGCAGGGGGGCTGGAGCTGATCCCAGCTGACATTGGGCGAAGGAGACTCCAGACTATCACGGGGCTTATAGACCTTATATATAGTTTTATAATACATCCATGGGTTGAACCCACTTGGTACTGCCCACTTTCAGCATGAATATCGTGATGGTCACTTGTCTGCATTAGCACATGTGTAACCGTTCCCCAACTCTCCCACCGTAAAGGTGCGCACAAACCAGATTTTGTCTTGGCAAAGTTTTTAACGTGTGGTGTGCAGGACAGGAAATGGCAAGGCTAGGGTTGTAAATATAAACTGCAAGAGCTAGCATGGCTAACATCATCATTTTACAAGTTGTAAGTTATGTGACTTCTTATCAAATCTATTTATTGTCATTAACCTCTATCACTGTCCTTGCGCTTACTACAACCAATCAGCATCCCTCCTTCTCTGCTGCTTGTTTTAATTTGCCATCCATTAATATAAATATGACTATAAACAATGAATATTTCCTGAATGGGAGGTCAATCCCACTCCATCTTTTAAACTAAGACCTCTAATCGGGTATGATAAGTGAAAAAAACTGTGTGATTGGACCAAAGGTGCATAGGGTTTTTGATATTTAGGATTCTACTTTTAGATACAAGGAAACAACTGCAAACATCTGCCATTTATTTGCACTGCTTTTACAGTGATACTTTCCTTGTTTTAAGTCTTTGTTATGCAGATATTAAAAAAACCTGTTGGAAACTCATATAAGTGTACACAATTAATGAAACTGTGTCTCTCATTTACATTTTATTTATGAAATCAGATTACTACAGAAAGATGACCAGGTTAGAGAATGACCATTGAGAGAACCACTGAGATGAACTGGGCTGAGAGAAACCTGCTGGATATGTCCCAAACAATAATTGCTTAACCATTATTGCCTATCTCACCTTCCAATCCATGAAAATGCAAATCACCTTGCTTGTGATGCACCAATTTGTGGGCTTGCCAGTGCAGCTGCAGAATAGGTTGCATCCAATTCATTACTGATACTCTGAAGCCTGAAGATACTCCAGGTGCAGCTGGCCACAATTTACAAACCAATAATTTATAATTTGGAGGTGAAAACCAGTTTTGTCCCGTAGAAAGCGCAAGCCACCACTTTTGTCAGCCTGTGTAGCGTGCATATACATAATGCTGGCAGCGAGGAAACATGACATTTACTATTGTAGCTCTCCAGGCCATGTTCGCAAGCAGAATGTTAATGAAGGTGCTAAAATCTTAATTACCAATCATGGAATGGACTGCACACAACCTGCCATATGCTTCATATGAAAGGTGCTGAATGGGGTTTTCATGGTAAGTAACACTGTAGGTGCCCTTACAATTACAAATGTATAGTATATCCATCCTGTGTGATTATAGTATGGATAGTATAACATTTAACACGTCTTTTGTTGAAGTTGGCTTTACACCTTCTTTGTGGGTTTCCTGCATACCCCACTGCTGTATGTGTGAAAATCCGTAATGGCAAAAATGGTTCCAATTTTTCTTCCTTGAAATATTTTTCCTTTCTTCTGACCTTACTAAAAACCCAATAAGTAGAAAAGTATTGAAGTGGAAACTAACTGGGAACCACTTTTGATGAAATACAGAAAGACAAGTACAAAAATGACCATGAAACATTGTTCTTATACCAAGTAAGGATATATTTCATGTTTTTTATGCTATCTGGACTATGCATGAACAAATACTCAGCTCTGTTTGTGTTATTTAGCCTACCCTCATTGATAGAAAATGGGTGGACAAAATAATAGAAACACCTGTCAGTATAATGCAATACAGTTCAAAAGCTCCACAAACTGCAGCCTCTAAAATAATCAACAAAAAAAAATTCTAATAATACAAAAATCTATAGTATATTTACTAGGGCTGGGAATCACCAAAGGCCCCACGATACAATATAATCATTATACTTGTGTCATGATATTATGATAAGATATATTGCGATTCATTACCTTTTTTCAACTGCAAATTAGTTTGTTTGTCAACATCTGTTGTATCTAAAGAGATACAGTTTTCACTTCGTTCATCACAGAGATTTTTCTGAAATTGACCATGTCAATTTTTCCTTGCCAAAATTTTCCATAACTTTGGAGCCTTATTTAATATTCTTCCCAACACGCTAACATGACATGGTCAAATTGATTCATTAGGTTTCCTAGTTTCATATAATACCAGTATCTTCACTCTAGCTTTAAGACTATCGCGATATGCTGTATCGATTTTTATATGGGATTTGGATATGGGAGTCATAGTGTGACGTAAAAAGTACTATCATCACCAATCACAGATACAGTGCACATGAAAATTCATTATACAGTTTATAACCATGTTTTATCTGAGATCCCAAACAGAAGTAATGGGTCATTTTCTGTTGTGGTCCTCTGAAACATGTCATCAGTTCACTATTGTGTCTATAAGCAATTCTCATAAAATATGGAAATGTCATGAAGGTGTTAAAAAAATGTTATGTATGTTTTTTAGCTATTAAAGGCTTAAGCCACAAAAGAGAAAACTAATGATAATTCATTAGTTGGATATTATGAATTTTGCTTCATGCACGTCTGAACAACAGAAGTGTTTCTTCACTTAATAATGATGTCCAACAACAGAGAGGAGTGAGATGAAGAAGATGATGATAACTAGTTTGGAATAAGTTTATTTGCTGTACAAAAGAAAAATAGCAGAAACTTTTGCAGCAGACAGAAAACCTTTGAAAAAAGTACATGAATAATATCCAGCGAGGGGTCATTACTTTGCTGCGCTGCAAGAACGCTGACCCAGCATAGGTAATTAGAGTTTGTGCTGTTGTGGTGTCAGAATAAAGCTTTGGTTCATGGGAAGTCTCCCAGTGTGAAGTAACCCGATTTCACCCTCCGCTGCTGCCGGCCCATGCATTCTCCCCCAATTTTGGACCGCAGCGACAAATCATAGGATGAGAATACACCAGGGTAGACTTGTTTTTAAAGGTCGAATTTATTCGGTGATTTACGGTCTGTGCTTTGAAAAGTGTAATTGAGTCTGAGTGAAGGCTGAGCCACCGCTGACTCAGTTACAATTGTTAGTGTTGTGAAAGAGGCAGCTGCCTCATTTCATCTTCAAAACTTCACGAAACCTGAATAATAACCACTCAACTGTTGGCCTTTAATGGAAGAAATGAATCATTTCAAACGGCTTCTGTTGCTTTAATTAGATGATTTTTACCCGTATTGAGCTGATTTAAACACAACCTAAAACATGTACAGTAGCAGAAATAATTAAACTGACAGACCCGACGCCGGCAGCGAGCGGAGAGGAGCCCTGCTTGTCATTCAGAGAAAACAAAAACAGCAGCATTCATCCGCCGTGCTATCATTATTCACCACATCAAAACACTTTTTCCCTTTTAGCCTGCGTGTGTGTTTGTTGTTGATGGGAGGGAGGTATAGTGGTCTAGCTCACTGTGTTGTGTGTAGGCTGCTGTGTATATGTTTGAGAAAACTGGCTTCTTTTATCTTTTAGAATATTTTAACTGTCTTATTTCATAATATAGATTTGGTTCACTCTCCCATGCAAACATGCCTGGCAGGTGTTGTGGGATATCTGATACTTTTACGTCAAGACACTTACAGCATAAACAGTTAATTGATTTGTCAGATTGACAGAACATTAACCTGCAACAATTTTGATAATCGATTAATCTATCATTTAAATTATTTAATTTATTGAGCAACAATTCAAAACTTCTGTTTGTGACAATTTTCTGTCTTTCTTTCTGTTATTGGAGCCCTGTAGAAAAATACCACTTAATCGATTCCTGTGTCCCCTACAGTATGGTCCTGGAATTATGATTTAATAAGGACAAGGTATTTGTTTATTACGGTTTATTAAGGCTTTCAAATGTATCAGTAATGTATCTACTAATGAAATCAAATGCAACCTAATACACTACTGTACAAAGCTATAATGTTTAATAACAAGAAAATCTACAGGAATTACACCAAAATTTAGCGTAACTTTGCAGTGTTATTTAGCATTCTTCTAGTTTGTACCAATCGATTCCTTAGGTTTTATAGTTTCATATGATACCAGTACCTTCACTCTACCTTTAAGACTGACCAGTACAACCTCTGAAAGACAGGATAGTGCACTGTTAAGAGGTTAATAGTTTATATAATAAAAGATAGATACTTGACATGTATCGATACAATATTGCCACGCAAAATATTGTGATACTATGCTATATTGATTTCCACCCCCAACCCTAATCTACAGTATGATATATTATTGATATTTTACATTATAGATAATAAATAATAATACAAATATAAGATTTCCTTCTGTTTTGTTGTGTTTTAAGATTCTTTATGTAAGACATTTTTCTGTTTTTCCTGAATTCAACAAATCAAATGTAGCTCCATCCAAACAGCTTCTCAGCTGACTGGTCCGTTCAACATAAATGCAGCTGAGCTGTATGAATATAGTGTACTCTTGTGCAGACATGGTAGCTGAGGATTGGACGGGGAGAATCTCTTAACGATGTAAATGACATTCATAAATGAACATGCTCGCAGTGGAACCAGAGAAACATCTGTCAGTGAATAACATTTTTTGTGATGCTTGTGAAGCATCTATTTTAGGGACATCTGAGAGTTACAGTGTGCATTAAACAGAGGTGGACTGTTAAACCCCTGCAGTCTGTGTGAACGTTCCCCTAATGGTAGATGACCTTGGATTTCTCCACTATTTGTTTGAGCAATAAAAATGTTTTCTTTTGGCAGACTGAAGGCTTCCCTAAAGACTCACTGTTTTTGATGTTGTGAGTGATTGACTGAAGGTCAGCTCTGTCAACGCAGCAGCATGCTGGACAGTTATAAGCAGCATGCCAAAAATCTTTAAGTAATGCATTTATTTCATGAAATAGTCTGGAGGTTTTTAGAGAATAATGAGAGATGTTGACAGAATCTTGGCTAACAGCCCTGCTGAGTCATGTTCACTGCTGAAAGTTGGCAGCGTTAGCATATTCTCAGAAAATACGACATGGTGTTTAGTTGTGAAATGAGAACATAATTTTTGATATACTGTAACCAGCTTGCCCCTTAAATGATTCTGTGAGGATTATAAAAACAGGAACTCTTGTACACCACTTCTTCTGGGTGAAGTATCTCAACATCCATTGGATGGTTGGCAATGAAATGTTGGTGACTTTTCCTCTAGTGCCACGTGTTTGTCTCATCTAAAGACTTTTACACACAAGCAGCGCATTTTTTGTATGATTAATTTACACAGCAATGTATTTTTTCAAACAGTTGTTTTTGTCATTAGTACTTTCACACAAGGCATACTTTTTTTTTTGGAATAATGTAAAAACATTTTTTTGCTTAGCACCGTAAATAAAGACGACAACCAATCACGTTGTGCAAAACAGGTTGAGTTGCGCCTATATTTATGAAACAACAACATGGAGGCTCCGTAGTCAAAACCAAAACGGCAAATTGTATTACTCCTTACAACCTTGAAAAAGGTCCAGATCCACTCCTTCCAATCTTACCTTTCACAATAAAAGCCCAAGACATATATTAGTCACAGGCGAGTATTTTGCATTTTCGTGTTGTTTATCCGTTGCGCCCCCGGTGTGTAAAGGCCGTAATATTGGCAAAAGTCAGATTTCATTTAATTTAGAATCAAGTTTGTGGCTGTACAATGTACAACAGTCTCCTGATGGAGACACTGCACACTAGATGATCGTTGTAAATGGTCTTCAAAGCACTTCCTGTGATTGCCATAGGGGCCAATTTTAAATAATGGTCTTGAAACGATGAGACCTCTGCATTTTCCTCATCTAATCATCCAGAAAATGGGGACAGAAGATCTACCGCATTCATCTGGGGAGATGCGTCAGGCACTTTGTTAGCAGGTAGCATGCAAACGCCAATTATAGGTCAACTCTTACGCCAAGAGAGCAGCTTCCTGAGCTGTTTGCCCATTACTTTCACTACAAGGAGGTTACCGTTTTCCCCCATCTGCCTTTTTTCCTCCTTTGCTCCGCTTCTGTTTTACCTTTTTGCTCGTCTCTTATGCAAATCACTTTGGCACTTTGTTTGCTTTAAGAAGTAATGTAGAAAATTATGTAATGGAAAACTTGAGCTAATTGTGCCGCTTGGGCTTGACTCCAAGAGATCTCTCAGATGTTGCTGTTAAGGGAACCGTGTACCAGTTAAACTTGTCAGAGCTTTGAAGGCGGGGAGGTCGAGGTGAGGACGGGAGGAGGTGGAGAGGATAGAAAACACTACATAAAGGGAAAGGTGGATAAAAAATATCAAAGCAGAGGATGTACAATAGCTGTTAGATAAAACCTGGAGGCTATTTTAGGGATGGATGTCTTGAGAAATAATTACAGCCATCATCTTTCAGTATGTGTAGTTCACATATGGAACATGTTGTGATCAGGAATTTTAGCACATTTAACTCTCCAGAATCCGTATTTTTTAAATGCAAATTTTTATTTTCTTGATTCTGATATATCTGTGTGAACGGTGTCTGCAATACAGAAGGTTGTTTACTCATTACAGTTGTGTCGAAGCTGTTGTTGTGGGTGGCAATGAACTGTTCCATGTCCTCCCACGGGCCGGTGTTCTTGAGTTCAGTTAGTTGGCATGACTCATAATGGCTTTACATGGTTTGTCCTTAGGCTGCACAATTGAAAATGAAATTGTGAAAAAGTATTGCTAAGACTGAATTTTCTACTATTGTGCATTTTACTTTTTTTTTTTAAATAATAAGGGTGGTATTATTCTGTATTATCGTATATTCAGCAAACCCCATGAAAAGACCTAAACCAACAAAGCAGTAGTCCATCTCTTAATACTTTCAAATTTCTCTGCCCTGTCTGTGGCACAACAAGCCAATTAATTCCTACTGAAGATGCAAATCTTGAAAAACAGGTCATAAATATATAGTTTTTCTAAAACAGCAGGGCACTCTAGCTTTTTTGCAAACGTTACTCAAACAGGAGGAAGTAGTGCATTTGTTGGGGACTATTTTTAGCTGCAGATTAATACACATTTGGTTCTTCTGTAAGTATTTATGGCACCAGAACGATGTGGTATTGCCTCAAAATAAACTACAGTGCCCATGTTTATTGTAATGAAGGAACATGTCACCCAGTACAACAGTGTAATGTATCCTCATACAACGGTTCATATGATATCCTATGAAAAGTTATTCCTCATTTTTCGTGCGTTTTCCTACAAATGTCCAACAACACGTCTGTTTCCGCTCGTTACATTCATACAGTCTTTTCAAAATAAACTTCCTTCACAAGAAACAACTTAGGAAAAAATCGTGGTTTGGGTTAAAATAACTATGCTTGAAATACTTTGTTAGGTTTAGGCAACAAAACTACTTGGTTTGGTATAGGAAAAGATCGTAGAAGTGGCGTTTCTTAAGTACGGAAGTTAAGTGACTCACACGGGATGTGTTTTTTGACCCATCCATCCACCCCGACCTCCGCTGCGTTTGTTGCTCTTTATATTTCCTGGTTCATGATTACTTGGATTACATATGAATTGATTTTGAGAGATATATACGAATTACAGTGCATTACTTTTCATAGGTATAGCTACGAATGGTGTATGAGAACAGCCTGAACGGTGTAGCTCATTGAAGTGTTTTTAATAGTTTTCCTGAAGTCAGACTTAGAGAAATAAGATGTATCGGACTTTGTAGAATCAATTCATTGCTACAGTAATTTAGGGGTTTTCATGGGATTTGTTGACAATAAGAAAAATATCACCAGCTTTTAAGCAGCAAATACATTTTACATGCAGTAACATGCTCCTTAATTTCCCAGTAAAGTGTGGTTTGGTTTTGTACAAAATAAGTGATGGGTTTCACCGTTAGCAGCATGTTTACTCTTCGGAATTTAGTCTACAAATTAAGATTGATATTCACATACTATTTTATTTTACCTCTTCAGTTGCACTAAGGAATGGGAAACTGTTTAAATCATAATTGTGGCTGTTGCTTTAGATCGATAGTTAGGTGTATATATGACGTCTGGTTTCATGCTGCTTCCTTTGACGTTTTCCTCATCTTCTCATAGAGCTTGGACTGAGCTGAGACCCCTGACTCTGTGAAGCCCAATGAGATATTGTATGTGATATTGGGCTTTACAAATACACTTGACTTGACTTGACATTTGGCGTGAGGAGCCACAGCCTGTCACTTAGCCTCTGTCACTCGCTAAGTGACATCAAGCTGGCACAAGATGCCTCTCAAACTGCAGCCTCAGCCACTGGAGAGCACTGCAGCAATGAGTTGTCTCTGGCCATGTGGAAACAAAGATGTCAAAAGATCAGCTTGAAACTGCAGTTATTTCAATTTTGTGTTTGTTTTCTGGAAAAAGGGGTTTAAGGAAAGTGATATACAAAACATGCAAGTGAGAGGGGACTCATTGACATGGAAATCTAGGGATAAAAATGAAATTCTTTACATAAGAAAGAAAAACAAATAACCCAATCTGGGTTTTTTTTTCTGACATTTGCTTTACTCAGTTCAGGCATGAAATATTTACCAGATGAGTACCACGAAGCAAATTTGACAGCGCTTAAAGCCCCAGTCATGGATAATGGGTACCACAACGGTGGTTATCAACTTGCTTTATTAACCCCAGTGGGCAACCTCCGGGTCTGAAAAGTGAAGCCAATGTGGAAGTGCCTTAAACTTGCATTCTTTCTAATAGCCAGCAGGGGGCAACTCCTCTGGTTTCAAAAATAACAATAACTTGATTTATCATTAATAGTAAACATTGTAAACATGATTTTATGGTCTCAATCGCTAGTTTCAAGTGTTCTTCAATACAACATGATGTTCATTTTGTATTTTGCTCCCATTTAAAGTAAAATAGACCATAAAGCAGGGTATGCTTTAGGGCGGGGCTACCTTGTGATTGACAGATCGCTCACATGGCGTTGTCAGGAATGGGAGTTGTCCGTGATTTTGTCTTTCATCTTCTGACCTTTAACCCTTTCACTGTGTGTTTTCAGTTTGTGAAAGTTAATTGTAACATTTTTGGTCACCTAATTTAGCATTCGGTTGCATGTAGCTCCACCCTCATGTCACTTCTGGTTGTAAAAAAAACAAGATGAAATGCTGAACTCGAGGCTTCAAAACGGCAGTCCACAAACGAATGGATGACGTCACGGTGACTATGTCTACTTTTTATATACAGTCTATGGTTAACCCAGGCTTCCTTAGGTTCTGTGAGCGTTGCCATAAAAAGAGCCGTTTGGTGTCATTTGACTCTACTACCGCACAAAATGGACCAATTGCGTACTTCCGTCTATGAAGAATGTGAAAAAATATGCAGAAAATTAAAAACTGTGTAAGTTCATGAGTTAATATATTTATTTTACCACTCGATGAACTCTCAATGCCAACTGTTTATTACCAATGTGACAACTACACATTCTACAGCTCTTAAACTTTAAAAGTGATGCAGCAGATTTAAACATTTAGCATTTAGGTCTGACACTGTCCCATAATGAAGGATACACGGAAATCACTTTACTTTTTGGCCAGATCAAAGATTAAATTAATTTTATTGATTGAATATTATCTGTAATAAATACTAATTTTTGTAATCGGTGGGCTGGCAGTAGCTCAGTTTGTAGGGACTTGTGAACCGGAGGGTAGCTGGTTCAAGTCCCGGATGGACCAGGTACGGAGTATAGAGTGGTGGCTGGAGAAGTGCCAGTTCATGAATTTCAAACAAATAAAGTCCATTAATACTATTATCACATTATTATTATGTTCAATTAGCAGCAGTGTAAAACGGACTTCAGCAAATCAGCACCAACTAATAATTGGTAATAATTGGTAAAAATTGGCATTACTAATGTACAGCCATCGGATCTATTCGGTCTCTAAGCACTTTCTCCCTGAGAGGAAAACCTTCTTTTCACTCCAAAGCTCTGAACAAAAACTGGTCCTCGCTAACCCACTAATCTCACTTTGTGGTACACCCCTCAGCTGCTCTTAGCAAAACAATTAGTGTAGTGCATAAAACAAGCAGGTCTGAACAGCGATCATTGTCAAGATTTAGTTTTTTCGAAGCATCCCTAGTTTGTTGCTGTGTTGTTTTCTGCTGCAGTTCCTACTTGAAAGCGATGTTGCAGGTACTTTAAATGTGACTGGACTGACAGCAGCGGCTGTTAATTATCATGTTTTCAGGTACGTTGAAGTATTACAAGAATCTCTAATAAAACCCATGAAGCCTTTTTAACAATGTCAACAATCTATTGTCATCAGTTATAAAAACAAGGCTGTTTTTCTTTGTTTCTAAAACATTTAATTTGAGAGATACAGTGTTTTTAAATTGGCTGTGCTGTTCTACAATGATTATTTTTTATCCATTAGTGCATATATTTCCTTTATCGTGTTGACTCACTTCTGATATGTTTGTCCTGTTTAATGCTTGTAGGTTGGTTTTTGTTAAATGTCTTTGGTTGTTGTAGTACTTTATAGGCAACTAGTATTATAATTATGAGTAGATAGATGTAGGTTGGTAAGAGATCCATAACGTTAACAATTAGATTAATTTGCTTTTTGTCTTGGAAAATATCTTCAGTAAACATGCTTTATAATATGTCATATGTTTGGTTATTACTCAGTGTAGTCTGGCTAATAAATGACAGGGAATGCCTTGACTTTGTGGAGCAGTTCTTCTCTCTCAGGCAGGAATAGACACTACTAAATTTGGTTGCCAAAGTACATTTTTGGTGGCCCAAATGTGAACTTATGTAAAAACAATACAGATAAAGCATTTAATGCAACTTAACACAGTTTTCCTGAACTGTGACATTAACAGAGTGGAAATATGTAATAATTTATTGAAAACTTAAGTTCTTTGTTCTCTCACAGTCTCTTTGTGCACACACAACAAAAGATACAGTGTGAATTGTGTGTTTTTATGTGAGAAATAATAAATTATTAGGCAATAAATTATTGTAGTTTTATTTAAATATTTGGTTTTGATTTGATTGGCATTAGTAGTTTTAATTATGTATTATAAGCTGTTTAGTGCTAATGTTAGGAAGTTAAACAGGTCATAATTCCCTCTTTAATATCTATTTTATATTTCTGTGAAAACATCTCTTTCAAACTGTATTTATTCAAGGTTCTCAACTAAAAACTACATTTTATAAGATTACATTTGAACACATCATGATAACATCAGAATTTACCTTTGCTCAATAAAATTTTTTAGCTCATGACCGCATCATAATGTAACATTTTCAGTTAGCTCCGATATTTAGCCAAGCAGGACTATGCTGCCCTTCGGCTGCTAACAGCTAACAGCGACAGCATTAATGCCGATCTCCTGATCGCATCCCTAAAGATAACTCCTCATTTCAACTTCAAGAATTAGCCGTTCTTCGCCCATTGTGGCGCTTTCAAAGCAAGCCACAGAAATAAATAGAAACTGGGCCTCCGACAAAAGTTTAGTCGCGCTGTATAGCTTTGCATCGCTTGCAGCCAGTTAGGACACTTATATAGAAAACAATGCAATCTAACTGATTTTGTCTCTGACGCTCACTCGCGTCTCATTCAGTATACAGTCTATGGTTAGCACACGTACATTGTAATCTCATTGAGACTCGCAGTCTCTTTCTCAAGAGAGACCTGATTAAACTTGGTGGCCACAGTGGGTCACTTACAGCGGGTATTTGGAGGCCACAGAATAACTTTTTGTGGCTACAGGCCATCGGGCCATGGTTAATGTTGAACCCTGTCAGGTATTGCTTGACTTTTGCAAATGAAGTGCGAGTTTCCAAAGCACGTGCCTTTTTTCTTTGTCTGTTCAGCTGTGGTAGCTATCACTACATGAGCAGGTCGTCATGTGTTTATTTCAAACAGACCAATGTTTGATAATGAAAACTCATACTGTTATTCCTGTGCACCAGAGGATATTTTCTGGTAAACTGCCTTGCTGACACTCCCCGAAAAGCTTAATGAACTTGATAATGGTTCAATCACTATTGTGCTCTATGCGCACCTGTATGTGTTTATGTTTTTCTCAGTTGATCCTGTCACTGGGTTCTCTGAATGATGAGGGTATTGATATTTGCAGGTGGTAAAATGTTATAAACAGGGAATTATCGACCTTTTGTCTCCATAATATTGATTTCTGTGACACTGCAGCATCTTAAGGGACAAGAATTGATTGTGTCTATTCAATAGATGGCAGATAAGTTGTTCTTCACTGATGTTTTCTTGCCATTTTATACAGTAATTTAAATTATGACAAATCATGATTAACACATTCAACAAAAGGAGCTATATTTTAAAATATATATACAAGTCATATCTTGTAAGTGTGAACTCAGCAGCTTCCATCTCTCAGCGAAAATGCTGAGGCATAATTAAATCCCCTCAACTTGAGTGGAAGCTTTATCTTGTTGGTATGACAGCTTATCAAAACCAGACATTATATTAGAAAACCAAACAAGTATAAAGCATGCTACAGTTCATTAAAAACACAGACAGATATACAAGAGGACACACACAGCAGCACACACACACATACAGTACTGTACGGAAAGCAATCAAGCACAGAGCAGAGAACTCATATTGGCATCTGGAGAACCGACTCCATCCAGCTACAACATTTAAAAAGCAAAAGAGAAGTGAAAAGCTCAGCAACGGGTACAGTCATTTGCTGCAGTACTTTCTACACAGAGAGCTCAATCAATAGCTTAATGCCATGCCGTGTTGGCATAGCATTTTGGAAATGCATTCATACGCTGTTTGTGCATAGGATTAGCTGCTTATGAGGTGTAAAAAGTTCATGAGGGAGTTTTTTTATGTCCTGATTAGAAATGACAGAGGAGGTGTGTGTGTGACCCACTGGTTAATCCCCCCAATACATTTTAAATGCACAATAAATGTTCACTAGAAGAGCACCACAAATCTTTCAGAGGCTAATTTGAAAAGATAAAAAGGTAATTGCAGCAATTTGAGGTTGCTTCTATAGATCATAAGATCATTATTCAGTGTTTGTGTATATGTAGTGATGTATTAGGAGGGTTTTATACCCCATAGAGCAGCTGGAAATGAAATATGTGTTGCTCCTTTGTTAGGTACAACAGTCAAAAGGCTTAAGTGATGAGTTAGTAGACAGTAGAGGTCAGTTATAGGACACTCAAAGCTTTGCTATTGTTCAGTATGACCAACACAGGAGGACGTTCCACTTGGAGGCAGGGGGGAGGGCGAGGGGGGTTTCTGAAATGGTTCTGCCCACCTTGGTAGTCACTGTGAGGAGGGGCTTCCCTTCTGATGACGCCTTACTTGGTATCTCCTTCAGGACCATGGCAACAGTCTTATCTGCAGCCCTAGAGTCTTTCCCCTACAACAGTGAAATCAACAACGACTTGTGTCAGGACAGTTGGACAACTCAGTGCTTTTTGCCCCCGTCCAGGGCATCTTACAGAAAAGACTTTACCTTATGAGGATGGAAATACTGTGTGGGGCTATCTACGGTAACAACACATCGACTGAAGACATTTCCACAAGACTATGGCAATGAAAAGAGGGTCACCGCACAATGTAGAGGGTTGACTGTAGACAGTGATGAGCATGGTCGTCCACAGCAGTACTTATCAAGTACGTATGATGACAGAATATTATACAGAGCTCATTACACAGACCATGTTATTTACTAAGGATTATGTACAGTGTATGGCAGATGAATGTCCATGTCTGCTGGGCAGCTGACAGTTGTATGTCTGGTTGTGTTGATAAACGCTACATTATTAAGGTATGTTGGAATCCCGACATAGAAGTAATTGAAAGGTTCAAAGTTCATTACCGAAAGTAATGTGATGAGTCAGTAAACTGCAGACAGTTCTCATGTTGTCGGCTGATCTGTGAAGCTTCATACTGAAGAAGACCAAAGTTAATGGAAGAATAAAAGAGGAGAAAGGGGCAATAGGCCTACTGGTACAACCCTGTCTCCTACAAAATTATGTTCCCATACAACTAAACTGCATTCTCAATTACGTTTTGAGGGAAGCGTATTTTCTCCCAGATTACGTTCACAGTTTTAAACAGTTTTAAACAGTTTTAAACATTGTAAAATTGAAACAAAACAAAACTAAACAAAAAAAAAGCAACAAAACTACTTTGTTAGGTTAAGGTCACTTGTTGCGTCAATCCCTTAGACTTAATTTGTGATAAGTCTAAAACAAACGTAATCCACGACAAAATACATTTCCCTCCAAACGTAATTGAGAATCCTGTTTAGCTGTATGGGAATGCAATTTTTAGGGGACAGGGCTGACTCCATTCTCCATTCAGTCCATTCTCTGAATGGTGTGCTTGCTTGTTAAAGGTGCCCTGTTGAGTTTTTGGCCACTTGTAGGACAGAACATTTTGTACCAGTGAACATACCTGAATCTAAAATTTTTTTTTTGGGAATAGGTGATGAAGAAATGTTTTTTGGCACACATTGCAGATATACTTTAAGCTTTAGGCCAATTATATTTGTACCAAAAAATCTTGCTGGTTGCATCTTTCTCAACAAAATAAGAATAGTTTGTGAGTTGAAAGCGTAGTTTCTGTACATACTCGATTGATCACATATTTGGGTAGCATTACTCAGTTTAGGGATGCCACAAGAACAGACTCGGTACCAAGTCGATGCCAAAATTCAGAAAATGGTACGGTAGGTACCGTCAGGGCTCGAGACTGACGGGGTAGAAAATGTTTTTGGTAAGCAGTAAACTCACTATCGACGCATCCTGGGGACGCACCCTATTTTTTCACTCTTAATGCTACATTGTGACAACAAATTTGTGTTGAAATTGGCAGGACGAGAGCTAGTTAATGTTAGCTCCGCTAGTGTTAATGAGAGATGCCATTGATTTCATTATGATCCATTCAGGCTCAATTCAGTAAACATGGGACAAACGTTATCCTAACGTTATCATGAAGTGTTCAAATGTAATCTTGTAAAATGTAGTTTTTGTTGGGAAACTTGAATAAATCCAGTTGTTTGAAGTAGATGTTTTCACAGCAATATAAAATAGATTTTAAAGAGGGAATTATGACCTGTTTAACTTCCTAACAAAAACCAGTATGCAAACAGTAATAAAGGAGTGTATGGTGAAGTATATGGGATTTATTGTTTTACTTTTGTTTTTTACCGTGGTATCAAAGTGGTCTCAAAAATCGTGGAATTTTACTGGTATTGGTATTGACTAGTACATTTCTGGTATTGTGACATCCCTAACTCGGTTATAATATAATATAACATTATATATGAACCTTCTTACTGTAAGTAATACTTAGATGCCCATAAAACTTACACATCAACGTTATTTTAATACTCTGCCCGGGAACTGCATTATCAAAATGATCATCCATTGCAATCTGCTGCTCTATTGTACAAGGCTTTTAGACAACAGTAGTGATATGATCACAGTATAAGCAGGCATCTAGAATGTAATGTGACCTTCACTTTACCAACACTTGCCCTCCGACACACATTAACTGCCCCGTCCTCCGCCTGCCACCCACAGGCCCTCATAGAAAGAGAAGTGTGTAGAGCTTATCCGGTAATTGCCAAGGCCACATTACATAACGGTAAAAATTAATTGCATAAGAGGTCAAATTGATTTTGCCAGCTTATTGTCATCTTTTTCACCTCGACTTTATGGCAGACACCACCGGCCTCAGACATTCATTCACTTCACATTTTACCCATAGCCAGAAGATAGATTATATTGTACGCTATTAATCATTTTATGACACACAGATGCAGCAGAATTATAGTTGTCACAGGAGACTACACATTTCATCTCAGAAAAGAGCTCATCCTCTTGCAATTAAATTTGCTGACCAGAGAGAGACAAAACTGCTGCTCATCACACTCAGTTTCTACATTTTGTAGACTCAGGGATGCTGCCTGTTCAGACTGCATATGAAGCACACTAGAAGCCTTTTAGCTGGATCTTATTAGAGCTTTTCACATTTCCACTTGCCAGAAAAAAAGAATTAGGCATTTCTTCCCCCGATTTCCTCAGCTGATCATGTCACAAAATGCATTTGCCTTGCCTTGAGGGAGGGTTCCCTTGAAAGCCTAATGCTCCTAATAAAGTCCCCAAAGCCACCTGCGCCCACTCTCTAGCTTAGTCTCACTCAGTATAATTGAACAACATCCATCGCCAAGACGACACCAGCAGCAAAGCAGCATTCACACGGCAAAAGATGATTCAGGAAAGCTCTAATCTTTTTTTTTTTTGTTGTTTTTCTGAATGGCAAACGATGCAATTTGAAAAACGGTGAATGTGCCGTGTGTACAGGTGTTGTGTGAGCCAACGGTGTCGAGGATATCTTCCACCAGGCACACAGTCGGTTGGTATTGGCTTACAGTCTTGGCCTGACCGCTGCTGTGTTGTTTTGTTTCGACTTTTGCAAAACTGGCTCTTATTTTTCTAGAATATAGATATGTTTGGCAGCGCACTACGGTGGACAGTAATTAAGGACCTTGATAGAAGGGCTGCTCAATTATGGCAAAAAAAAAGAGCACACTTTTTCATTTTACAGCTAAACAGTTCACTACAAGATGTTTCTGAAAACATTTGAGGCGAGAATGAGGCATTACAGTAACAGAATATTGATTCATATTTGATCAGCGCTGCCTAGTTTGACAGTTTGATCAGAGTTTGCGAGTGATTTACAGCTGCCTCCGTTGAATGAACAGCCAGTAGGAACGCTCTCTCTCTGAAATGACCTGTGATTGGTCAAAGTCTCCCATCACAGGCTAGATTTTTTAAAGCCTGAAAACAGAGCCATGAGTCTGCCTACTGCAAGTTTAGCACGATTACTCATTGACATTGGAAACATCATGCATTAAGAAAGAAAATTGTGTAGCCTACATTTTAAAGTTAAATGCATCAATCTGGTGTAGGATGCTAATTTTGAAATGTGCTCACCATTGTCACACACATACTGTCTGTCAGCGCGCGTAACTTCAACGAGTTTCCGACAGACCGTGTGTGTGTTGTCGGTGGCGTCATAGCTGTGAACGTAGGTGTAGCAGACAGTGTGTGTACAGTTTATTTGTCGGTGAATAAATGCTACCAGGCTACAACTCCTCCGCTGAAGCGAGTTATAGACGGGAGCCAACTTCCTGTATCTGTAACGCCGGCTCAGACTCTCTTAAAGTGGGTTGTTAAGGTGGACCAGCTTTTCTCCTTTAAGTGACACGTTTTTCTCAGCTTTTTAATTAATTATTAACATTTCTTTTAACCATTTTAATCGTTAGCGTTAATCGGTTAAAATGCTTAATGTCGGTTAACGGTTAGATGGTTAATTATTAACATCCCTAATCTGGTGCACATTGAGAGCAAAATTAAGAGGCTAGATCTATGAAGAACTTTATGCTCTAGTAAAAAATTAAATCATAAACCCATTGGTTGTATATGGGGCCAGATGGGTTATGACATCGCCACACTAAAGCCAGTCTGCCTCACAGCGAGCATGAAGCGTTGAAATCCGGGCGAGGCGTGCTGTAAAGCGCCACATTCTCCCCGGGCCTTTCCAAGCTGACCTACAGCCGGTCGGGGTTGCACCACCACGGAGGAAATATACCCTGCCGAGCGGTGCAAAAGTTCACCCCTGTACAGGAAAGTGGTGCACTGGATTTATAATACAAGACATAACGATAGTGTCATTAGGAAACAGAATGTTGCACAAAAATCATTGCATGTTGATTATCTGGTTTTCATAATCTTTGGAAGCAAAAATTGTAAACGAATTTGGATTAATTGTACAGCCCTACTAGATAGCTTTATTTATTTATTTATTTTTACAACTTTGTTGTCCTGACGAACACAGCAGTTTGAAACCTTGACAATAAGATAATTATGTGCTGAAAATAAGGAGAATAAAGACTTTTTTTCAAGTGTGCAGGCTGCCAAAGACGGAAATATGAATTATTAATTGTTTTATTTAAAAACATCTGATTTCTGTGTCTGAATGAAACAACTGTAACACATTTTCATTAGTTTTCTTTCCTAATACAGCAGCATCTGATTAAAGATTTGGTCACCGTGGAGATGTTCGGGAAGATAAAATAAAATAAACAAAAACAAATTATCTACAGCAGATGAGATTGACAGCAGCATTATGCAAACAGTTTAATCAAATCAGTGGTGGCAGAGAACATAAATGTTGCTGTTTATCTCAAGGCTTAGAAAATTAATTTACAATCTCCCAGCCACCACAGGGTGTTCATCACTCTCAACTAATACATTTACTGGAAAGCAACGCAGGCGTTTTCTCATAGGTAGGATTGAAAAGCTTTATGAATTTCATAAGATTCAGTGGAGTCGGGAGAGAGTTTGTTCCACATGATGCAATAAGTTGTATCTATTCTGGAGAAAAGCATCATTACTTGAAAATAGTCTTTATGAAGAACTGCAGTTTTGCTGAAGCAGTGACCTTGTTGGGTGAAGGAGGCAGCGTGGCTTCAGTCTGACTCAACAGATCGCCTCATCGCTGCTTCGAGTTCCTTCTACAGAAATATGATGAATCATTGAGCTAAGGAGCTAATGGTGGCCTGTTTTGTCCACCCAGAGGACTGATTAAAAAATGCCAAAAGAATGTTTTGGACATTTGCTGTCTTAACAAGCCTGGGGTTTTCTACTTGCCAGCAAATTTGAAAGCATTCCTCAATATTACTGTATTTTCCCCACTGGCACTATTTGGCACAAGTACAGGGGAACTTCTCAATAGATGAACTTCAAAACTAGAATGTTATTTTGTAGTTGTAGTTGGAGTAAAGCTCTTTTCAGACATTGAATACGAAATATCGCTGACTCTATCTCTCTGTTAAAGTTATACCTTTTTGTCATTCAGACGTCCAGTAGGTGTCACATTTGACCCAGGTCGCAACTCTGCTCATGACCTGTTTTTAAAAAGCATCTAGTATCCGGTTTCCATCAATGACCACCTACATTCAACCCCGTGTATCCAGTATGGGACTGTTTGAGACTAAATCTGACGAGCTGTCCCCATGAAGCAGTTTACACAGATATCACAACATGTTTTGCATAAGCTTACATTTCACCAGGCTGTGGTACCTGCACTATTTTTCTTATGCT
Source organism: Sebastes umbrosus (assembly GCF_015220745.1). Classification (NCBI taxonomy): domain Eukaryota; kingdom Metazoa; phylum Chordata; class Actinopteri; order Perciformes; family Sebastidae; genus Sebastes; species Sebastes umbrosus. The sequence goes on from NC_051273.1 coordinate 14,440,926, forward strand.
TATTCTTAATTATCTGCCCATTTACGTTGAAATAGACTGAAACAGTCAACAGTATTAATCAACTGAACAGGTGTAAAAGTAAAGGGTAATGCATCCCAAACAATGGAGGCATGTTGGCTCCGACTAATGGTGAGTAAAATTAAATTTCTAATGCAGACCGGCTCCATTGTACCATCTTTTGTGTCATTCACAAGATTGCAATAAAATAATCTACACCAATTTCACGTGTCATTGCTTCTACACAAGGAAATTATGTTTCTTACTAAACCTCTTTAGAGATGAAATACTGTAAATGGTTGCATGAGAGATGAGACAGTTTTAAAAAGAAGGGGAATTTTGACCCGTCGGGAGATGACTGTACCGGACTTTTTTAAATAACCTATTATACTGTAACCTTGCGTTGGTATGAAAGGGTGAACAGAGTCACCAGTTCCTGTACCATGGTTTACAGTATTGTAGTGACCATTGAAAACAACTCAGTAGACATTTCCCCTCTCCATTAATTCATTTAATTTCCACAGGCTACATGTCGAATCGGCTCTTTAATCGGTTAAAGGAATCCTAACTTGAAGTTATTCTGTCACTGTCTGCAAAGTAAAAGTAGTGGTTCCAGTAGATTGAGGTTTTTGTGGGAATATAAAGCACTTACTTAACTTCACAGTAGCCCCATTATTCATAGTTCATGTAAAAGATGGATTTCATGAGGGAATACCAAGTGCTCCAAATCCGGGCACCTTTCTGTTGATCCGTTTTATGGTGTTAAACTGGTGACATTCAAGTCCTGTATTATATAACAGGACAGACTTCCTGCTTCCCTCCAAGATCTATTTCAGTGAAGGGAAAAATAGCTACCTGTATAAAGCACTGGTTGTAGACAGGAGAAAAAAGGAGGATAAAAAGCCTGGAAGAGAATAGATATTTGTTTATCTCATCTCACATGCAATATGGATATCCAGGTATGAATGTTGAATAACATCAATTCCCTGCTGTATTGCAAAAAATGGTCAGAGCCTGGAGCACAATCTGCTGGCTGGGTTAGACACATGCTACAGTATCATCTGGCTGTGATAATGCAGTGTAGTTTTTGATGCCTCTCTCAGCGCACCTGGCAGACCTTTAGCCTCTCACCTCTCGCATGATTCGCTCTTCGCTTCAGAGAAATGCCACAAATAATGGCTGGGATGTCTCTCTGCAGATGGATTATTGATCATAGTCAGGGATGAGCTCTTGAGAGGAAAACATGTGGCACACTACTGTTTACAATGAGCCGATGTAACAGCAAATAATGACCACAGCATCATAACTGGGACTTATTAATATATTTACAATTAATGGACACACCTTTGGACAAAATAGAGGTGCTTGTGTTACACTGTTTGTTTAGAGTAGGGGGTCCCAGCCAGTGGGCTACCTCCGGGTCTGAAAAGTGAAGCTAATGCGGAAGTGCCTTAAACGTGCATTCTTTCTAATAGCCAGCAGGGGGCGACTCCTCTGGTTGCAAAAACAAGTCTGATTGTATAGAAGTCTATGAGAAAAGGACCCTACTTCTCACTTGATTTATTACCTCAGTAAACATTGTAAACATGAGTTTATGGTCTCAATCGCTAGTTTCAAGTCTTCAATACAGCATGATGTTCATTTAGTAAATTATGGTCCCATTGAGAGTCAAATAGACCATAAAGCAGGGTACGCTTTCGGGTGTGGCTACCTTGTGATTGACAGGTTGCTGGACCGGTTTGGGAGTTGTCCGTGTTTTCATCTTACAAATTGTGTGTTTTCAGTTCATGAAAGTTAATTAAAACCTTTTTTGGTTGCCTAAAAATGTCTTATTCAGTGTTCGGTGTTATTTAGCCCCACCCTCTTGTGTCACTTCTGGTTGCAAAGAACCAAGATGGCGACGGGTAAAATGCCGACTCAAGGCTTTGAAATGATCCATAAACCAATGGGTGACATCACGGTGACTACGTCCACTTCTTATAAACAGTCAATGGTCCTAGCCCCTCATTCAGAAAGTCAAATCTGAGGGGTTGCGATATGATTAACAAGGCAGGAAATCAGAAAGATATATTTCTGATACCCAAATTTATGTTCATTTTGACCAAACTTAAATTACTGGACCATTTTAGGTGTTTCAGGCCTTTTTAAAAATGATTCAAACTGGTCAGAACTGGTAGACGAGGGGGAGCCAAGTACACAGTGCTTTGTTTTAAGTGGTTACAAGCTGAAAAGGTCAGGCACAACACGTTAAGAGCTGCAATGATAAAAGTAAGTGCAATTTTATGCCAAAATAAGCACCAAAATTGCAGCGTGCCACCAGATCTCCTCAACTACAACCTCAGCTCTGCCACTCTGTTCACTTTGAGGCAAGGCAGGTTTGTTTGAAACCATAAACAGACACCAAAAAAGCATTGCATTAGCATTTCTACCGACACGGCTGCACATGGAAACTTTGAAAAGAAGACAGAATTATGCCGAGTCAGACACATTTAATCACAATGGACTCAGTCATACTGTACAAACTGTGGGCCACTCACTCTGGTGCTGAGGCTCGGTGTGTAATAGGATCCTGAACACTCCAGATATTAAAGCCAATAAAATGACTTCCAATAGGGCTAATATCTCTGATAAGCTAGGCTAATACCTATAAATGCTACCCTGGGTCTTCAGGTTTATTGCTGCCATTTCAACTGAAGCGACCCATGAGGAGGTTTTCTATCAGTGTGACATTTCCTGCCACTGTTTATTGGCTTTCATAGACTTTATGGGGATTGCTTCTTATAATGAATGGGGCTTGGCGGCAGCACACCTAATATGTCACTGAAAACTGCAACCTGATGTTGTTTTGAAGAATTAAGTTTGCTTACAGCTGCTTATATCACTGTCCAAAACTATTGGCCTGTACTGTGGTAGTCTTTGCAGCAGTGTCACGTCAAAGATGCAAGCTTTTTTTGGCGAGGGAAATTTACGCTCCAGTACAAATAACGGCCTTCTACGCCAAGTCTCACATTTAGTACTCAATCACGCACCCAGAGTGGTTTATAACGACTTGAAAAATGTGACATTAAGTCATTGCCAGCCAGATAAACTTGTTTGAGCACTAGACATGATCTAACTCTCAAGGCCTAAAAGAGTTTAAAGGCACATTCAGGATCACAGACACGTTTTGGTTGGTGAAGCAATGTTCTTTTTTGTTCGCGGCCAAATTATCTTATTTAATTGCAATTATTCTAATTTGAACATAATTGTAACCCTGAAAAACAGCATGGCGGATTTATTTCCCGTCTCTAATCAGTTTTATGATTCCTTGGTTGTTACCTTATTTTCTCCATAACAAAAGTGCAATTCAGGCAACGGAACTAATTAGAGGCATCTGAGGCTACAGCAGAGTTGTCTGTTTTTAATTGTCTCTTGCGTGCATATAATGTGATCTAATGCAACATAATGTAGCATAGGAAAGTATTTATCACAGTGGTAGAGGCAGTTAAAGTTAGTAAATTCATTTAATTCCCAATTTAATTGGGAAAAGTGAGTGAGTGCACTGCCTAAAATGTCAAACTATTCCTATTATGTCAAACTATAACAAAGTTATACAAACTGCCGTCTGTCTTCAGTTGCTCCTAAAGTAGTGTTATTATGGTATAGATGGCCTCTGAGCGAAGCGATTGGCGTTACCACGGTTTTGCGGTTTGTCAGTTGGTTGCAATCTGCAACAACACCACTAGATGCCTATAACACTGTACCTTAAAAGATACGTGTTTGAAATATCAGTTATACATTGTTTTAGACAAAACATTCCTGTGGTTTGTTTAATATCAGCTAATAAAACATTCTGCAAACTCAATTCAAATTGCATTAAATGTCTGATCTCCTCAAAAGTGAGCTTACATTATATGGTTTCTGCTTTGATTCAAATAAATAGATTTAGAAATAAAACCAAAAGCCCTCCAATCACTTCCACATCCTCTTTGTTTTCAACTCTTCAGTCACTTTAAAGTGAATCAGCTTATTTCATTTGTACAGATTTCCCCCCACAGATCGCTTGGACAGCAGTGCTCAGCCGGTGATCTGTGTAAAAGTGTTTGCCTGTCAGGAATGTCTCCCATAGTACTGTGACAGACAAATCTGTATGGATTTAAGCTTTGGTGACGCTTTAAATCCCTCAGTCAACAAAAGCGGTTTCAGACGATTTGCTGAAAGCCACCTTGTGGCGGCATTGCTGCACCTGCAACATTTAACTACTGGAGGGCATGTCAGGCTTCCGCTGTCAATCAGACCCAAGACAAATACGTTTTAGAGATGGCCTTAGTTCAATCAGGTATCACATATGTGATTCCAGCTTTTGTCCTCATGTGGAAACCCAAACATCCTGGTATCCCATGCAGTAGCTTAAAACTAACACTAAGGATTATGTTGAAACACTGTTCAACCGTGCTCTGCTGGGAATGACAGGAGGATGCACACTCTCACACTTACTGTAATAGAGCCCATAGGACCAAATATAAAACCAAAATCCACAGACAAGCTGGTATTGTGCACATGCTTAAAAAAGAAAACTTAAGGCGGATCTGAATAATGTTTATCCTATATGCAGTCCCCGATTTATTAACCAAGACTTTGATAAGGTACTATTGATAACACTGATAACAATCAGCCACTAGATGTCACACTCTCCCTCCCCCGGTCCATTGCATTCACTTCACAACAAGTGGTTGCCAGTTTGTTGCACAACCTGCATATTTTATGGTCAAGTGGAGTGAGACTCAGACAGACAGTCATGTCAAGTGATGAATCTTTCGCGGTAGAGTAATGAAGTCATTTTTGCAACATGTAGCTATACATTAGCTATAGATTTAGATTACTTTGTGCGGTGATGTTTCAAGATTCATGTAAAGTAATCTGAGGATATGGCTATCTTGTTTTAGGTAACGTTTTGCTTGTCATCTAAGCAGTGGTGTAGTACAGAGAATAAGCAGTTATACGGCGTATACCTACTTATTTTTCAGTCGGCCCCCACTTCTAAATCCCCCTGAAGCGCATCTTCATTATAAATTGTCTGAGGGAACCATAAAGTGAGGTAACTGGATGCAACTGTCACTAATGCTAATGTAATCCCCCAGGGATTGAAGCTGTTATTTTTCTCATTCTGACAATCTAACCGGTGACAACACATTAAGGTTGTAAGGACTATGACTGTTGGTAGTTGTTGTGGGTTTTGTTTAAAGATTATTTTTGGGAGTTTTTTTGCCTTTATTTGAGAGTGATAATATAGACATGAAAAGGGGAGAGAGAGAGAGAGAGGGGGTGACATGCAGCAAAGGGCCGCGGGTCGGATTCAAACCCGGGCCGCTGCAGTGAGGACTCAGCCTTAGTACATGGGCACCCCCTCTACCGGGTGAGCTACCTGGGCGCCCGTGGGTTTTGTTTAAATATGCCGAATTACGTACGTATGGGTTATTGTTGTTTGGACGATTAAGCTAAGACCGTTAATATGTGCTAACGTCAGTTGTCACTTGTTGCCACGGTAAATATTCACGTATTCTACTGCCTGATGGAGAGCAGTCAGACACCAGTGTCAGTGCGGCCAGGCATGGCAGAGGCAGCCTTCTTTTGTCGTTGAGCACTTGGGATTGGTACCGGAGTGAATTTGTTTTGTCCACACTAACTGGAAAGTTGATGTGTATATATACTGTATATATAGAGAGAGATAAATTATTAATCTAGATAAAAATGTTATCAAAAGACCTTTAATTAACTACAGTTTCATCAACAAACAAGATATACAGTAAACTGTCCACTATTCGATTTACGTACACAGAAATAATTATTCCACTGGTTCCCTGTAAACCTAATTTCAGCGCAGCACAACTGAATATATTTCATTACAGAGAGGATGTTCCATGACAGAGCTTTCACAGAAATGAAGTGACACTCTAGGAAAGGCAGAGGACCGTAATGCGTTATAATGGGGATATATGGTGAAAACGTCCCTGAGGTGTTTACAGGCTGCCGCTTCCAAGGACAGCTGAGCAAATAAGGCTTAAATAGAAATCAGTGGGCATCAGGCCGTCTAGTGTGTGCCAGACTATTATGGCCCAGGCACCCACGAACCTACCTCCAAGTTCACACCATTAAGAATCACCTTCCTGAGCTACCAGTCTCTACAGCGGTGGTGCCAGTGCAGTGATTGGCAGGACGTGTAGCAGTGCTAGCACACCACTGTCTGGCGTTGGACTGTTCTCACACTGACAACCTGGAAAAGGACCATGCTCAACAACTGACTGATTAGAAGGAGTGTAGATACAGTATGTAGACATCATATGTACTGTAGGCGCAAGAGTCTATGGAAATCAGTGCTGATAAAAAAGAGTAACATTTGCACACTAACTTCACAAATGTATTTAAATGGACAACATTTCCATCACAATCACATCTTCATCAGGCGAAAGGATTAAAATTGGTCCCCACACCCATATATTGTACGTAACAATAGGCTGTTAAGCTCTATGATGACAGGTGTGGTTAACCATTCAACTCACCAAGGGTGGTAAACATCTCAAAACAATCAACAATTCAAGAAGTACACAGTACAATGTAACCTCAACACAATGATACATCAAATATATCAAGTACATTAAAAAATATCCAAAATAAATAATAGAAGTTGCATTAAAGGAAATATTAAAATGTTGTACATGACATAAAGCATTCATATGTTTGCCAGAAAATCTCCACTCATATACATAGTATTTTTCTCTGTCATACATGTATGTTATTGTCGAGACAGCTAAAGTATCAACAAGAAGTCATACCCAAAATATCAACAATTATGGAGAACCACCCTCCCACTCTAATGATTAGTGTAATACAGTGTAATACAATACAGTTGTGCACGCTACTGCTGAATGCTGACAATGAAGACCCATGTCGGTCGCAATGTGTTGGTCATTTTAAGCAATTATTGCCATGTAAAATAAAGTAATTTTAATTTTGCACAAACTCTACAGTGTGTCTTGGATTGTTGTTGAAGGAGACTTGCATTGTGTACTTTTCTGAGACCATATTCGACCCATGCAATGAGCCCCTCTCAAGACTGAATAAGCACAGTACACCTGAAGGATTCAAAGAGCACCTGTATGTGATTACCACAAAGACCCAGCAGCGCTTCTACTCCATTGTCTTCATATCAACAATTAACTTTTCTAATTAAAGCTAGGGTCGGTAATCTTGAGAAACCAGTAAGTGTATGCTACACTTTAAAAATAATCCAACCTAAAAACCCAGCCCAGTGTTGCCAACTTTTTTCCAATGAATGTAGCTAGCAGCACTAGCTCCAAAAGGTGCTAAATCTAGCAAGAAAGTCTCAAAGTCTGCAACACTGACAGTCCCCTCCACAGCTACTCCCCCATAGTCATCATTATGAACATAAACATATAATAAACATGAACCGCGAACATGGCTATTGTTAGTATTCACAGCTGTCAAGCTAGCAAACAGGCATGTAGGTAAGTAGACAGGCAGGCCGTCCAATCATTACATTCGGACCGATTAAATAATTGGATGTGTTTATTACAGTCCAGCGATAGCCACAGATACCGCATTTTTTTCTTTTTTTTTGGTCAGAGCATTTGATTTATTGATTGCTGTCGGGATGTAATGAGAATTTCAACTAATATAACAAAAAATGTTTTTGAAGAACACTACCAACCCAAGCTTTAAATTTAATTGATCACCAACAATTTAACTAATAAATAAATATCAACCCATCTGTATGTTTTTATCCTGTTAAGCGTTGTGGTATACCACAGAAGATAGGTCTCCAGTCTGTCACAGGGCTAACATGTACCGGCTTAATGGTTTCCAGTTCAGCCAAATTAGCCAACTTGCACTTCTGAAGATAAGGAAGTTCAGAAAACATGTTTCTAACAATTAAGTACATTTTCAGCAACGATTGGTGTACATGTGCTGTTTCCTAACTGTCACTGTCTGTAACACTTTGAGACACTGCAGATGCAATTACAGCCCAGCAGTCGGGACATTTCCAGTTTATGAGAGCCTGAATATAACTCAGTACTCGCCTACAAATGTTTTCATCTCTTACGTAGAAGTTGCTTGAGGGAACTGTTAGAACAGATGACATGTAAGGATGTAAGGCTGTAGGGAGCTCACACATGCTGATGTGACTCTACGTGGTTGCTAGTTTGAACCTCAGGCCATCAGGAAATGGAAGTGGAAACATCCTCACATACTACAGCATTGTTAAAAAAAGAAAAGGAAAATCCCTTCTTGAGCTGTTGAACATCTGTTAACGTCTTCTTTTTTTTTTTTTTAGAAAAACAGATCATTGTCTTAATGGCTAATAACTTCTCAAACTACTTAATAGATTTTTTATTTGGTTACAAAAGAGAAGAAATACTAAAAGATAAAAAGATGATTTTAAAAAAATGGTATTTAAGGAAGACTAAAAAAGAAACGGTAAAGAAACAGTAAAGTAACAAGTGCAATTGTGACCTTTTTAAGGCAGTTATGTTTAAAAAGTCTGGTAAATTATGAGTCTGGTGCACACAAACAGCTGGACATCTGCCATCCGTCAGCATTCTTAAATCTGACCACACACTGTTGTCTGGTTTTGAAAACCTCATAACTATTCATGCTTTTATTAGAACCACACATATTAAATCAATCTCAGTTTGTTCATTTAAAAAAAAAAAAAAAAGGAAATGAAACAAGGGATTATAACACCCATTGTATAAAAATAAATTGCTCTCCAATATGAAAATACGTTATTGTCAATATAAATTGGTTGTTTTGGATTTAGCCATTAACAGAAATGAGGATTTTAACAGTTCACCTGAGGACAGTAGTTAAACATTTGTGACAGACAAATATACTTTTATTGATTCCTGAACAGGAACATAATTAACATGAAAGAAAATGACAAAAGCATAATTTGTAATTGGATGTTTGGAGTAGAATGAGATCCCTTCTTCGATTTTTAGATTTTACGCACTTAAAAATGTCCCTGCATGGCTGACTTGAACTTGAACTCGACTTGATTAGTGTAACTGAATTACATGAATTATTAATCTCTTTCATAAATAACACAAGCCAACAATCAAATTTGATATCACTTTGTCTTTTCCTCTTTTGGTCCAAATAGAATTTCACGCTAAGTCAGCCAAGAAATTCAACGGCATGCACCGTAATAGAAATTAATGATTCCAGACATTTTCTGACCCTGACAACCAACTAATTGAACGCCGAGACGCCGAACTAAAAATCACAAATGAATGCAAAGAATCACTCTCTGATCGCGAGACCCTCTCCCATTAGTCCTAATTGCAAAATAAGACTTCAAATGCCGTTACTGTTTGTCTTCAATAATCTCTCCATCAATCACTTTTTAATATTAATCACCCTCTATTGATTATTCTCCATCAATTATATGATGTGTAGCATTCAACATTTTAATCCAATATTGCAGATTTGTGAGCTCACATTTGTCACATTGTCATACAGTATACTCTGCATGGAGAGCAACTCAGGCAAATCAGATTCATCTATTCCAAGTGTAGCTGGATCGTGTCTTTGCATCAGGTGAACATATAAAAGGCTGTCAGCCAGCGTCACAAAGTGTCTGAGAGAGGCTGCTCCACCGCATTTGCATAACTTTGAACTCCAGTTTCAGACAGTGAGACTAAACACAGGCCTGAATTTTCTCGAGATAAACAAGCTGACATTAAAGATGAGACATGTTAAACTGGTCTTAATTATTTGTTTATGTGTGACAACAACATTTTATGAATTATTCATTGTTGAACCTTTTCAACAGACCTTCTAAACAGCACAGGCTTTTGGAAAGCCACAAAAAAACAACATGAATTCACAGTAATTTTGAATTGTATTTATGATATTGATATTTAATACAATACTCAATATGCATCCAAACTCACTTATGAAATAATGGAAGCTGTTGTTTAAATGGGATGACAATGCAATGTGAATTGTGTCAGTATCAATTGCAGTATGCTTGAAATCATGTATTTGGACAGTAGAGTTTTGTAAAACAATAATAGAAGTGAATCAACAGATGCAGGCTGTTCTCATACACCGTTCATAGCTATACCTACAAAAAGTCATTAACTAACTGTAATTTGCGTTTATCCTAAGAAATCAGTTTGTATGTAATGGAAGTAATTGTGAACCACGAAGTATAATGAGTGACAAATGCCATGTAGGGAGGAGGTCGGGTGGATGATCGGGTCAAAAAACACCAGCCTTTCGCCCAGGAGACCGGTGTTCGTACCCCGTGTGAAACCAGAAGTCAACGTTGATTTATTTGTCACATAACTTCCATACTTAAGTTAAGTCACTTCCGAAGTTATTTTAACCCAAACCACGATCTTTTCCTAAACCTAACTAGGTAGTAATGTTGCCTAAACCTAACCATAGGAGGAAGTTTATTTTGAAAAGACTGTATGCATGTAACAAGTGGAAATTGACATGTGCGCAACGTGTTGCTTGACATTTGTAGGAAAACGCACAAAAAATGAGGAATACTTTTTTGTATGATATCACACAAACCGTTGTGTGAGAATACATTGATAGATGACACTGCTCTACTGTATAGGGGATCACATTTTCAGATCACCTATCCTATGCAAAGCAACATTAGAAACAACATTAGAAAAGCAGCCGAGTGATGAACCACGCCATGAATCTAAACCTTCCAGCCTGCATGGAAGCGATGTGTATGCAATCCCTGTGGATACTGTAAGCTCATTTTGAAACATGAAACACTGCCCTGCTGCTCATGAAACATTAACACGGGATCACAGAGCATGTAAAAAGCATGTCAATTTCAACTTAGCCTGTACAAAGACCGACTCTAGAGGCAACTGGCATCCTACACCAGAGGACGTATGTTTTACTCATTAATATGGATGCACACTGGACACTGTATCCGCTTGGCTGAACACTCTCGTGAACTGATGAGAGAAACGACTCAGGAAGTGCCGGCATCGGCGTAAAACGTGGCCCGTGGTATTCGTTACAGACAGCTTTGGGCCCCTCCCAGTTGGAGTACTCATATGAGATGTTTTTTGGCAGTTGAATATTTCATTAACGAGAATCGGATTTGGCAAGAAAAACACAAGGATTTTGCTGAGGTTTTCTGGTGTGCTTGGTTGAGCACTCTGAGTAGTGGATAATGCGTTCCCATTTCTCATTATAACTGCATATATTAACATTTTTTAATATTGTGTAACTTGGGTTACTAATATAGAATACATACACAGATTTAACAGTCTGGCTGGAGGTACAGTACATGTAGGGCATGGCATGTGTGGAGGCGATAATGGGATTTAAAACTAATTAAGCTGTCAGTAAATGTGCATTTTGTCACTTATGATGTCCCGTTTCATGAGCAAACAATTAGGGGCTGGTGTCATTCATATTTATAGTATTTAATAAAGATAACATCTCAGATATAAACCACATTTCTGGAATCCATATGGCTTCGGTGCTGTGCTTGAGTTGTATTTCTGTTCACTTTTATCTTACTAATTGCAACACTTGCATGTGTGTCGTGTTATTCACATGCACAATCTTGTGTTAACATCCTCTCAGATGCACTATGCTGTGTTTACTGTTCTCTCAACATGCTCTTCTTTCCTCTTTCCCCCTTAAAGCTGTATTCTCTGGAGACGACTCCACTATCAGCTACCACGGCATGAATGTTTAACTTCCACTCCTCTTAGCAGGAGAAGATTGATTCTTGCTTTGGACTCTTTAAATTACTCGTCGTGTCTGTCGACACAGGAGTGAGATTGAATTGTAAAGCTCTAAAGTTAAGTCCATCCAGAGCCCGCAGCTGGGAGAACCCAGTGTTGGTTCTTTATGGTCATGTCAGCCACAAGGACATGGGAGCAGGCTTTCATGTGAGCGGCCATGACCACATAGTCAACACACAAGCATATCAACCTGCTGACACCTATTAATCATTAAAGCTCTAGGACACTCAAATTCTTGAATCTGCAATTATACTACACAGGTGTCACTTGTGTCACTTTGCCATCAGCTCCAGAAATTAACAAATCCTCAGTGCGTCCCTGCTGGTCTTTTCCTCTCCCCCAATTTATTTATTTGGTTTTCAGTACTCAGCATATGTAATATGATAATCAACATATCCCTATTTGCAAAAAAACGAAATAATAATGATAATAAAATAAAATTTACAATAAAAGACAATAATAATCAAAGGATGATAAGGTGGACAACATTAACAAAAGCGGTTACAAAATCACATTTTGAACTGATTTGACAGGTTTTAAATACATTCACAACTGGTTAAGTATATGATAAAAGGCTGCCATACTAGGGATGTTAATAATTAACGCAATGGGTTAAACGGTTAAAAGAAATATTAATAATTAATTAAAAAGCTGAGCGGCTCAGAGGAGCTTTAAAAAGAAAAGCTGGTCCACATTAACAGCCCAGCTTAAGAGGCGGAGCCGGAGATGCAGGGTACAGGAAGTCGGATCCGGTCTTTCAAGCTCGCTTGAGCAGTGCGGAGTGGAGGAGTTGTAGCATTTATTCACCGACAAATAAACTACACACACTGTTACGCCTACGTTCACAGCTCTAACGCCACCAACAACCTCACACTCACCGCCGCCACACACACACGGTCTGTCGGACACTCGTTAAAGTTTCGCCGCGCTGACAGACTGTGTGGGAATGTTGCTGCATGTCCGCGACACTACATGCAGAACCGTGGGTGCTACAGCAGCTCTCCTGATGGTGAACTGGGGACTCCGTTGTCTGTTGTGCTCATACACTGCAGCTGGCGCACCGCTGCATGCGAGGCACAAATCTTATTGGTTAACGAGGGTCGGTTATCGGTTAAGAACATTTTCAAAATTAGCATCCCTATGCCATACTTTAAAGAACCTGTCATTAGACTAGGTTTACAAATTGTAAGCACTTTCCTTAATCGATGGTAACCTTAATGTTCAATCAATCGATTCATCGTAATTAAAAAAACATGACAATTTTGCAACATAGAAATAATGCTTTTACGGCCAATAGCTATCCAAAGTATTATATCAACAGGTTGCTGTTGAGGCATTAAGTGGGAAGTTATGTCAAATTTGTCTGAAGGTGTTCAAATGAAGGGACTACTGTATATTGTCAATGTATAAGTACTTAAATGTGTTAATTCCCTCATTTTGACACAATAGAAAGGTATTATCCTTGATAGAGGGTGGAAATTGGTGTTTCAATGCGATTAGAGCACAGATGAAGCCAACTTGCCCGCCAAAATGTCTTCTGCAACTGAACCCACACATACAAAGACTGTCGGACTATAGGCTGTGTAGAAGTATCATGTAGTCATAGGTCATAGCTGTCTCAGTATAAAGTAGAGCAGACAAGGATGTCCCTGCTGTTCTTTTTCCTTTTTTTACATCTTCTTTTCCTACCAAGAGCAAATTTGAACGGCTGCAAATTAAACATCAGAGACTGCTTCCATGTATGGACTGCTGCTCATTTGGATTAAGAAGTTCATTAATTTAGACCTGAGAGAACTTGTCAATGGAGCTGTGATGTTGAGCATGTAACAAGTGGAATATAATGCCAGCCAAAACATGTGTTATCCAACTTAACAAATTCCAAACAGCTTGCAACAACAAAAGATCACATTGCCAATGGTCTCAGCCCTTTGATTGACCTTAGATCAGTCCCTTTAGCATGCTCCTTCCTTGCTGACGTGACTCAAACAGCTGATACAACATCATACTGTAGCCGTATGTGTTCACTGTTTGTTCTTTACAAAACAAAGCTTATTCATCCTCTGCTCTTTCCCTGCTGCCATCTGGACCCTTCACTCTGATGTTCTAAGGTCAGGACCTTACTATGCTGCAGCCTCACGTAGTGTGCATTCGGTCATCAACGTGTTCATGGTCAACGCCAAAGACAAGAGTCAGAAATGAAAGGAATATCAGGGAACACATGGCACTTAAAGTTAATAGATTGCCTGTGAAATTGTAATTGAAGGGTCAAATAGCACCCTGTACAATTCATAGTGCTCTTTTACATGAACTCCGAGCATATTTTATTGTTTGCGCTGTAACAAATAGGTTTAATGTGAATTCAGCTACTGTTCCCTGCAGACTTTAGACAATACTTGATGGATCTTGACCAGGACCATGATATTCAGGAAATCCTGGCTCAGAAAACAAGTTTATTTTTGATGGGGAAACAATGGAAAACAACAGTATAAGACAATACAAAATGTTTTTAGCCAGCAGTGGAGCAAAATGTTCACTCGACATGAACCACAGCATCAACAGCAAGGAAAAAAGTCATCAATGACATGGAGAGAGGTATACTAAGATGAAAATAAACTCTTAATGCTCAGTAGTAAGTGCTGCTGCCAGTTTTAATCAGTAGAAAAGAAGTACAAATTTAAGTGCCTCAAACTTACTATGAAATACAAAGAGTTTTATTTACAGTATTGTAAAGGATGGAGGTGGTGGAGGCTGGAGTAATCATCACTCGGTAGTGTGCAACCTACTCTTACAGGGCACATGTTAGTGTTAGTTTCCCCCGGAAAATTGCAAAAAGTAAATGAAAGGGTGCACTGACTTATACAGTGTTATTATATTGAGTTTATTGTTCATTTCCCAGAAGCCCAAGTGACCTGGCAGCAAGGCTTGACATAATTGTAAATCTCTATTTCAGCAAATAACAGTGAGTCAGTTCTCTCCTTAATCAGTAGTTCCAGTCCAGCGCTCAGAAGCACATGAGCCGTCTGTGAGCTACTGAAGGAAGTTGCGAACTTGTGAAATACCAGCAATTCAGCAATTCCTCATGTGAATTTGCTCCCCAGTGCTCTCTGTCAGCTAAGACTAATGGGTGTCGGTTTGTTTTATTTTAAACATCACACCTGCTCTGAACTCCTCGAAGAGCAGGTGTGTTGTTTTCATGTATTTTATTTTTGGTGTGTTTATCAAGGATTTTTCTTTTGAAAGTCCATTTCTCAGTAATACTCTACTTAAATATTGTAGTCTCACACAAACACATAATACAATTTCACACTGCTCTAATAGACTCACACAAACACGTTAATTGCTCAGAGTTTCTTCCAGCTGATCTGCAAATTTGAAGCAAATTTCCTAAAAAGTTAAGTTTCTAATACTTTTTAGTCATGCTAGTGGCGTGGTTGTAGGGATGGCAATGTCGGGCCACCAGTTTGGTCTAGACTGAAACATCTCAACAACCTTTAGATTTATTGCCATGAAATGTGTACAGACATTCATGTTTCCCAGAGGATGAAGTCTACTGACTTTGGACTTCCCTGCAGTTCCCCTTTAGTGCCACTACGAGGTTCACATTTTTGGCTTTTAGTAACATATTTTGACAACTATGGAATGAATTGTCATGAACTTTGGTACAGATAACCACAGGATGTCTGGTGGGAAAAACAGAGAGTTGGGTATCATCAGCATAGAAGTGGTAAGAAAAGCCGTGTGAGTGGATAATTGGATCAAGGGAGGTGGTGTATATTGAGAGGAGTAGTGGACCAAAAACAGATCCACGTGGTACCCCAATGGAAAGAAACTTTGAATTATCACTCTGTGAGGTAGGACTCCAACCAGAGTAGTGCTGTACCAGAGATGCATAGTTTGGATAGGGTGGACAAGAGGATTTAGGTGGTTCAGTGTGTCGATAGTAGGGCTGATCCCAATGCTTCAACCTTTGCCATGGTAATTGACCTCCAAATCAGCCTATGAAATGAGGAATAATCCCACAACATTATTCATCATTCATATTCAACATTAATGATTATTAGTTATTTTTCAGACAGCCTTTAAATATTTCTCGCCGAAGCTTCGAAGCCCAAAAAACTGGTATTTGGGAGAGCCCTAGACGATTGGTCCAGCAAGATGAGAACTGATGACTGGGCATCCCTTCTCGCTGACCTCAGGGTTTCTATTACTGACAGCAGTGCAGTTTCAGTGGAAAGACTGTTCTTAAAACCAGACTGATTTGAATCAAATAGAATGTCGATCTCAGATTTCATCTGTCATGAGTCAGAAATCAAACAAAAGAAACTCATCAATCTGATTTAATAGTGAGGAGCCTGATGGACGGAAAGGACCAACGACGTCCGTCCCGACGTCTCGGGGATAACAGAAAATTTCCCTGATAATGCTTCATCGTGAAGGCTAGTAACTTGAGGTGGATCATAAAACCAGTATGCAAACGGTAATAAAGATGTGTACGCTGGAGTACATGGGATTTATTGTTTTGTGTTTTTTACCGTGGTATCAAATTGGGTATCGAGAATCGTGGAATTTCACTGGTATTGGTATCACCTGCATCCCTACCTGAGAGGACAAAAGAAACTAATAAATCAATGAATTCATCCTGACATTAGACCCTCCCATGCTGCTGTAGTCACAGGGAATCATTTGTAACCAGACAACATCATACAGTCTCTCTAATTAACTGTCTGTTTTAAAAATAGCTGCTTGACCCCAACTTCCATTACCTGACCCTGACTCGTACATCTCTCTCATCAGTGCTCAGTAATACCTGCAGGGGCTTCTGTCAGTGCTGAACTTGGAGTTGTAATTCCTCCATCAGCAGCAGAGCCACCAGCTGGATGGTTATAAAAGAAGCTGACATTAAAGTCTTGTCCGTGTGCTTTGTCTTCTCTACTGCTGAAGTGCTGCTGCAGATCTCCCACTATAATTAATCTATAAGGGAGGAGAATGAGGGGAGAACAGAGCAGCGCTGAAAGATAAATCTCTGTTTTCCAGCTTTTATTTGTGTTTTATTTTAGATAGTTTTGCAAGTAGAAAATGTTACATCTGTTGTAATTCAATTAGTTACTTTTTACATTTTATTTCAGAATTATTTTCAACTCTGTCTCCCGGACCACAATCTTTAACTAACCTTAAACAATTGCTTTATGTGCCAAAACACAACCATAAAACGTTAATCATGCTTTAGTTATTACAGTCGGATATTGTTGCTACGAGTGGAAGCGAAACAAATGAAATAGGCTGTCAGTCAATGTTGTGCAAATATGTTTAGAATGAACATTTTGTGATGCGGTAAATACTGTATGTTCAATAAAAACATATTTGATGTTGCAAACATAGACAGTATATAAGAAGTGGCCATAGTCATCTTGACATCACCCATTGGTTTCTGGACTACCGTTTTGAAGCCTTGAGTTTCACATTTTGGCTTTCGTCATCTTGGTTTTTGGCCGTTGCCATCTTGGTTTTTTTGCAACCAGAAGTGACAAGAGAGAGTGGAGCTAAGTACAATGCTGAATAAGACATTTTTAGGTAACCAAAATGTTAAAATAAACTTTCATGAAATGAAAACACACTGTGTAAGGGTTAAAGAAGTGGACGTAGTCACCGTGATGTCACCCATTGGTTAATGGACTGTCATTTCAAAGCCTCGAGTCAGCATTTTACCCGTCGCCATCTTGGTTCTTTGCAACCAGAAGTGACACGAGAGGGTGGAGCTAAGTAACACCGAACACTGAATAAGACATTTTTAGGCGACCAAAAAGGTTATAATTAACTTTCATGAACTGAAAACACTCAAGTTATAAGATGAAAACACGAAGACACCCAGACCGGACAACATCGTGGTAGCAACCTGTCAATCACAAGGTGGCCACGCCCTAAAGCATACCCTGCTTTATGGTCTATTTGTCTCTAAATTGGACCATAATTTACTAAATGAACATCAAGATGTATTGAAGAAGACTTAAAACTAGCGATTGAGACCATAAACTCATGTTTACAATGTTTACTGAGGTAATAAATCAAGTGAGAAGCTGGGTCATTTCCTCACTTCAGCATTGGCTTCACTTTTCAGACCCAAAGGTTGCCCACTGGTTACAAATTGGTAGTATACAAACATGATTTCTAGGAGACAAGGTTGTTATCTGACACCTTAGTGTTAGTCAGCCTATTCAATATCAAGGTTGTTCCTGCTGTATAAGTACAAATAATTTTGAATAGCTCAAAACAAACGTGCACAAAATCCGACATGTTGATTTCATTCCAGATTCTCCTTTCTTCCAGATATCAAAAACACACATCTGAGAGCGGCTTTGAGAGATAATAGGGGTGGCCATGATGGCAGGAGAGAGAGCATGATAGAAGGAAGAAGGCAGGTGATGATGGCTGGGCGGCAACACTCACCCTCAGGCTGAACTCTCCCTGCTTTTAACTCTCTCCCTTTGATAACTCCTCATATCCTGGCAGAACAAAAGCCCTCTCCAGGCCCCAGTGGCCAATTTCCTCTTTCCCCATTACCTGCCCATTAAGACAAAACTGTGGAGAAAGAGGACTCTGAGCCCCTCTTGCAGAGCCAGCAAGTCATTACTTACACTATGGCGGTGTCGCTACTTGCAGCTTGGCCTGCAGCTGCTAATGATGAGGGATGGCAGTAAAAGGAGGAGGATCCCCTCTGTGCATTGAGCAGGAGGATACAGTAACCTGATTACTAGTGGCTGCCTAGAAAATGGCATTACAGTCTCACTACAGACCCGTCTCTCACTTCGAGCCATCGACTGTCCTAGATCCGGGCGGCTGTACTGTCTCTCTCTCTGTAGATGAGTTTATATCATTGTGCTTTGTAAGGAGCTGTCGTACAAACGGCTACTAGGCTGCTGTCTGCCCCTGAGTGCTTTGATTGCAAAACGTGTCTCTTTGTCTTCTTCAGGCATTACTATTTCAGTCCATCATGATGTGTTTTGATTTAATTATCCTCCTACAATAAGGGATGCAGGTCCAATTGCCTTTCAATTATATGACGAATATGTTGTTGAGTACAGCATGCCACTGGGAATTATAGCTGAGATGTGGACAGCAGGAAAAAAAACTGACCATATTGTGCAACTCAGTCAAGAGCTATTCTCAGGGCGACCTTCTAATGAGTTGACTTAAACCAGAAAATTGGCTTTTATCACTTTGATACTTGCAATTCAATCCAGGCCCACTCATTTTTCTGTTCTGTCTTAAGTATCTGTAGTACTGAAATAGACCCAGAGCTATTTATGGAGAGAGAGAGAGAGAGAGAGAGAGAGAGACTCATGGAGTCTCAGACAGCCATTAAAACATGACCAAGAGGCGACAGTCATGCTAGAAGCTCTGTGAGGCTTTACGTTTTACAGTGATGCTTTGAGCTAAATGCTAACGTCAGCATGCTGACATGCTCAGAATGATGTTAATGTGCTGATGTAGGTATGAGGTACGTTTACCATGCTCACCTTCTTAGTTTAGCTAGTTTAGTTAGCATGCTAACTAGGGATGTCAGTTGATTAAAATATTTAATTGCGATTAATTGCATGATTGTTCATAGTTAATCATGATCAATCGCACATTTTTTATCTGTTCAAAATGTACCTTAAAAGGAGATTTTTGAAGTATTTAATACTCTGATGGGAAGTCAAGGGCACCCCTTTGAAAATGGCCATGACCTCACCAAAATTTGGCTTAAGTTCGGAGCATTATTTAATCTCCTTTGCGTCAAGTTAGTATGACATGATTGGTGCCATAGGTTCTAGTTTCATATGATGCCAGTATCTTCACTCAAACTTTAAAACTGAACCCACTAAAATGTTTTTAAGTTTTTAACTAATGAACAGTATGTAGTGAACCAAATTTCATGGCAATCCACCCAGTAGTTGTTGAGACATTTGACTTAAAACCATAGATGTCAATGTCATGGTAACGCTAGAAGAATCGTCAGCGGATCACCAAAGTCAGCAGTATTTATCCTCTGGCCACCATGAAAATCTCTACCAAATTTCATTACAATCCATCCAGTAGTTGCCTAGAAATTTCAGTTTGGACCTAAGTGGTGAACAGAACACCAACCATAAAGCCACGCCGCTAGCTTGGCAAAAAAATTTTTTGGATTGAACATTGGATTTGTGTGTATTTTGGCCAGGATTTTACCCACCATTAGTTTTCTCGCAAGCATTTTGGCGGTAAAACTGAATTTTAATCAAAGCAAAGCATTGAGTTATTAAAGTCACTTTACCACCACAGGCAATTACATGTCCTCCTTGTTGACTCCAGTGCCCCAGTGGTGGTACCTGTACCCAACCGGTGTACACACACACACACACACACACACACACACACACACACACACACACACACACAGTAATCAGGTTGCCCAGACACAGGCCCATGAGGCCCTTGTTACCTTGAGTGACTTTGCCCAATTAAAACCTTTGAAAACAGCAGCTGCAGGAATAGAGAATGGTAGGGAGGGAAAGGAGGGGACGGGTCATTAATGTGCAAGCATCAGCACCACATCAACCTCCCAGCCTGCTGATCGTGACCAATTTCAAAGCCGATCCAACTGTTTTAGACATTTTCTGACATGCCAGTCAGTTCTGATAAAAATCCAATCGATATCCTTGTTGAGAGTACGGAGCAAGTTATTTCCTGCTTGCCAGTATGTGTGGCTCACTGATTACAGTCCAAAAGGCCAACGAACAATCCAGAAATCAACCTCCAATGCTCTCCATTAGAGCCAAAAAGTTGACAAGTAAGATGTAATGCTTGTACGCCCTGGTCGGATTTGATTCATATCAAAAACAAATGAATAAAAGGCAGGAGTCAGGCTTTCAGTGTTTATGCGTTAACAAGCAATCCCAGGTCAAGTGTAGGTCCCCTGTTACTCCCTCACCCTGATTAGTACGGTGTCACACTCTGACACCCAACCCCACCTCCCTGCTGTCACCCAGCCTGCCTCTCGTTCACCGCTCCTTCACTGGAATGGATCGAGGTCCTGCTGCGCAAACAAGATAGGCTGCCAGTAATGGCTTATTGTTTGAGGATGCTCACCCATGCTGTGAGAGGAAATGAATGCTCTTCAGATGCACCCATTTACATATCACGAAAAATATCTGACTACTTGAGGATATGACAGTAAAGCAATCATGCATTGCTCATTCACGGAGGATTTATTCCAGCATGACATGCTTTAATTTTTTTGTTTAATTTTCACAAGATTTATTGAACAATTTCTCTAATTTGGCAGCTTCAAAAAATCCTCTTTTAATTTCAAGCTGTGGCATTTCTTTGCATTGTAAGTAATTGTACTCTGAAGTGAAGTGACAGTTTATTCCAGTGAGACATTTTGTCCAAAGAACACTATCTGGACCAGCGCCTATTTGGGCCGATACTGTTATCAGTAAAACTGAGCCAGGAAGCTTTTTGGGCTTCCAGTGCACAGACAGATCCAAGTGATTAGGCAAACATTTTAAAAAGCTATTAGTTAAAACACAAGGCAGAATTACACCTCAAACTGCCAGCATCAGCTTTGCAACCTCTTTTTTTTTTTAATACAGCTGACCCTTCCTAAGTCCCGCCCCCTTTTGCTCTGTGCTCCAATAACAGTTGAGCAAGAGGAACCTCGGTCAAGTTTCCCCTTTCCTGTTGGGTTATACATGCAGGCCTACTTAGATATGCTAAGTCTGTTCAAAGGTAACATTACTATGTGAGTCACATTATATTATTGTCACAATCGTCATAGACTCATTAAGGTGGGTTCATGGTCGCTGTAGTGAAGTTGGCACCTCTGAAGGTGGTTCGCCTGTACAGACATCTCTACGACTGTTCATTTAGAGATCACAGGGACAGTCAAATGTCATTAAATTCTTGGAAACAAATAGGCAACACACTGGGGAAAGAAGAAGCTTTTTGCCGCAGGCTGTGGAAGAACATGAGAGATCATTCTTCTGATAACATTTGTTGACTTCTTGCTTATCCACATACTATTTTGTTTCAATGCCACCTGGCGTTTTGGAGCATATTGCAATGAGCAACGCGCAGAGCATGAACACCTCTGTGCATGCTCATAGAACGCGTGTCATCTACGGAGGCATGCGCCACGGTGTCGCTCACAAGTATATACAAAGCTTTACATTGTATATAGTCACGGTTATTACGAGGAACTTTCATTTTGTGTTGATTTTTGTCCTGTGGACAAAAACGGTTGTGTTTCTGAGCACCAGAGTCCCTTTAGAAAAGCTCTCATTTTGCATTGCAGCAACAGGGTCTGACAGTCTGCCCCGATCAGTCCTAGTTCTGGTTCTCCAGTGTCTCCCTTCCCTCCAGCGTGCCCAGCAATACGGCCTGGGCCTCCAGCAGCGTGGTGTCGGTGTTGGCTCCCAGTGGTGACCGACAGAGCAGCGAGGCGAAGCTCTGTTCCACGTTATTGAAAGTCGCTGTTGGACAAGGTTTCTGTTTTTTGCAGCGCTTTATGTTTGAGCAACATCATTAGTTAACATTTACTTAACATATACAGTAATATACTCACTTTATGTCATGAACTGAGCTGAATATGAGGTTTCATGGGAGGAAAATATCTCCCTAATTCCGAGAGGAACAACACTGCCGTCCATCAGCTTAGAAACTTTTAGGAGTTATAATTACTTAGTTTATAATTATTAAGTTCCAAGAAGAAGCCAAAGCCTCAAACGTTATGCAAACTTAATGTAAAGGCACATCCAGAGGGACCATTAAGCAGCCCTCGTGCACTTAGCAAATCATTTGTGGTTGCTGATGTTTTAAAAGCATTTACTGGACAAGTTCAGCCAGTCCAATGCGAGCTGTTCAACTGAGAGAAGTGAACGACCTCAAATCCTCTTTAAAGTGGAAAATTTCAGGTTTTTGAATGAAGAGCTGCTTGTCTGTTAACGCTTGTGTCTCTGGACACAATGAGCTGAATGGATTTGTGGACTTTCTTACAATGACGCTGTAACCTGCAAGGCATGCAAAGTCATTTCAGTTTAAGAAAGGGTGCAGTCAACCATCTAATGGCTCTATTGTGATCATCATATTGTAATAGTACGAATCTATCAAACTGAAGTATGAGCTATAGAGAGGAGGATACCTTAAATGGGAACTGCCAGCTGTTATGTATGGTTCTCTATTGTGAGAATGCTTTATAATGGGCAGGAATTTCTTCTCTATCAGTATATCTGTGTGTGGATGCTTGAGTGTGTGTGTGTGTGTGTGTTTGAGGGTGTGCATATTAGTATTGGTGCACCTGTGTGTGATAAAGAGAAACTGTGACAAAGACAGAAAGAGAGGGAGACGCCCACAGGCAGCTCATTACCCGTTCGCCACAATCACAAGGAATCCATGATCCAGATAAATGTCCTCTCACAGCACCATTGATCTCAATGGAGGCAGGATGCCATCTAACTCAACATGGCAAGACATCACTGACTATCACGCAGTGCAATACACAGCCATGAATCTCTGTCTACCACGAAGCCAAAACGTAGAGGTGATGTGTCACCGTCCAGTCTTGGCATCTCACTCTTTCTGATTAAATGTTTTAAGAGTCTTTACTTAGAATCTGCAGTTAATTCCTTTTGAAATTTGTGACAGTAAATCAAACTCTGATCAAGGGTCACTGTGGCCTGACGCCATTTATTGCAGAGTAAAGGAGGAATCGAAAAGCAGTGCCAGTGTTACGTCTTCTATCTTTTGGCAAAAGTCAGACCAGGCTGGATTTCCCCCCCTGAGCCCTTTATCAGAGGAAGACTGATGTCCCGATATGACTGCTAGCACTAAGCCGGGCATCACAAAAACAGATTTTGAGGCGACCATGGTCATTCATGCAGAGCAGCTGCGCAAGGTGAGATACTGATGGCAGTTTTATTGCCAGTTATTTCTAATTCTCTGCACACTGGCTCACTGGGCTTCATTTGCTGTTGTCCTGTCAGCTTTTAAGGCAGATTTAGACACTGTGTGCCTTTTTGCCTCTCTCATCAAGACGTTTGTCTTTGACGATTACTCCTTTTAAAACTAAGCAGCAGCCCGTCACACCAGCAAGCCAAGATAGCGCTAGTTTCATTCATCATCAAACAATGAATTAGCACAAAGCACCCCATTAGCATCACATGTAATTAGGATAATCTATTATAATCTCACCCTTTGGCAAACACACATACAGTCCTGCTTCTACAGATGCCCTTCCATTTTCCCCTTTATGCTGGGAAGTGCTTGTACATTAAAATCCAAGAGCATCAAATCGACATACTGAGCCGCTTCATAGCTTTGTACAAAGGAGTGATAACATCAAGTTGCTATGCCAAGTCCTTCCTATTCGGTGGCTTAAACAGAGTAGGATCGTGACGTCAAAGGATGTCCTCTAACCAAACGCACGCGTCGGTTCACTTGGTAATCTGTAATTATTAGATGCCTTCATGAATGAGGGAGAAGGATGTTTTCTGCATGGAAACAGATATTTAGTGAGGACACGAGGCAGGGATTCCTCAACACAACATCCACAAGTTTGAGGCAGAGACTGGCTTTGTGCCCGAGCATCGATCAGCAGATCTCAAATTCCACAATAGACCCTTTAACAGTTTGCAAACAATGCTGATGTAAGTAAATGTGCGCACGCAGTTTGGCAACGGAAGTACAGCGAAGTCTAATATCTCGTCAAGCTATGCAAGGGCATTAACCACCAAAGATCGCAAATTCAACCCTAAACAAATTGACTTTCCAGATCCTTGTGCTATTGGTGAAATAGTGGAAGACATTGGCCCCAATATTCAGTGGCCAGATATATACACGTATATATACATGTATTTGGTGGAGAAATCTAGCGTGTAACGTCACACCAGCGAGAAATTACGAGCATACATGTCATACAACTACGTTATCTGTGGCCGTGTATAGACGAATCCGGCGACCGCTTTGCAATCTAGCGGCGCCGCCATTACTCTGGTGGCGAGTCCATGTCTGCTAACTGTGTTTAGCACTGCTTTCAGCCGAATGCATCCGTGGTTGCTCGTAATAACTTCTGTAAACGGTTAGCGTAGATAGCCTAATAAACACAGATGAGTAGCCTATATTAAGATTGTTATTACACACCTAGGCGAAACGCCACTTCTGTTTCCAAAATGAATGCGCATAATTTTGACTACATCAGCTGTACAAGGGTCTATATAGCATCCAGGTGTGTGGCCAACTAAGGTTCCTATTTTTTAAAACTGAAGACCAAAACAGCTCTTTTCAGTTTTTTTATTTTTGACATTGAGTTGTTGGTGCCATTACTTCATCAACCACCAGTCATGAGACCTGCTTGATTTGGCTTTGAACCCCTTAACCACGACGCTTTTGATAATAACAGACTGGAAACATCGTGACCTACCAATCAGCGTAGAGAGCTGCCTTCATCAATGCCGAGAATATATTTAGTATGATGATTTTCTCGTATTAGGTCACTCAAGTAGACTCGAGTGGTTATTTCTGAAGAGGCACATATAAATGTCAGACTTCCAGCTGAAATCACCACAATGAGGAGTTCATCAGCAAAGGACAATTTCTTTACTGGACTTTACTAGAATGAGCTGATGGTTGTGTGTGTGTGTGTGTGTGTGTGTGTGTGTGTGTGTGTGTGTCGTGGGTAGGGAGGGTGCTCTTCACACAAGATTAGATGTGGGCAGCGGTTCTGATTATACAAGGGTCTGTGAGGCACACGTAATCACGTCATACAGCTTAGTTTGTTACCGTCTCTTACCCTCTCTGCCAGGCTGGAGAGTTGCCAGCTCCGCTCTGTCTGGCTGCCTTTTGAAAACTTTGTGCAGCAAATGAATGCAGAGAAGAACAAACTGTTATAATGAGCATGCTGTGAAGAGGCAACCATCTCGTCTCTGAGAGCTCCAATATATGATTTTTCTCTTACAGTCTCAGTCTGTTATTGGAGTTAAAGCTGTTGGCCATAAAAGAGGCTGCCAACAGCGCAGTGAAAATACCACGCATTATCTCGCTCTTCAAAGCATCCTCTGTTGTGCACAACAGACTGATTTACATTAACAAAAAAGATGATGCTAATGCTCCAACGGGATTGATGGAGCCGGAACCTGCTGGTGTTTTTACTTATATTATGCATGTCTCTCTGGATACCTCTGAGTTGCTAATTTGAATTTACAATATTCATTCACTGCTGTCTGTCATGGATATGAGGAGCAATATCTTTGCATGGATTTTGTTATGAGAAGGGCGGATTGGAGTTAATGAATTTGCAGGATTGAGCTGCATCTTCAAATACAAGTTACAGGATCTGTGCAAACAAACTGAGAGAGGAGACATTTTAGACTTTGAAAATAATGCAGATGAAAGGAGGAATGTCAGGATGGCATATGAGTGAATGCATTCCCCTTAACTCCGTACATTGTTACGCAACAAGACTCGAAATGATTAGTCAATTAATTGATTAGTCGAACAATTTTGATACCTGTTTAAGTTGTGTTTGTCATGCTAGTAGCACAGATGGCAATGTTGGTCAGTAGTTCCACCACTTTGGTCCAGACTGAAATATCTCAACAACTATTTGATCAATTGCCGTAAAATGTTCTACTGATATTCATGGTGCCCAGGGGATGAACCCTATTGACTTTGTTGATCATCTGAGTTTTCCTCCAGCGCCACCATGGGGTAGACATTTTTGGTTTTGGAAGAACCAGAGGTGTGGACTCGAGACACAAATTTGATGACTTAAGACTCGACTTGACAAAATAAAAACAGACTTGCAACTTGACTTGGACTTTAACACCAGTGACTCTTGACTTCACTTGGACATGAGCCTTTTGACTTGAAAACACTTGATACCTTCCCCCAAAGCCAAGGATTAAAAAGTGTGTGCACTAAGATGATCAAATGCCCGGTACCGGAGGTAACTCCGACAGCGTCAGAGATTACTTTGAGGATGTTACCTGATAAACATCAACATGCTAACACTGCATTGTGAGCATGTAAGCATGCTGATGTTAGCATTCAGCTAATTCAAATATTAATATTTGCTGCTTTTCTTTGTCCTCTTTTCTAGTAAACTTTCTGTTTTGTTCTGTTGGTCAAGCAAAAATATATGAAAAGTTCACCATGGGCTCTGGGAAATTCTGATGGGCTTTTCCTTCATTTCTGACATTTTATTGACCTGGCAAAATAAAAACTGTCAAGTTAATCAATTGGGAAAATAATAGTTTTCTGGGGTAAGTGAGTACATCGCTCTTTAGCCCCAAACCCTTAACAAACTACCTGAGCTCAATCAAGTTTAAGTCATCCAATGTAACTTTACTTAAATCTGTTTGAAAAGCATTTGTTCAATTTGCGCTATAATCATTGAAAGGTACAAGGTAGACAAAACCAAGTCGAAACATACTTTGTGATAGTTTCATCATTTTACGTTACGTACTAATGTGACCTGCTGTTGTTTTGTGTTCGTTCTTCCTGTCATTCCCAGCAACAACACTCTTCTATCCTCTGTGTCTCTATTTCTCCCTGCACTATCGTTACAGCTGTGATTGACCTTTTCTGTGGCTGGCAGCCTGTCTGACGACCCTGGGGTATATGATAGCTGGAGGATAGGCTTTAATTGACGTGATAGCATTCTTGCGGTGCATAAGGTGAGGGAGAGGAGTAGGTATGGAGAAATGTTGAAAGTAGAAAGGTTAGGCTCTTGAGTGGTCTTTGTCATCTGAATTCATGAAGAGATATTTCCAACCTCGAGCAATGATGAGATAGGAGACGGCCGGAATTCGCTTCTAATTTAAAGCGCTCTTCTTTATTAAGCAGGACCACTACAAGATGACGTGAATGATCATTATTTTCTATTTTAAAATGAGGTTGCGGATCAAGTTTTTGAAAATATTCCTCCGTGAGATGCCGTGCCTGAGGCCAAAGACCACTTGTATAGTCAATTTAGGAAAGTCATTTTGAGTATCTTCAGTAGAACCGTGTTTCACCGCCTGACTGCACCTAATTGAGCTCAAGTCTTTTCTCTAACCTTTACATCGGACTGTATAGATTTCTCTCTACTTGAGCTGGAAACAAAACAGCAGTGCCAAGCCTGAGAAAATACTCCGCTGCCTGCTTCAAGTACCGCGGACATGCAACTCTTATCTCAACAGCTTGCTTATCTTTTGTAAGCTGGGACAAGATAAATCTTATTTAGTAAGGTTTCAACTCTAAATGAACTTGAGTGAATCGTGCTTCGCTTCTTTGCATTAATTCCAAAAATACATTTAATACGTTATTTGATGATTGTCATAAGCATCCGCTGAGATGAATCACAGTAGAGTTTTCAGCAGACAAGAAATATAAGTGGATCGTGATTCATTATCTCTACTGGAAGTTCATTTCCATTCATCCATCCAGAGGCTTCTACAGTACAGTACATAGTGCAGCTCATGGTGTGCACTGGTGCGTTTGTTTCCTGGCCTACATGATTGAGCCAAGTCACTTTCTTACCCTGCAGGGCATTAATGAGAGCTGAAACAGCAGGCAGCGACTTTCATTTATGGTAGTATTGTTAGCATGAAATTATGAGTTACCCAACAAGTTTTAATCCTATGTTGCTGTATTAATTGTTCATTTATCTCTTGGTATATAAATAAATGTCAAAATAATTGTATATAATGTCAAAAAGAACATTTTGAGTTTTTTTATTATGTCAAAATGGCTCACGCAAAAAAAATGTAATTAACAATCTTTGACTTTATTCACTTGGGAGAGTGGAGGACGGTGTACAGAGATATTTTCTGGCCAGTGCAGCAAGTCTTTAAAGTCTGTCCTCATTTTTCTTCCACCACTCCAAAGTGGGGTATTCCTCTCAACCACTGGCTCTTTCAGGTAACACTGCAGCTCAGTTTCAAAGCTGGATTGGGCTTCAACTGTGTGGTGAGCTGCTCCAAGAAGTTTTGCATACAGATTGTCCACAAGAGTTAGAGGGGGACAGTTCTGGACTGTCTTTTAGCTGGATCCTCTGCTTTACCAGTGTCTTCCACTGTTTTTGCCATGTCATGTGCAGCTTCTTCTTTCAGCCATTATTTTGCTTATTATTGTTGTGCCTCTGCTGAAGTGAAGGCTTTGCCCTAGTGATGGGGATGAAGGACAGTTGCTCAAGGCTTTGATGCCTGGTGAAGATGAGGTTGCAGCATGAGTTTCAGAACAGATGCACTGGGGATTACACATGAGGCAGAAGACTCTGAGTGGCCAATTTCCAGTGTCACTTCCTCAAGTGGTTCTAGTGTCTCAATCAGGTTTGACATGATTTCCCATTGTGCAGCAGATTGACAGCCGATGTGACATGCTCACTGGTAAACGCATTCAATGCACGCCACTGCTCATACATCCTCTGCAGCATGTGTAATTTTGAGTTCCAGCGAGTCTTGGATGATGTCATGATGCGCGGTGATTGGAGGCCAAGCTCCTTTTGACTTGATCTCAGCCTTTGTTTGGCCAGTACGGAGTGGCCAAAGTGACCTGCTCAGCTCTACAATGTGGAAATAATGTATGTGTCATCAAAGAAAGGGTATTACCTAAATCTAGTACACACATCCACATCTGGGAGATTCACAGTATGTCCACTGTCCTCTACTGTTTGTCACTATGCAGCTCTACTGGAGCAAACGGGAGTTAAGCGCCTCACTCAAGTTCACCTTGATGAGAGTGTCTATAGAGGTGGGGAGAACTTTCTTAAGGCCTCACTCATTACTTTCCCCAGGCAGTCCAGAAGTCAGAACCAGTGACTCTCTAATGAAAGAAAATGTCCTCTCCTTGCAGAAAGAGTTGCAGATGTCAAAGTGCCATGATGCTCCATTAAGAGTTTAATGTATCAAGTGTGTGTGTATATGTGGTGATATTGGCTGATTAATCGGCAATCACCTTTTTCCTGCTCAAAACTATCGTATGACCTTTAAAAATCAATCGGTCGGCCTCCAGTAGGTACGCTGTAAACCAACCCGTTCTCACTCCCAACTTGTCAAACACTGTTGCTTGGTAAATGCCCCTCGGCATCGGATACCACTGTTTGTGACCCGAAATTAAAAGTGACCGCTGACTTATTTTGTCTCATCAGTAGTTAGTAACATGACTTGTTAGCATCGTTAGTGCTGTGAGTCATGTCACTGAGTTGTTAGTCAGTGAAGTTAGCATCAACCGCAACCGTTTCCTAAGTGGTTGTGTTGCCTAAACCTATTTTGAAAGGACACTATGCATGTGTATATTGGCCCAGCCCTCCTCGACACGTCTAAAAGTAACGCAAGAGGGGTACCTCGTGCGACGGTCTCCAATGCCAAGCGGCGCTGACTAAGCAGCGGTATATAACAAGTTGGGAGTGAGAATGTGTTGCGTAAACCCTAAACACAGAAGTATAAATCCAGCATAAATGTGTACAGACACAATGTCCTTCCTACTGTGCCAATTCACTGACACTTTTTTCTTTTTGTGGCACTTTTGCAGAGCGATAACATATTCTATCTTTAATGCTTGTAGAACATTGCCTACTTGTATTTTGAGACAAAATTTCCGTCCAGTCTAGACAAAAAGGCCCCTGAGGAAATAAGGTCAGTTGTGATGACGACCTAAGAAACGGAGATACCCAGTTTTGACATTATTTACCATACTGTATATGGCATCTCTGAATTTCTTCACACTGTCAAGAAGGGGAAAGAGGCATGGGAGACTTTTCAGCATAATCAATCTAATCACTTTCTCTGTGTGTGATGATCCAACACAAACACCAATAGAAAGCTTAAACAGCCCCAAATTGCAGCAAACTCTGGTATCTGTATTAATTGAGATAGTCATTCCCAGAGTCAGCAAGCCCCTAACTGACACACATGCCTCTGTTTGGGATACAGACGCAGTCACAGACAAGCAGAAACACCTATACTCTCTCATTGCCTCTGTCAGTGATGGATTACTCTGAAAGAGCAATGAATTGGAAGATACAATGAAACAATGTTCATCTTGCCACAAGAGACGAGGGTTGTAGAAATAAATAGGTACCTTTTTAAACAAGGACATATAGTGAGATATATCTTTGTTTTGCTGTTTTTCTGTTTTCGGCATTCCTTAACATATTTCTTTCCAAGCAAACGAAATGTCACTTCATATTGAAACATTTGTTTATCTTCTTCAAGGTAGTTGTTCCCACTGAATATTCAGTCCCATTCATAACCCTCGCTCACTCTCCACATGGTTGTGAAACTCTTGCCCTCATAGTGCCCTTTTCAACACTAGTGAGACTCAAAAGGGTGGGTGTAGCTAGGTGGGTAGAGCGGATGGCCCTTCAACCGCAAGGTTGGCGGACACCGGTTTTTACTGTCTGCATGTTGTAGTGTCCTTGAGCGAGACATTGAACCCCAAGTTGCTCCCCAGGCGCTTTACAGCAGCCCACTGCTCCTAAGGATGGGTTAAATGCAGAGGTCAAATTCCATGCATGTACCTGTATGTATATGGCGAATCTAATAAAGTTTAAGTTTAAATATATCTGCCCAATATCAATATATGATCTGGCCATACTTTTTCATCTGTTTTCAGGTCTGTCTCGTTAAAGAGATATTAATCTCAATGAGACTTACTGAATAAATAAAGCTTAACTCACTCATTCACTCACTGCAGGCGGCAACCTTCGGGTCTGAAAAGTGAAGCCAAAGCTGAAGTGCCTTTAACTTGCATTCTTTCTAATATCCAGCAGGGGGCGACTCCTCTGGTTGCAAAAAGAAGTCTGATTGTATAGAAGTCTATGAGAAAATGACCCTACTTCTTACTTGATTTATTACCTCAGTAAACATTGTAAACATGAGTTTATGGTCTCAATCGCTAGTTTCAAGTCTTCTTCAACACAGCATGATGTTCATTTAGTAAATTATGGACCCATTTAGAGTCAAATAGACCATAAAGCAGGGTATGTTTTAGGGTGTGGCTACCTTGTGATTGACATGTCGCTACCACGGCGTTGTCCAGTCTGGGAGTTGTCCGTGTTTTTGTCTTACAACTTTAACCCTTTCACAGTGCGTTTTCAGTTCATGAAAGTTAATTATACCCTCTTTGATCACCTAAAAATGTCTTATTCCGCGTTAGGTTGTACTTAGTTCCGGCCTCTCATGTCACGTCTGGTTGCAAAAAAACAAGATGGTGACTGCCAAAATGCCGAACTCGAGGCTTCAAAATGGCAGTCCACAAACCAATGGGTGACATCAAAGTGATAACGTCCACTTCTTATATACAGTCTATGACTCACTCACTCATTACTCAAGATATTTCCAACTAATGCAACATATATCACTGACAGGATTACTCTGCAAAACCTATAAATCAGCACCAATTAAATCAGACAACTGTGTCGAACGTTATGCAAGAAACATATTTCAATCTTGTTCCATATAGAATACAAATGTGATTTTAGCAGGTAGATTGACCTCAGGAGATGACCCATGCATTATCTGAACACATATATCATCGTTCACTTGGCTGCCAAGAAGCATTGTTCACTCCCTGCATGTATGGAGGGAAGTCATGGGGATGCAAAGCCTCCGACCTCTTCTCTGGCACGCTGCTACAGCCCCTGTCATGTGGAGAAAAGTGAATAACACATCCATGCCATGCCTCGTTACCTACACTTGTGTGAACATGCCTGCATGCTCACGGGTATACAGATGCACACAGTAGCATGCAGGTATTTTATGTGCATCTTGAAAACACAAACGCATAGTGTATGAACAGGCATGACAGAGTCAGATTGAGGCCTGCGGGACCGCTCCAGGTGAGGAGTCGGTCCCGCTCTGCTAACGAAACCTTCCTGCCTTTAGTCCTCTCAGCTGGTGTACCCTTGAACTCTGCATACATCCCATCTGTGCACCCAGCTCCTCTCTGCGCTCCGCTCTGCAGCCCAGCCCTCAACTTCTGCCAGAGAATTCATTAACTGCATGTGTCATAAGTATTTATAGAAATGCAAGGCAATTCCCTCTCACCCGCTTCCAACAAACTCCTGCAGAAAGTTACAGTGCATAGACACTGAAATACTACACTGGATTTGAGATACGCTTAGTGAATAGCTGAACCTGTACTCCTTCACTTAGAGGAGCAACTGCTGTAAATCCATCCGCCTCAAAACACTAAACAAATTTCTGCGCCTGTCTTTGTAAATAATGTTAAATTGCCACATTTTTCAGCCACAGCATCATTATCCTCCACACTTCATCCTTCATTCAGCGTGTACAAATAACATCAAAGATTCCTATTTCCACTCCAGCCTTACACAAGAGAGCTTTGGAGAGACAAATTATTGGTTAATGCGGCAAAAAGCTCTTGAAATTAATTTAAGGAAAATTAGAGCAGCTTCAATTTACGTTTGATTATTTTTGACTTCTCTGAATACGGCTTGCTTTTCCCTGCTGTACGCTGCAGAGTAGTGCTCGGTTGTAAATACAGGGCTGTGACGGAGAGTGTTGAAATTGTCATTAGTGGTGATCATAAGAAGGAGGTAATTGGTATTTGTGGGTACACGGTAATTGGTGTGATAACATTGCAGACCTTGGTTTTTGCCGAGCGTTCGCCTGCTATTATCTAACAAGATCGCCGACTCAGAGAGGAAGAGCTGTTGTGTAGGGCTGAGGGTGAAGATGGAGTTGTTAGGTTAAAATCCAGAGGCAGGATGTCGGGAGTAAGAAAAAAAAAAAGATGAGTATCTCTCACTCGGGGTGCGAAGAAACGGGTTCGCCCAGCAAAACAGTGATGAGAATGAGCCGCGACGAAGACGAGAGCGTTTCATGTGTTCCCCATGTAGCGACTGCCTTTGGATATGCCTCACTTCTAATGTGAAAATCTGTTCTCACGATCCAGTTTACTGTAGCTGCTGTATTCTAAAAAGCACAGAGAGCCAAACATAACATGCATGAGTCTATCTGCTTGTTTAAACCATATTAACCGTAAAGTGATTAGGCAGAAGAAAATAACATGAATTCAATAGTTTGACACTGTGTTGAAATGGGCAGGACGAGAGCTAGTTAACGGGACGTGCTGTTGGTTTACAATACATGATGTGTTCGGACTCTATTCAGTAAAAATGATTATTTGGCAAAGGTACATTCTAACGTTATCATGATGTGTTCAAATGTAATCTTGCAAAATGCAGTTTTTGTCAAGAAACTTGAATAAATCCAGTTGTTTTCACAGCAATATAAAATAGATAATAGAGAAGGAATTATGTCTTGTTTAACTTCATAACAAAACCCAGAATGCAAACAGTAATAAATGTTGAAGAACATGGAATTTACTGTTTTACTTTTGTTTCTTACCGTGGTAATTGGAATCGAGAATCGTGGAATTTCACTGGTATTGAGTACTAATTCTGGTATCGTGACATCCCTAATTAGTAGTAATGGAAGTAGCATAGTACAGTACAGTTCAAGAAGAAACACAGCCGAATAATCTTTTTCAGTTAGATTAGTACCACTGTCTGATGCAGAGTCACAGACGTAGAGCACAATCTGCGTCAATAGGGGAGGTGCGGCGTAAACTCATCACTGGGAAATGAAAATCGTGCTCACATCTGCCACAGTGAAGTAGATAGTTGTTTACCATCCATGATAGCTCATATCTCCCCAGAGGACCAAACACATGCTCTCTCCACTCCGGCGCGGAGACGTATGGTTTCTGGAGCAAATTAATTCCCAGTTGGAGATGACTGTTATGAATGGGTTGGGCGAGAGAGATGGATGGGCTACCCATTCTTCTGCACAGCCCTCTGCTCCCAGTAACAAAGATGCTGGGGCTTGTCCTACTTTTGTGGGAGGAAAAATGTGGCTTAGTACAGTAGCTCAGGGGACTCTCCATGTGGGGCTGCCGTGTTAACTGACTTGGAGCACAGAGATACCCAGAGGAAATCTACCAACAGAGAGGATGATGCAGTGCCGTGAAGCTGTGAATTTGGGTGCTTCACATTGATCATATCCCTTCCCAGATACAGGCGTCTTGTTTGAGGAAGCCTGATACAGTGTTGACATTGGTGTGTGCATGTGTGTGTGTTCAGGCCAAGTCGGTCCCACGGCATTCAGTTTGAGACTCGTAATATTGTGTAAGGCTTATGAGCTGGTGTAGACACTTATCCTCTGTCACCCTTTCTGTCAAAAGTTTCTTTGAGCATAAAATCAGAAGCACAAGTCTGACATACAGTATGATGCCGTTATTTATCTTTCAAGCAGGGATGGGAGTGTCTAGTTGCAAACAGGTACACATCTGTAACACGATCCACCTCCAGTATCTGTACTGTTTAAAACGTATCATATACTGTATGAATGAAACAAAGAAAAAAACTTATAAATAGAATAGAAAATATATTATATGTTTTATATAAAATATGAAAATAACGTTTCGGCAAACCCCTCTGTGTATTGTAGAACAGTGTTTTGCTACGTTTTTTTCTGGGGACCCACTTTTTAAAAATGACGAACCATTGCGACACAATTCTCAATAGCCTATAAATCGAATTTGAGCATAAATGAACGTTTCTGACAATTTTATCGCCATTTCTGCATCACCTTATATTATCCTGAACAGGTAAACCAGCCGTTTCAAAGAGATATACGTTTGATAAATCAAATAAATGCATTTAGGAGCTAACAGGCTCTCGTTTTTTTCCTCTCATCCATAAAACAAACTGAATGTATGCTAGTCTTTAATATTATATTCAATGTTATAAGTCGGCTTCGGTTATCAGAACAATACGAACATTCAAGCTCCCTCAAGTGTCTCAAAGGTGTACTGCAGATATAAATGTTGAAAGACTATGGAATAAATTCTGCATATTTATTTGGCGACCCTAATAAAATCTTCTGGGACCCAGTCTTTGGGAATGACTGCTGAAGAGCATAATTTTGTCCTTTGACAAACACCCTCTAGAGGGAGGGTGACAGACTGGTGACCTTGTTGATGGTTATTTACAACAAAGAGTTTTATATTAAAATTAGATATGTACGGTTTGTAAAAAAGTAGTACATTTGTCGTACAAAATTTGCTTTTAAAGAATAATAGTTGCATGAAAACGTTTTTTTATGTTGGAGTATATTGTTGGTTGGTTATATGTCAAATACTGTATTGGAAATTGCACTTTCGTGTTTGTTTACATCAAAACCCTTCTCTCCACTTCATGCTACAGGGTTTCCACCAGAAAAGTTGTTAGGTACCGCTGGCAAGTATCTTTTGACGGGGGCCCGGCATGGGCTAGCGACAGATTGATATCAGCATTAAGGTAAGGCCCTATATTTTCTGTGACACAGATCAGGCTTTCAGAGGGTGTATCAGTTACTGAAGCTGCTTTCTGATTGCACGACGTATTCAGCCACGTAACTGCAAAATGCTCATTTCAAAAGGAACAAATATATTTACAAATATATTTACTGGCGTATTTTATTTCGTAAAACAAAACGTTAAAATCTCTTCAGCTCGTGTTAACCACGGACTTTATTTCAGGCATCTAACTAAAAACTCATAAAAAAAAAAAAACATTGACTTTGAGACGAGGGAACCAGAAGTGCTAAAATGCTAACTCATTTCCGGGTTTTAGGACTCATTCCTGCAGCACTCTACAGCAGATCATACTTTATTTCATAGATTGTGAGGATTAGACCACAGCATCAAACTTTTAGTGAAAAATATTTAGTTTTCACTTCACTTTAATGAATAAATGTTTCATTTTGGGTTCATGAATCCTTGTCAAAAGTATCTGAAGATGTAAAGAAGTCTAAAAACGCGGCTTTATTAGTTCCTGACAGGTTCACATTTCTGACAGTCAGCTTTGTGAGGCGCAAGACGACGAGACATGAATCCTCAAGAAGCCCGATCTCATCATTTCAATCTCGTCACAGCTCTGGAGTTTGAGTCTTTTTTGTCAGTGTTATATCAGGATTTTAACCACGGATTAGAATCTCAAACAGGGAACAGTGATTGACACTACATCTCACACACATACCTGCACAAAGACACACACTCCTACTGTCAAACTTTGATTATAATGAAATGAGGCACAATGTATGATGGAGACACAGGAGGTCCTGATTTTGTCTCATCAACTCAGTAGGAATCCATCATATGAAATGACGACTCTGAGGGACAGATTAGGGACTTGATTAAAGCGTACATTAAATAAACATAAACATAAAATAAACAGACTGACTTTGTTTAAGCACCATGACAATGATGTATAATTTCTTTTTCTCCTCCTTCCACATTCTTCCTCCCCATCTCTCATATCCTCTTTCATCATTCACACCCACATCCGTCCCCTGTGTTATTTTTCTTTCTTTTCTAATGATTTTATAGGATGGATGGGTGAGTGTTAGGAGAGCGCAGATGACAGTGAAAGGCAAAATGACCAAATACCTGTGCTCTGTGAGCAAGTACAACAACCCCTCAATCAGCTTATAGGACAACTGCTGCTGATGTATGCTTGAATCCCTCTTAGTCTACCTCTAGTCCGCTTTACGAGCTCCACAAGCTGCTCAGGGTCTCTATAGAGCCTTAACTACCCAACCAGGGAGAAGGAGAGATTCCCATTATGCCGCCTCACTGTCACCAGTGACTGAGGACTGGATGCCAGCTGCCTTGATGAGCACAATGGCACAATGCAAATCCTTTATGTTGTTTTATTCAGGAAACTTTACTGTCTTTTAACAATTGTTTCTTTATTCGTAAGCATAAGGAGTACATTGCGTGCATAGAAGAGACATAAAAAAAAGACGGCGGGAGAGAAGGTAACTCTAATGCTGCGTTCAGTCCATATTTCTTAAGAGCAAACAGACTGCAAAATGTAAAGCAGCACATAACTTTCCAAAGCAGAAAGCAAGGATGCCACAGATTACATCTCAACGTAAATGACGGTGATGATCACAATATTAATTTTCTAACCTGTTATCCCCCGTACTTTTCCGCCATGCATGAGAGTTTTTAGTTTTTAGTTCTAGTACATAACTTTATTCAGAGATGCACAAATGAACCTTTCCATCACTCTTCTCTACAGTAAATGTTGCCGTCATAACTACCGCCTCTTGTCAATACCAGAATCCCATTGGACGCTCATTGTGAAGGTTAATGTATTTGGGGTCAAAGCTGAACTCAGTGTAATGCGCGTCGCTCTCTCCATTGGAAATAATGGCCTCACGCCGAATTCAAACCAGAGCAACGGTGAAGTGCGGCCTGTGGCGAGAAGCCATGCAATGTCTATGATAAGCTCGGCCGCTGCTCCTGAGCTCAGCGGCCAAACCAAAAGTTGGGAAAAGATATAAAAGTGTGGCCGGAGAGGACTCACAGCCAATCAGTAAACAGATCTGTGACATGTTAACCTATGTTACAAAGAATTTCTTCCCACCTGAAATACATGAATGCGCCTCCCTGACGCAGAAAAAAATGATTATTGTGGCGAGCCGCTCTTCACAGCTGCCTGGTGTGCATTTGGCGTTATTCTGTGCAACATCAAACTTGTGCTTTTGGTGTAAGGTTATTTTAATATCCTCCAAACACAGCTTTCAAATGAATATTTAAATTTAAATCTACAGTAAAACTATCGCAGAATTGTGTGGCACAAGCACAAACTTAGATAATGTGCACTGAGCATGTACATTAATAATATCCTTAATTCCTGTACCACGATTATGTAAACTTTAAATGGAAATGTGTAAGCAACTAGCTTCTTTAATGTAAGAGTTTGTTACTATTTGAGTAAGAAGGCTGAAAAATGAATTTCTTTTCAGTTTAACATTTTCTGACATTTTGTTGTGAATTAAATCCAAGTTGTCAAATTTGAAGACAAAAATATTAAACTTCACTAAGCTCAAAGCCACAAACACACCATCCAGAGGAACTTTACTGTTACACAATGGCCTGTTTCTAGTCGGCTGCTCTCCATCTAATTATCCTTTGATGTGGAATTACATTTATCTCTACAGTTAACATTTTAGTAGTGCTCATTTCTCACAAATTTCATGAAACTACTCTCCAAAAATACAGTGACTGGTCAGTTTTGGACTCAGCTGTGTTTTTCTTGTGGACATTTAATTTCCTTCCCTGCCACACATCTCCAACAAGGAGAGCAGTGGTGTCTGTGGAGCTTTGGTTCCAGCCGGATACCACCTGATTTCACTCATTATCCTGGCTCCTGAAATAGTCAGGCCTATTAAATCACTCTTTATCAAGACCATGGTCCATTAAATCAAGGAGACTTTGAAACAGTCTCTGCGGAGAAAGTGTTTGGAACCCCTTTGTCATGCCGTTAGCTGACCACCTTGGCTGTGGGAGAAGTCTTGATGAAGATGAAAACCTCTTAGTGCAACAGTGAAGCTTTAATAAGCTTAAACCAGAGGTCACGAATGACGGCCTGATCGACTGAGCAAGTATGATTGATGATTGCTTGTATTGTGTGAGGTGCATGCTTGCATAGACTCCTGCTGGTGTTGTGACGCCTTGTCGACTTGTCTGTCAACTAGTGCTGTGTATTGGCGAGAATCTGGCGATATGATTTGTATCATGATACAGGGGTTACCATGCGATACTGTAAGTAAGACAATATATTGCAATTTAAAAAAAAAAAAAAAAAGATTTGAGGAAAATTGTCATAATATAAAGAACACGCCACCATAGAGAGCCGAAGTTCCTCCCCTTCCAGTGGACCCCATGGGACCTTATTTCTGAAAAAATATGAACGGTAGTCAACGGCAAGAGACAAATAATTTTTGAATTACAATTGTGTGTGAATTTACAAAATAATTTTGCAGTCAAGAAAGTCACAGTTTGTCGTAAGTTTGTCGTAGTATCATTTAGTTTTGGGTGAAATGTGCTCAGTGAACTACATCTCTCGTCTCGCACAATTTAAGTCACCAACACTAGCTAGCTAGCTAACTTAGCTATGTTCCACGCACAGGTGCATCGTTATCTTACCTGATTTGTTTTATCCAGCGACTCCTGGTCTTTTTATTGGCCAGGAAGCGAAAGAACAAGCAAGACCCGTTGCTGGTGTGAGTACAGTACATCCTAGTATGAAACACACAAGCATCGTAGCTTCAGCGAGAGTGACGTCACTTAGGCGACTTTTGGGTGTATAGAATTTCTAATTCCGTGTTTTCACTGTCTTATACTTCAGTATACTTCAGTTTTACAACAAATGTATTAACAAAATAATCTTTTAAATTGACAAACATCATATGTGTGATTCATGGCGCAATTCAAATGGGATCAAAAAAATATCTGTCTCTTGCCGTTGACTACCGTACATATTTTTCCCGAAATAAAGTCCCACGGTGGTCCACTGGAAGGGGCAGGACTTTGCCTCTCTATATGTATAAAATAGGAAGTAAGAAATGTACTTTTTTATGCAATCACAAGAATTAAGATCTGCATTTATCACAGTCCCTGTAACATCAAACATCATAGCACTACTTTTTGTGCAATCTGAGCCACTGTCTGCCACGAATCCCTGCATGTAAACTATTAATTAAAATCAACAGTGTTTTTGAGACTCTATACAGAATCACAAAATATAATATGGCAATACTCAAGGGATATTTTACTACACCCCTATTGTCAACTGGTTGATTGCTGTGCTATTTTTACTGTCTGTTGGTTGATTATTCTGCATCTGCATCTCTTCAAGAAGTTTCCCTCCATTAAAAACTACTTAATATTTCTTTTAGCATTAATTGGAATATTTTAAGTCATTAGGACTTGTAAGGTGTTATTTTGCAATTCATAAAACGCATCTGATTATTCTAATTAAATGCATTTTAATGTGTCAGTATCAAGCCTGCCTATGAAGTCAGGTTAGGAGAATGGGAACTCAGGGCTTTGGTTTACAATGAGGGGAAAAACCAAAAACACAAATGTTGCCACAAATATCCATACCAGCAAAACAGAACAGAAAATGCAAAATAGAGAAAACTGATTCTGAACAACTCAGCTGTTTTTATATTGCACCAGCGGCCTACTTACTCTTGCAGAGTCCTGGAGGACAACCTCTAAACAAACAGTCTTTCACCCAGAAAAAAACAAACTGTGTAAATAAATCTGGAGCTTAATGAAAAGATGGTGTGAGCGACTGAGACTTGATCTACTTCTGATCAACGATAGCATCCGTCCAACTTCTTCCCCGGGGAACTTGAGATATGGTAATCAAATTATGTAATCATGTTATGCTTAACAGAGCAAATATCCAAAGGCCTTGAAGCATCACTTCCATTTATCCAGGGTGTCTTTTATACATACAGTACAAGCGCTGCCGTAATTAGATTCACTGTAAACATGAATACCAATGCACAATTACTCTGCAATCTATAGTGTCAAACTGTGATGGGAAAGTGCCATCTGAGGGAGTATGGATGGAGACAATCTCAAGGTCTCTCTCATATGTAGTACATAAAGCAGAAATATACGGCACATTGACTCTCTTGTAGCTTTTTTTTTGTTTGATGAAGATGAGCAGCCGTGCTGAATCAGCTCGCCTCGCAGCATC
Organism: Sebastes umbrosus; assembly: GCF_015220745.1. NCBI lineage: Eukaryota > Metazoa > Chordata > Actinopteri > Perciformes > Sebastidae > Sebastes > Sebastes umbrosus. The sequence continues at coordinate 14,482,281 of NC_051273.1, forward strand.
TTCAGTTGCACCTTCACAGGAAGAGCAATGAGGCTGACATCCACACCTCTCAATTGCTTTTCTTTGACTGCATCAATCTTTTCCAACACTTGATACAGTAAGGTGATGCTCTGCTCACAAAAATGGACACACTTTTTTTTCACAACACAAATCAGTCCTGATAAATACATTTATTCACACACATTTATGAGACTTTTAAGACAAAACGTTGGAGAAATTTAAGACACAAGCCCAGCGTTGTATTTCTGCCAAGCAGCACTGCCAAGCTCTGATATTACCCGTGCACCAGAAGCCCAACCAGCCAACCATGAGGACGAGATCTGGCATTGTTTGTGAAACTCGTGCCAAGATATTTGATCCACCCAATATTGTATCATTGTGTGCAGATATGTAGCAATTATGCAAACATGTTATGGAAATGCCTTACGCTCCACGGATTATACTGCCACATTAACCCATTCATATAGACACACCGGTCAGGGAGAAATGAGAGGGTCAACAAATAAAAAGAGATTGGACATCCTTATCCTGTTCCCACAGCCAACTGCTTCCAGTGCTGCTACACTATAAGCCGACAAATCTTGCCGATGGACAACCGTGTGATAAAAAAGGACTTACAAGTGTATCTACTTTGAGGAAGGAAATCTGATAGCTGTGATTATGAGTGACTGACTAACGCTGCATCGCTGTCAACATCAAGAAGTGTACAGTATGAGCTTCATTTACAATTCCAAGCTAAGGCTCCCAACTCTCAATGATTTATGCCCGGAGCCTGTATTCAGAGGTCACGTCATCCACACAGTGAAATATGTAAAAAAAAAAGCAGATTTTAGAGGGCATACTTGACATTCATGTCATGTTTTACCATGTTTTACAGCAATATATACTTTGACTTAAATAAAATATGAAAAACCTCACTTAAAAATCTGTTTCTCTTCAAAAAGTTCCCTTAATCTGACAGCGTGCAGCCTCGCCTAAATTTCTCTTTTTTAAAATACAACTTTTGCACAAACATCACAATGAGATTTAAATCATGAAATACAGTAGAAAGAGCATCTGAGCATTTATTTTAAAAAGAAAGAGTTCCATGTTTATAAGAAAGCTTTAAATTTTGTATATGTATTTGTCTGTAGCTGTCTTGATATAACAAACTCCACCCATCCCCACACGATCAATACGCTATTTCCACTCTTATCTGATAAAGTTCCGGCTGTGTCACTCACAAATTCAGTCTGATTTCATATGCACCCGCACACTTAATCTCAAGGAGAAAGTGTCGTCAACATCAAGATAAATCCATCAGTTACACAAGCTAGTGTCGTGGCAAAAGATCTATTACGACAGATAGAGCGTCTGCTTTGCATTCACTGGACATTTGCTGTTAAATTAGCCCTGTCAAATGGTCGAGAAGGAGCCGTTTCAGTTCTGCACGGTGTGTAATGACTTGCATGCATGGGATGAAAAACATATAAAGTATGAGATAATTGAAACATTATGGGATGAAACATGGAAAACTGTGATTAAAAATATAAAATGTTTAATCTTTTATGTGACTTTTACATATCTTAACTCAGTATCACAGGCTTTTTCATTGACCCTTAACAAACACAAAAGGCAGACAAGAGCTGCCGACCGCCTTTTCATGCATTTTCAATGAATACCGCTGCTTGAGTAATATATCATGAAATATTAAATTGTGGTCTTTAATGCTCCAGAGTACTGACTCAGGAGTGGTCTTTTATTACATAATCAGTTGTCTGGGAGCTGAGGTTTCTCTGTCAACCAGCAATGCAGAACACGCAGAAGAGGCATTAAAGGTCTCATTGATAACATTTTTATGTAGATGAGTAAGTTTTAAGAAATAATACATGTACATCTCAGGATGCACCGATCCATCTTTTTCAATCCCGCTAGCTATACCTGGGCTTTGGGTCTCGGCCGATACTGAGTACCGATACCAGTGTTTGATTAATAAGCTGTATGCCTCGCTGTGTGGAAGTGACTGGGATCCTTCTTTTATGTGTAAGGCTTGACTTGAACATTACTTTCTTAACTTTGTGAAACAAAAAGTGACAAATAAATACATAGATACAAATGACGTGAATTGTTATTTGTTATTAAAATAAGAAATCGCACACCAGCAACTTGGTAAAAAATCTTCAAAATTAGAGGTAGGAATGTGATTCAAGTGAAGTGAAAATTTCTAGTAAATAATGTATACAGTATATATAGTATATAAACATAGAATTGAATTGAGTAGATCGGCCACATTGTCACCGATACCCGATCCAACTATTTGAGTCGGTATTGGCCCGATATCCGAGCCGGTATCGGTATCAGTGCATCCCTAAATACATCCACAGAGCTTTAGAAAGGTGCCGAATAAAAGTAATTATTTTCCACAGAACAATTATTATGATTATGAATTAATCATTTGTTGGCGGGTCGAAAATGAATGTTTTGTTTATCTCTGTGGAAGACATCTGACTGTTTGGTTTCCACTTCTAACAGGGTTTCTAACAAAGTGTGACATCTCCTGGCTGAATGTCATCAATGTTATCAATAGCACCTTTCATTTAATATTATTGTTTTGCACTATAAGCTCATTGTTGTTCAAATGACAAGGTTGTGATTATATTGTACACAGTGTTGGAAGCTCTGCAGAGCAGTAACATATATACTACCAGATATCTTGTCATATTTTGAACATTTTGTACCATCTTGTCCCAATTTGTTTTGGAGTTGAGTTTCAGTCTCCAGATGCACGATGCAACTCAAAGTGCCTTAGTTAGTACTGTAGTTTGCTGTGTGCAAAACTGACGTCAAAGTGCATGACGTCACGTGAGCATAAGCATGTTGTTAGGAAACTAATGGTTTGTGTGGAGGCTGCTCTCATTAAACCTCCTGTTTACATTGGCCATGCGCCTGCACGTGCAATAGTCGCGCTACAGCAGCTCTCTCTCTCTCTCTGTTTGTTTTTCAGTGGACGTAATGTAGTTTATAATGGAGCTGACTAAGGTGCATTAGTAGTTCCTTATTCATCCTTTTAAGCACATTTTGTCCGCTTTTCCGAGCAAACGTCCCTTAGTTAGAGGTAAGAGGTCATTTTGTTGCCCATTCTCCAAAAACACCAAACATGTCACATTGCATGCGTAAAATCTCTACTTGACATGAACTAGTGCGTCCTGCTCACATCACTTCATAATATGTTCTATCACAACTAAAACAGGAAAATGAACAAGCAAAAGAAAGAGAGTCTGTGTCTTACCTGTAAATGCCCCTGGTACATATTGAGACACACAGTCAGTCGCGGATCTCTCCGTCAGCGGATCTTTATCAGACTTCTTCCAGACTTGTGAAGCAGACAGACAGTCAGACTGACAGGAAAAAGCTGGAGCGGAGTTTTGTTTCTGGAGGAGGACACGGAGCGGAGCTGTCCTCTCCTCAGGTGCTGAAAGCTCACACTTTGCGCTCATCCAGGACGTCTGTGCGCGCTGCCGCTGGATGGTGACAAGTATACAAGCCTTTACAGTCCTTGCAGGGAAAATAAACAAAACAAATCATCAGTCTTCAATCCAGTATGTCTCCTCCTCTCACCTCGCCTCTGTCTCCTTGTCTCCTCTCCTCCTCTCTCGGCTGCTGTGCTCTAAATGTTTTGACGCTCCTCGAGGTTTCCTTCTCTTCTTATAGAGCGCTCCTCTTCCTCTTCCTCTGGTTGCTAACTGTGACCCAGCCCTCCGGTGGTGCCTCCTCCAGTGCTGACGCGCTCCACAAGGAGGCACACAAGAACATGTCATCTCACACTTCAGAGCATTTTCACAACACACATGAAGTGTCCAAAAAATGTACGTTTAAAACAAATTTAGTTTGGAAGTGTCCATTTGTAGTTATAAAGCACATATTTTACTTTGTGTCCTGCAAACAACAAAAAGCAAGTAGGGATGAACCGATACCGGATCGGATATCGGGCCGATACTGACTCAAATATCGGCATCTGTGACAATGGGTCCAATCTACTCAATTAAGTTCAAGATTCAGGAATTCAGGATTCAAGATTCAAGCCCTTTATTGTCATTGTGTAGTACAACGAAATTAGATTGTGACAAACCCATCCCATAGGTGCTAATGAAAAGATAATACAATAAAAAAAGAGCTAGTGCAATATAAATATAAAAAATATAAGAGATAATACAATATAAAATATAAAAATACAATATGTATATGATGATATACATATTGACCCAGCCCTCCGGTGCCTCTTCCAGTGCTGACGCGCTCCACAAGGAGGGCACATTTAGAAAAGTTAAGAAAGCAATGTTTAAGTCAGGCCTGATACATAAAATACACATAAAATAATGTCACTTCCACACAGTGAGTATTCAGCTTATTAATTATACACTGGTATCAGATTGGTACTCGGTATCGATCGATACCCAAAACCCAGGTATCGTAGCGATATCGGGACTGATAAAGTCGGATTGGTGCATAATAGCAAATTTATTTAAGGTACTTCTCAGTATCTTTAATTCTTTTTTAGTTCAATTTTGTGTAACATAGTTCTCTCTGCTGGCATAGTATTATGTAACATATTGTGCATTTTCCTAATTAAATGCTGAAAGCAAACTCTGTACAGCACACGTTTTGGCTGAAAGAGCGTGATATCTGCATGTGAAGAGCAGATTAGTTGTTGTTCCCAGTTGTCCAATTAGTGGAGGAAATTATTGTATAACCAAAACTATGCAAGTCATATAGTTTCCAGGTAATTATGTTGGAGAACTAGAGCAGATTAAGTAGCAAATAAAGTGTGACTGTGAAATGCTGTGGGCAATACTGAAAAAATAGTTAACATCAGCCACAGGTTAACAAACATAATTTTTCATCCTATAGAACTATATGCAGCGGAAATAATAAGTACATTAAAAAAATTTTAACAAAAAGGGAAGACTTTTGACTCCTGCTTGTTTACAGTTGTGCAAACCCACTGCTCCCAATTAACTTTCATGAACTGAAAACGCACTGTGAAGGGTTAAAGTTGTAAGACGAAAACACGGACAACTCCCAGACCGGACAACGTTGTGGTAGCGACCTGTCAATCACAAGGTAGCCACGCCCTAAAGCATACCCTGCTTAATGGTCTATTTGACTCTAAATGGGACCATAATTTACTAAATGAACATCATGCTGTATTGAAGAAGACTTGAAACTAGCGATTGAGACCATAAACTCATGTTTACAATGTTTACTGAGGTAATAAATCAAGTGAGAAGTGGGGTCATTTTCTCATAGACTTCTATACAATCAGACTTCTCTTTGCAACCAGAGGAGTCGCCCCCTGCTGGCTGTTAGAAAGAATGCAAGTTAAAGGCACTTCAGCATTGGCTTCACTTTTCAGACTCAGAGGTTACTGCCTGGGGGAAGCAGATTTAGCTGATAATTCTCTGTATCGCTACGAGTGACGACTTTCACACTTTCACACTTTCACATTGTTTTCACATTGTCAGTTGATGTTTTTAATATAAAATATTGATTATAGCCAATTTAAAGGTACGGTAGGGTTGGTAAAGATTTTAAAAACATTGTTTGTTATATTTGTTGAAATTCTCATTACATCCCGACAGCAATCACTAAATCCAATGCTCTGACAAAAAAATGTCATCAGCGTCCTCCACAAGAGGACAGCTGTGAGTACTAACAATAGCCATGTTCACCATTCACATATGTTTATTTTTGTAATAATAATTGTGGGGGAGTAGCTTTGTAGGGCGGCCTGAAGAAACAGACAGTCAGTGTGGCTGACTTGAAGTCTTTTTTGCTAGATTTCGGGATTTTTGGAGCTAGCGCTGCTATCTACTTTCATTAGAAAAGAGTTGGCAACACTGAGCTCGTTTTTTTGGTGGAACATTTTTTTTAAATCAAGATTACTCTTGCTAGTTTCTCAAGATCGCCAACCCTGCCCTTAAAGATTCTTTTATTTTCAAATCAAATTATGTTTATTTGTCACATACACAGTGCAATGTGTTTGTGCCTAGCTCCAGAAAGCAACTAACAAATAGTTAAAAAAAAAATAGAACAAAATACTTTAGAATAAAATAACCAAATTAAATATTTTACAAAAGAAACAATAAGACAATATGCCAGTTTATTTCAGAGAAATGAAACAGAGAAGCAATAAAAACAGAATGAGTTCCAGTATTGAAACAACAACCGGTACATATAACATATGTGTTACACACATGTACAGGTTGATGGATTATATTCATGAGTTATACATTATATGTAGTGAGTTATGGATGTGAACGTCAGTGGTTCAGGACCCGGATCGCCTGAGGAAAGAAACTCCTCCTCATCGCCTCTGTCTAGGCCTTGAGGCAGCGGTGTACCTCCCTGACCGCAGTAGAGAGACGAGCCTGTCGTTGGGGTGATGGAGCTCTTTTATTATCCTCTTTTTTCATTTTGACATGCAACTTGTTACAGCGTGCTGTTCTGCTTTTTCATTATATATTCATGCATAAATAACCTATTAGTCTTATCATCACTGAATAACAATGTGGTGATCCATTCACACTTCCTGTTCTAAATAAAGAAAATGCATGGATTCACGAGTTCCCCACATGTTGCAAACAAGGGATCACAACGTATCAGGAACTCATTGCTAATGACTGTGAGTACACCACCATCTGGACAGCTACTGTAGTATACACTGTACTCAGGTCAGATGTTATACCACTAAAGAGAGTACGTGAATTAAAGCTGCACTAGGCAACTTCTCACGCTGGCGGCTCCAGATGGCAGCGAGGGGTAACCGACTGAGCAGGAAACTGTCAACTGTGTGACACCCCTGATACCAGACATTTTGGGTGGCAAACAGAGTTCATGTCTAAAGGCCTTTACACCCCTTTTTTTTCGTGACATTTATTCACAGTCAATATATTTTTCTGTTGAATACTTTCACACAGAACACGAATATTACGCAGCAAAAAGTGATGTAATTTGTTGCCAGAATAAGGTAGATTTTTCTGCGCTTCCCCACTGTGAATAAAGGCATCCACTTATCATGTTGTGTGGAATGGACATATTCAAAACGTACACAATAGTGTACAACAATGTGGAGGCTCTGTAGTCTGAACCAAGACGGCAAACTTAATTATTCATTTCAACCTTGACAAAGGTATACCAGATCCACTCCTTCCGTTCTTACCTTTCACAATCGGCCACCGTAGCTCTCCAACACGTCTGGCACACGGGAGAGGCTTCAGTTGGTTGCGGTTGATCCTACACACTAGACCTTTAAGGCCTACATTTTTACAAAAAAATATAACTTAGTGAAGCTTTAACTTCTTTTCTTCTCTACTTTTACTGGTATTTAGACCTCAGTAGATATGAAAGAAAAATAATAACACTGTGCTATGTAGCAGCCACCCAAACCTCAAATAGTCCGTAATATGTGTTGTACAACAACAGGAACACAGCGGTCCTTTCCATCCGCAGTGTTTTGATATTCTTCATGCCTCGCCAGATGAAAAACAAATCCAGCCCTAAGGCATGAAAGTCAGCGTGATTATTAGGCCTTGTGTTTCTGCGTATTTCATTCTCTAGAAATACACAGAAATAAATTTGCCAGGCCCAGTATCAAAAGATTCTCATTCTTTCATATTCGCTCCCACATGTTTTTTCAATGAATAATGATTACACTCTCACGTGATTTGAGATGACAGACGTGTGTGTGTGCCGGACTTTGGATCTATTTTTGGACTTCATTTATTCAGTGTTGTTTTTTTCTCTCCATCAGCCATCACTCTCCTTGCGTTGACACAGACATAAGGCAGACATAATTAATGTTAAGAGGAGGGGAATTACTTCTCCGTACAAGGGACGAGACAGCCCGCGCTCTCTGACAGGCAAATTATTTCAGTCAAATTGAAATGTTTTATCTGCCTCTGAAATGAGCCAGCTGAAAGAGAAAACCCTCGCTTAGTTGTCATCAATGCTGAGCAGGAAATTGAGTGAAAAGAAATCATAATTGGAGTCATTGGTTATACCTTGCTTTTCTATAATACGCCACATGGGCTCTGTAATCTCAAACCGATTAGAATCTATTTTTAGTTGTTTAAAGTAAAGATGTAAAGTCGTGTTCACCCAAATGATGGAGAAAGTTGTGATTTAGCTGGAATAAAAGTGCCAAACTTGTCACATCAATGACTTTCTAGACTAAATCATGTTAGGAGAAATAGGGACGATAACATTTGGCTTTTGTGCACTTGAATTCTGTCATAGTGTGCCAGAAATGCAGAAAATGCATGGAAAATTGCGGTTTACTTGCACCGCAACCATCTTCTGTTATTTTCAGTCATCACTCCACTCAGAAGTCCATGTTGGAAAATCACTGTTTTTTTATGTAACATTTGCTTCAGGTACAGTGTGTGTACAGTATGTCCCTGTCTTTAATAAGAAATATAACTTTATTTAAATTATTTAAACAAATTAGTCTGGGGCGCACAATTGAAACTCCAGGAAAACAGCAGGTAGAGCAAGAGAAAATCAAAAGTGTTGGCTAGACATATTTTATAATTTATCAGATTTAGATCATTTTTTATCATATATATCATTTATATCGTTTATAGTAGATTATCAGTGTGTTGTCTTGCCAAATTTGCTCGCGGCACGCAAAGAAAATAGACCAAACGCCGAAACTATCGCTGAAGATTGCAAGCCGGCAGCACTTCCTGTGTGAATAGCCCAATTGGTTTTACACGGCAGCACTTCTCCGGAAATCGTGGTGCTTCACAGCGCCTCCGCATCCAGTGTGAACCTGACGTTAGTCTTGTTTTTGACTTGCAAATTATCCAAAGGATTTTGAACATGTTTCATAAGCCGCAGAAGTTAAACACATTGAATGCGGATGGAGTTAAAGCACAGAAGCTCATGTATCAGGATGTGGTTATCCCACTTATCCTGCTAATTTGTAAGCTTTTTCACAGCTCATTATAGACGAGCATGCTATCTGTCTGGAATCATTAGAATCACCAGACCTGCGGTGGGTTTAATCCAACAGCGATGAAAACAGAGATACTACGGGATGTGCGAATTGATTTTGAATAAAGACACCCAGGCTTCACGTAATTACTTTGATGAGAAAATCACACCTGAAGAGGCACACACGCCACGCGTAGCGCCACTTCAGGTGAGTGTTTATAATAATTATGATAAGTTTATGATAATTAAAAGAATTGACACACTTTGTTTTGATCATCATCCGTGGTGGTATTTCTGGTGACAAAAACATATTGTGAGAAGGCGTTTTTGTAATACAGGCTCTATGTATTCACTCCACCACAATTCAATCAGGTCTTTGGATTTTAAAAATATCATAAATCTCAGAAATAAGTCAGAATACATTGATCTCTGGCTATTCAGAAATTAAGTAGTGCCTGAATATTATGAATGAGGACAAAAATAGATGCAGTTGGCACATTTGGTGAATCCATTATTAGCAGACGTATAACAAATCCAACAGACAAAATTGCTGATTAAAAATTTAAATCTCCATGTGTCATGTATTGGCTGATAGGTACACCATGTGACGTCACAGTTAAGTCAAGTTGAGGTGAGACTGGACTCCTGCCAAAATGTACTGCAGCTGAACATATGGGCAAAGCACATACACTAAGGGTTTGTCAAGTTTTGTTGAGCTAAATTTAGATTTGATGTAAAACTGTCCCTGACGCACTGCCAGGTGGCCACTGCTGACACAAAACACCACACGATATAGCACACAGCAGAGAGTATAAAGCACATTGCACCTTCAAAGTACTGCCTAATAGAAGTTTAGTCACACATTTCATACTTTTCAGTCTGTAACTGTCATTTTTCCCACCAGCGACAGGTCACACACTGTCAACAGAGTTCTGTTCCTCGATTCATGATGGAATGGAAATTGCTGTCTTATGTCCTCTGCCATTTGTCAGTGTGTGTGTTGATGGGTGTTTGTTTTTACGGTACAATAGAGCGCCGTGACGTCACCATCGCGCTTTGTTGGCTTGAGACGGTTCTGACCTCCAGTCGGTGTCACCCAGCAATCTGAAAGTGTGTGTTTTCACAAACAAACCTATTAGAGGAAGTGACTGTTGTTTGTTTGTTCTGTACCATGGATGTATTAAGGGAACTGCATACAGCGCTGGAGGCGGGGCCCCGTTCATTCCTATGAGAGTTGCTCAGTGGCGCATGAAGCCAAAATGGCTCGACTACCTAGTGGAAAAGCAACCGGATCTTCCGGCGATCTTCCACATCCATTGGGCCCATGGAGCAGGTGCAGTAGCGTCCGATCGGTCACATGGCTCGGTCACGGGGTCACGCTGTCGTCACGCTGCCGTCACGCTGCCGTCCCGCTGTCGTCACGCTGTCGTCACGCTGTCGTCACGCTGTCGTGAGGACCTAATGATTTAAATAAGGGCTATTCAAGTGTTTGTACTGGGAAGTTGATTCACATCAAAAAACATTATCCGCTGAGTTACAGACGTCTCTTTCCCAATGTAAGTCTATGGGGAAAAGTCTTTTTGTGCCCAATGGCATCACATGATGGACACGGAAGTTGCAGTACCGCCGTTTGGCCACTTCGGAAATTGGCATCAACGACCGGCGCTCTTTCTGGAGGCTTGTTCTGTACTCGTTGAATGTAACCAGAAAGACCTTGGTACTGTAGTTCAGAGTAATATTCACAGCTATCTTTCTGCTTGATCAACGATAACAATCAAACTGTGCCCAACAGAGCTGATTCTTGTACTTCTATCTGTTTAGTCACTCTGCAGTTTTATGTCGCTTCTTCTCACCTGAGAACTACATGCTCCATCGGGTCCCCCTCACACAAAATGTGATTTATTTTCATTCAGCACACAGTGTTAACTACCACGCTAAGACCTAATCTGCTGTTTGGAGGACAAGTCATTAACAGTGACCCAACAAAACACAGAGCTGAGGAGGAAACTGACAAAAAATTAATAGAGCAAACAAATGATGTCAAATGATCTAGCGTGGCAGACATGTTGTACCAGTTTACACTCCAACAAACACGTTTCCCTTTCAGCCTCTGCTGCTCCTTGGGTTTAGGAATACACCAGCTTTTTGGAAGATGCTCGGTGTGAGATTATCACTATTGTTACTGGATATATTAATGTTAAAGACTGGTCACAATTTTGCATATTTGTACTTTTCCTACAATGTATACCTGATCTCAGTTTGCCCCAGTTTGTGCCTCTCATGTGAGTCACAGAGCAAAGCATCTGTTTTTATGGAAAAATAAGTACCTGGTAATCTTTAAAGAAAACAGAATCTACTACAGCCATGCTAGCTAAATGTTAAAATCAAGCATGCTATCATGCTCGTAATGATAATGCATTTTGATGTTGTTGATTAGCAGGTAATTATGTTAACCATGTTCACCATGTTAGTTTATGCTACATTTTCTAATAAGAACTAAACAGAAAGTACAGTTGAGGCTGAGGCAAAATGTCAACCTCATGGTGGACCGACCGACTCTGGCATCCATAGAGCCATGAACAGAATATATTTCATCCAGATGGTTACAAGATTTTTACTGATTGAGGTAAGAAATATCCATGTATTAGGATAAATTGTTAATCCTAAAGGGGAGGTTTGACTATAAGCCCTTTGGGGTTTCATACCTCTCCTGCACAATCTACCTTTTGTTCGCCTAAAAATGTCTTATTCAGCGTTCGGTTGTACTTAACTCCACCTTCTCGTGTCACTCCTGGTTGCAAAAAAACAAGATAGCGAACTCGAGGCTTCAAAACGGCAGTCCACAAACCAAACGTTGACTATGTCCACTTCTTACATGGATAATTCTCCAGAGGCACCAACTAGGGCTAGAAATCTCCAGGTATATCTAATGAACAGTACAAGCTGGATATAATCTTAAACATGTACTCAACACAAAGAGGTGATGGTGCTACCAGTCACCTAGACACCCAGCAGTAAGTGGATCTAGAGCTCACCTGGCCAAAGGTTGACATGTTCTTTCAGCGCTTTAATGACAGCCGGGACCTTTCAGTGGTATACTGTTTCTTTATCAGTGTCTGCTGTGAACTGACTCCACTTGGAGTTTGATTAAACAAACAGTCTTGGTTAACCGTGTTGTATTGGAGGATTAAACAGCATGCGTTGGCCTCGTTCTCCGCTCTGGTAAATTATAGCCTGATTCACTTCTGTAGCCTGGTATCACAGACAGGATAAGGATCAGGTAAGGCTAAAGTTGCAGAGAAACTGGAAGGTGTGGGCAGAGATGTGTCCCATTGAAGCAGGAACGTTTAATTACACGGAAACTAATTTGGAGAAAAAAACATTTTGCAGCTGTCTTAATGAAACTAGTTTGTTATTTTGGGGGGTTGAAACACTCTTAGAGTACAAACCATAAAACACTGGCACAGGTAGCATCTGTGCCAGTGTTTTATGGTTTGTACTCTAAGAGTGTTTCAACCCTGTTTCTAGTGTGATTAAAGAGGTTGTTTGTAGACATACTTTGAAGTTGAAAGCAATAAATAATCCCACCTATGTGCTTCTGTGGATTTTCTCATGCTGAATACATACATACATGCATACATTAGCATATTAGCATCCTAAATGTGCAACATTTACAATTTTGGATATTGTGAAGTGTTTGCAGAGGACACTTCAGTAAAGCTTACACATGTTATGTTAGCCTTGCCCTGCCAGCTCTGGTTTCTTGTGAGCATCAGGCCCATAATGCCGGCCAGATAATACACTCATCTCCAAAACCACTCACCCTGCAGGCCTCTCTAATGTTAGGCTATCACAACGTCTAAATCTTTAATGCCCAGATGACATGTCCACAAAGGACGCAGCCTCTTTAAATATGTAGCCTATCCAGTTGTTCTGCCGGCTTCATTACCACGGTTATCTGTGCACGGCATGGGATTCATAATTCATGTTTCTCAAATATTCTCTCAGATGAGTACACAGAAATCCCATTCATCTCCAATGCAAACACACACTTGTATGTCAGCTGAACTGCTCCAGATTAACCAAACTAGGAATATTCATATGCAGAAGTATTTATATTTATCAGCAAATGCAGGATTTTCTTGATGAATACCAAAGTAGATCAAGGGGTCTGCAGTGCTTTGATATCACAACACGCTGATTGTTAGGATGCAAATACAGCTGCCTGCTTCTGCTGCATTTAGTCGTTTGGTGGCCGATAAAAGCAGGTTGCATTCACGAGCCCCGCTGAGCTGCGAGCGCCTTCAAACAATGTTGACCCCTCAGTGCCTCTCCTTTTATCTACACACTTCACTATGTGTGGCAAGGTCAATTACTGCAGCAATAGAGATTATTTGTATTTTTATTAAGGATCCTCATGCCAAAGGGGAGCTCTATTCCCCCCCAGCATGGCAGAAAACACAATCAAACACCATGTAGCACTCACATTTTGACAGCAAGGCAATATAAATGGATAGTACAAAGGGTTTTGTACTATAATTGAAACACTTGTTTTTATGCTTGTTGATAAGCAATATATAAGGTCATGTTCCTGCTGTGTCAGCATGGGTTACCAGCAGGTGCTCTAGTTTATTCCCAGAATCCCAAGATGAATGTGAGTGTGAATGTGTGTTAGTCCTGTGATATACTGTACTCCTGCCTCTCGCCTAATGCATGTGACCTCGAACGGGGAGACGACGGAGTATATAAAGGATGAAGTGGTGTGATACTGTAGTACAAAATGTTGGTTATATCAATCCCAATAATTTAAGGATAGAATCACCAACACTGATACGTTTAATTATTAAAAGCAGCTATCATGTAAGGGAGAGCAATATTATCATTTATGCATCATTAGAGCTACTTCTGAATACATTTTAACTATCACCAAAAATGATTTGCCTGACATTTACTATTTCTTTTTAGCTGAGACCAGCAGCTCTATAGCTCACTCTGTTGGGCAGTTGGTCCACATAAAATGTTCCCACTCTTTGTTGGCCAGTTGCCACCCATAGGAGGCTGAAATTTGGCAAGTGTGTGGGTGTGAAGGTGTGTGTTTGTGTTCATGCCAATTGGCAAAAAGGCGGTGTGGCAGTGAGAGTGGCCTTTAACTATAGAATCGTTACCCCTGTATCATGATATGTATCGTATCGCCAGACTCTTGCCAATACACAGCCCTAATATCGATACCACCTTGGCTGCTTGTTGTGTAAAGTGTTCATAAAAAATAACTGTGATGATACTCGTAGAGTGACCTCCAATTAATAACCTGTTGGTTGTTTGAGTAGAAAGATCTTGTGCCCAAAACATTTCAGGACTTGGCTGGTGACTCGTATTTCCATCCTGACAATAAGCCCCTACTTGACTCTTTCATCCCGACAGAAGTGCGCTGATGCAGTAAATGCACTTGACCCTGAATAAAACCAGGACTTTACAATCATCCTCTTTTTGATCGTTCCAAAAACATTAAACCATAAATCCTGCACCACAGAGAGAAGATGCACATTTGAACGTTAACAATTTGTCATGGCAGTTTGGCGTTACTGTGTGGAGCAGGTTGGCTCAACAACAAGCTCCACGTCCATAACAATGAGCAGTTAGTCATCCTAGTATCTGATCTGTCTGTCTCTCTCTCTCTCTCTCTCTCGCCGTCCTGTCTCATCTGTTGGCTCACTCTGATGAATGGAAACCTGACACCTTCAGAACAAAGGCATGGAGATATGATGAGATGAGATATGAGACAGATGGGGGGGGGGGGATCCAGAGTGTGCAGCCCGAGGGCGGTTAATTGTCGCAGCAGGTTGATAACTACCTACGTTTCACACAGATGCTAATTAGGCATCCTGTTAGCTGCGGGACGCCCACATACTGCAGCTTCTGTGGGTGTAGAGTTCCTTAAGTGAGTGTAGGCCTACACTGTGAGCCCGTCATTGTGTAAAGTTAAATACTCAGTGACAGAGAAACATAATGAGTTACAGGAATTAAGATGTCTAGTTGTGTTTTAAGTGAAAGAATTTGAGATGTGTTAAAAGGATAGTTCAGGTGTTTTGAAGTGGGGTTGTATGTGGTACTTATCCATAGTCAGTGTATTACCTACAGTTTGGAGAAACAGACAGGAGTTACCGCACAGAAGCAATGCAATGTACTGCTGTGGACGGGGCAGTCAGCAAAACTTATTTTAGCTCCTAAAAGAGAGGCTCACCTAAAATAAATCAATATCAGTCTTTCAGCACAATTTAACTAATTTGACAAGAAGTCTATATCATTAGTTTTGCGAATCCAATTTTCCTGTTACTGCACGACTAACTAATGTCCAACAATACCTTTGGTCTAACTCTTGTTTATGGAATCTTGTTGTTTTTTCTGATTTGTAATGACTCTCATTGAATTTGTTGTCCTATGTTGTTTTCACAGTTTCACAGTTGCTTCCAGAAAAAAAAGGGCAATCTGCTTCAACGTTTATTGGAAGTGTGTTTAGCGGCGTAGTTGTGCACCCACACTATTATATTACACGCTTTTAAATGATAAACTATTTTAAACATAGTGTAAAATAAAAAAAAAATTTTTTAGAATCCTTCAATACTCGTACTGACGTGTCTCCCGAGCATAATGCTTTCCTCTAACACAGGAGCAGAACTAGTGCATTTTATTCATCCATTGTTACCTCTTCTTTATATTTTGAATGGATGACGCAACCCAAGTAATAGAAAATAGGCTATTTTAAGACTAATGGTGAGGAAGTATGATTTTGTATTTGCAGTCCCACTGTATTACAGCACTCACCATGTGTTATTTCTGCTGTAGGACAGAAATAGCACATCTTTTTCTAAACATTTGAGAGTGTAGGAAAGATGTTTCCTTTTTGAGATAGTAATTCATGGATTATTGTTCAGAGATGTGTTTGCTGAGGAGGCTGCAGGGTTATGGTGAAACGCAAACTTTACTGATCCGAAATAATGTTGTGTTTAAAGGTTATGATACAGCTTATTGCGAGTGCAGATACAACCCACCACACCTCATTATTTTCAATTATCTCCCTTTTAGTTTCCATTAGTGCCAGTTGTACTGAATCACATGCGGTGGTGTCTTGCTTTGGGAATTAAACATTTGCTGCATTCAAACTAGAAAACTGTTAGAGAAGTAAATATGTGATGGTGAAGACAGGAAAGGCTAGATTATAGGAGAGAAAAAAACTGAGAATGGATTTTAAACCACGGTCACATCAAATTATTTCAAAGTGCGTTAATACGACAACATTACGTAAGCCCGCATTTTGAGCTGGATTTAGATCTGGACAAAAAACGAGCAACATATGTGCCAAGTGTGACACAGATATTTTCATATCCAACCTGCATGACACAAAATGATTACATTTGGCTCAAAAAAGGATTTGACATCAGTGTGTTTTTTTTCCCTCTTGTGTAAATCCCATCAGAGTTGGCTGCGTGCCCGCTGTGTGTGTTGACCGGGTGCAGTGTATTCAGGCGTTCACAGGCTGACACAGAGATGGTGTGATCATCTCTCAGTGCCGCCTGTCAGTGGTGACAGCCAATAACACTTCTGTGACCTCCCAACACACAACAGAACAATGGGATGATTAGCTGGATAGACTTACAGTGATGTACACACATACACAGGCGTAATGTTGCTGTGGGAAAATCACGTTGATGATGATTAAAGCCTTTCAGGAAAACGTTGGATTTGTCAAAACTACACGGTGGCCACAGTGAAAACAAAGCTGCTTTTCTTTGATCCTGAAAAGTCAAAAACTTTAAGTAACTTGCATGCTTTTGTAATTACTTTCCTACTCTTCTAGTGGATTGGGGCATTTCAGCCATTTTGAATGACATCAGTTTCATTCTTCTCTGCAGGCAGGAGCTGGAAGATGTTACCTGAAATATCGATGCAAGTCCCAGTTGACAAGCCGTTCCAGACTGTGTTTCCTGCTGGGAGAGTCGTGATGACGAGTGTTCAACGTTGTTGAAATGCAGCAAAAGAGCAGGTATGTTGCAAATACGTGTGTAAGGAAATATAAAAAATATAGAGTACGTTTTGTGATACTGTATTGATTCTCAAAAACACTGTGTCGATTTTTAATTAAAAGTTAAAAGTAAGAGGATTAAACTTATTTCAGTTGCAAAGAGATTCCCTCTCAGTCTATGTCTCCTCTCAAAGTAGTGCTATGATGTTGGATGTTATAGGGACTTTGATAAATGCAAAAGCAGATCCCACTGTTTTGATTGCATAAAAAGTAAACCTTTTTTTACTCAGATTTTATGCATATGGTGGTGTGTTCTTTATACTATGACAGTTTTCCTAAAATTAGATTTAAAAAATTGCAATATATCGCCTTGCTTACAGTATCACAATATATCACAATATATTGAATAGTAACCTCTGTATCAGGATACGTTTCGTATCACCAGATTCTTGCCAATACACAGCCCTAGTTGCGAAGATGACACACAAGCAGTAAATGTGTTGCTACGGTCTGTTGTGATCTGCTTCTCTAGATCCAGTGAAAACATTCAGAGCCTTTTGTTGTGACACTATCATTATGGTATCAAACACTCACCCGTGCTGAAAGGTGATTGTTAAAAGTTGGTGGTTTCCTCCTTGAAAAAGAACAGCAGGTGAGGTCAGTTTGAATTCTTGTCAGTTACAATTTCCTATTTATATAACAGCAAAAAATATCAACTTGAAGATAGAAACTTGTAGTTTTTTCAAAGTAAAAGTATTGGTTGTGTTTCTTTCTTGTGCACTGAGCATGTTTACTAGGACTATAACAATTAAACGATTTAGGATTGAGTGATTTGTCAAGCTACATGGCACTACCAGGAATGTTTTATATGCACAATATCCTATTTTAAATACGTTGGTAGTTGTTTTATTGTTTTATTAACTGGATCCCCATTAGCTGACGCCCTTGGCAACCACTAATCTTCTGCAGCAAACATCACCCAGCTTTTACTCTAATTTGTGTAAAACACAGTAACAGATTGCAAATACTGTCTAACAATTCAGACAGTTCATAAACATTTATTGATGTATTTGTTGTGCTGGACCTATAATTAACCCCATCTGGGTATATTGATTGTGAAATTGGCAGAATACACGCTGAAGAAGAGCGTCTCGCCCGAAACGTTGTGCGGCAATATTTAAAAGTCAAATCGGTGTGCTGTCCTAGTCTTTCCTTTTAAATACTGCCTCACACCTTGTCAAGTGTCAGGCAGTGTCACCTTGTCAGAGGACACATATGGTAGTATGGTGGTATAGAAGCAGAGAGACATATACACTCAAAGCTGGCTCCTACCATTCCATACAGTACTGTACATGTCCAGCCATGGTAAGCCTCATTAATTTCCTCATTCCTCACCCACATTAAAACCCAGAAATAGGCTCACATCCCCCCCACCCTCTTTCAGTCGCTGGATTATTAAAGACGGCTCTTGTGCTCCTCGATCAGTTGGAACGACTTTTAAAGATGGATTGCTTTGGCGAGGTGATTTATGAGCTGAGCAGTTTGTGTGGGTTAAAGTTCAATCAAAGGTCCTTTTATAAGGTTTTAATATGTCTATACACAAATTCATATAATTCTAGTTTACCAGGTAAACATCTGTTTCTGTTAGGGTCCAGAATGAGAACCAACTGCAGCTTATAAGGTAAGAAAAAAAAAATGTTGTTCAAATTTTAAAGGTGCTACATGAAACTCCTCTACCTCCCATCATGCTTCGCTGGTCAATTCTGAGTTGTTTATTCACTGCAAGTTAAAGGAAGTGGCCAGCACTATGAAATGTTGTATGGAGAACTTTTCTGCTTTATGAGTTTCTGTAGATGGTGCTCTTTAATTATCGTCTCTTCAACCACTGCTGCTCATGCTTACCAGCCAGTCAGTGTAACCGACCCAGCCTGACCTCTCAGAATAAAACTCACAATTATAGACCCTATAGTCCTGGCTCAGTTCAGACCTCAGAGGAATGTTCCCTGTACCCCTCCATTACTCATTACTCATCATTTATCAATATCAGACTGAAGGAACGAGCGTTCAGAGACACAACTAATGATGCAGAGACAGTTTCAAGGGTTCCTTCTCAGGACTGCGTTTCTTTCACTCGTAGCACACATCTTTCATGTTTTAAAGGGATTGTTCGGGTGTTTTGAAGTGTGGTTTTCTGAAGTACCTATCCATAGTCAGTGTATTACCTACAGTAGATGACGGTCGGCACACTTCCAGCTTGGAGAAGCAGACAGGAGTTACCGCACGGAGGCAAAGTAATGTACTGCTGTGGACAGGGCAGCAAAACGTACTGTATTTCAGCTCTTAAAAGAAAGGCTCACCTGAAATACAAAATCAAAATCAGTTTAAGTGTACGCTATATTTAGAATATTTTTGGCGTTTTTACCTTGCCGTGAGACAGCTATACAGTCCATATTTCCGACAGGGAACTGAAGCTGTTATATCCATCTATGCTCTCACCAAATGACCCAGACTCCATTGAAAAAACACAGTAATTTTACCTCGCAGAACTGGTCTTCTAGTGCCTCGATCAGTTAGTTTGGGTTAGTGTGTAACTTTGGTTAGTTCGGATTCACTAAAGTAGAAACTACCCCTTTAATGTCATGCACCTACTGTAGGAGCACATCTCTCATGATCCTAGTATAGACATTATTTCAGATCAGATTCTATTTATCACTCCCATTATAATTTGGTTTTAGAATAAATATTCAATCCAAAACATTTTACTGAGCTCACGATGAGTAGAATGTTTAGGCTGTAGTATCATGAGTCTGGCTGATTGATTAATGGACTGATTTATTTACAGGTGGAATGAAACAAATAGACTAACATGACTATAAGTTGACCCAAATAGAACTGTGTTTTTTACCAATATAAAAAAAATGTCTGTTTATTCATTGCTCCAAAAGTGAAAAGCTTTAACCTACTCTATTTTGGATCACTCAAGTTGAAGATGTGATTATGCAAGTAGCAGATAAACCATAAACCTTCCAAAACCATTGTTTACATGTCACATTATCGTGGTTTCAGAAATAGCTTGCACACACTGGCTTCTCAAAATCTCAAAACTGTAAACAGGACACTCTAAATCACCTGATTATGACTAGTTGGGACCACATCCCAACTGTGTCGTCATGTCACCCACTCTGGCACTCTTTGGCAGCTGTGTGGTGTCACACTGAGTCAAGACAATCCTGTGCTGACCTCTTACAGCACAACAGCTGGCTGCAGTCCTGACAAATTGACACTGGGGACTTGAACATGCAAGTAAGCATGTGTTAATCACTCCACCATATGCTGTCTCAACAGTTCAATGCTCCGTCAGTCGTGGGAGGAATTTGTGCTCACTGTGTGTTTTTGGGAAAAGGATTCTGTGCAGCGTGATGTGTAAACACCAGTTTATTAGGTACTAGGGGCTGCACGATTATGGCCAAAATGATAATCAGGATTATTTTGATCAATATTGATATCACGTTTATTCATCACGATTGTTCTTTGATTTTAGCGACAGCATATTTTTATTGCACTTTCACATTAAAATAAACAGAGCGCTGTTTTCACTTCCATGCTGTGCTACATCCCTGTTAATGTACAAATTAGGGCTGCTTAAGCCGCTTTGTCAGTTCCCACAGGTCTACACATTTGTCATTTCTTAACACATTAGGTAAACGGTTTTAAACAGGAATAAAGGTGCAGATAAATGTTTTTCAGTCAAATGAGGCCACCACCACCAAAGATTACCACATTGAGAACAAGTAGATGAAGAAAACAGCATGTACAATGCAATGAAATGCACAAGTTTGATGCTCGCATTTTTAGCCTAATCCGGGTTTAAGTGCAATTCACATGTTTACATATTATGTTGGTATGATAGTTGCGTAATGTGTTAAGCGACTAGTGAGTGAGTGGTCGAGCAACAGAGAGAGATGCGATCAGAGCAGATCAGCTGGCGATCGATCAAAGCAGAGAAGAAATTAGTGATATTGATATGTTATTGAATGTACAGTGTCACACACACACACACACACACACACACACACACACTTTTTGCTCTCCTCACTTCTGAAATGAATCCAGCGCCTCTGAATTGGATTAAGCATCTTACCGGGGACCGAGGGAGACAGATGGTGGAGCGCTTACCTCTGCTAATAATGTTGGGTATTGGGTGGACTGTTCAGTGCTGGGGTGTAACATGCAACAGTTCTCTTCATTTTGAATTACTGGTATGTTTTATGGTTGTCGTGTTGCTCGAGGAGGAGTACAGGGCGCGGTTTCACACATGCACACACAGAGACAGACCTGTAAATGTCAGGCGCACCGGTGCAACCAGTGAAAAATGTTTAGTCGCACTAGACCGATTTTTGGTTGCACTCTGGAGCCCTGCTGAATGCAACAGTCCTGTAACAAATCCTACCATCATGAAGTTTATAATGTTCAGTGTTTGTTGAAACTGTTTAAGAGAGGTGTTGATTCAACTTCATGGTCATTTTGGAGGCTGCAGTTTGTGCTGCTGTTGAATTGTTTCGCATAGAAATTTCTGCATTTAACCTCATCTTCAGTAAATTGACAAAAAGAAAAATCGTATTTTCAAACCTAATGCCTCAAAAGAGAGCTTATGTTATGTACATGTATCTCTATCTGAACATACATTACCAAATGAACCCTCTATATAGAGATCTATCTGAAAAATAATGTATTCGGCTCCATTTGTTATAACGACTTTGCAGTGCATTGCTGCAGCCCTCATGTGATTCCACAGACACATCCTAAGAGAATGACTGACAAGGTGAGCATAATCACTGCCAAGGTTGGGTGATCCCGCCAGGCTATATCTGATAAGTTAAATGAGATGGAGAAATGATGGGGCGCAAGCAGCAAAGAACCGCTCTCTCTATTAGTCTCTCTCTCTCTGCCTGTCTGTCTTTCTTTCTGGAACCCAGTCTTGTCGCCATCGTGACAGGTGAGCAGAAGGAAAAGCAGAAGGTACACAGGTAGAGATATTTGTTGTGCTCGTTCCTTTTAGGAAACATATGAGTTCCCAGTCTGAAGGGAAAGGGACAGATTTAGTTTCCTCCCACTCTTTTGTCATCGTGTTTACTTTCTCTATTTCTTCTTCACTGACTCAACACAACCATGTAAGCCCTCCTCACACACACTTCCCGTCAATTGTGAGCTATTTTGCCACGTATGATTTACTGGATAGACCTCTGACACATTTCCCCAGAGGAACAGCTCACTGCAATTTGTGCATTTTGTGCTTTTAATTAAACTAGAGTGAGAGTTAAAAATAGCCCTACAATATGTAAATGAGTCTAGCCATTTTATTGTCTGTACTCCAGGTGACTCAGCATTGCAGGTGCTGATTTATATGCCACCAACATCTTATTCCACCGTTGCTCACTCAGAAAATTAAGAGTGCTTCCGTGAGGAGAACACACACGGCTGATTAGCTGCGTCTCTAGCCGTCTGAAAACACCTAATTCATCAGTGACCAATTACGAGTGACCTTTAATGACCTCTGAACTTGACATCACAGCGATCTCTGCCTCATGCAGAGAAGTGAAGGCTTTAGGAGATTGTATGGATGTCTCACAGTTACATTTCTCAGTCCTCTGTCCTTCAGCAGCTTCAGTGAGTAAAATGAGTCATCACATTCACTGAACCGACTACTCGCTTTAATAGCTTACAGTCATCATTGTGTTGAGTCAGAGTGGAGCATCATATGTATGATGAATGAGGCTGTTTTTGCTCTGTATTTATGTCCTCAATTTTTAAGAGGAACAAATTATGATGAACATGTTTTCCTTCTTTCACTTAAAATGACTATGTTGTATAACAGTCTGGCAAAGCTGCAGAAACAGTAGTGCAGAAATCTGTTGCAAAATGCAATAAGAAAGGAAATTGTTCATGTACAGTACTTTAACTTTGGGTCTTAAAGGAATACTTCACCCATAAAATGACCATTTGTATAACAATTACTCGGCGTGTTACCTTCAGTTCCTTCAGAAAACGTTTTTCTCGCATGTCACCACGGTGAACGGAGAATCAAAAAACAGAGAAAAGTCTTCATATATGGTGCCTTCAAATGGGGTCGTGTTTACCGTGTTCACGAGAAGAGTCCATATGAACTATTGTAACTTCTTACACATATAAATCATTGCGGGTAGGTGTCCCATGCGCGCTCGCGTGTGGCTGCGCTGTTCAGACAAGACTCCAACACAAACTACACGGAAGCACCAAAACCGCAAAGTTATATCTAGTGAAGCCCGTCTTGCAAAACAGTGTTGGCCGCGGTCGGAGGACGCGATAGGAGACCGTAGTTTTGGTCTCCAGAGACGGAGTCTCTGCTGTACTCTGCTCCTCTGCTCCTCTGCTCCTCTGCCTGCTTACCTTCACTCACTCACCGCGCTCGTTCTCACTCTTTCGCTTCACTCTCACGTGCATGCGCGCACACTACACACTGCAGAAGAGTTAGTTTAGCTCTGAGAATATCTAGTGAATGTAGAGTGGACGTTTGCGGAGAAATAAATGCTGCAGCTCCTCCAGACCAACAGAGGTTTCCCGTGTCTTGTGAAGTGACGGAGCTCCACAGCGAGAATTATTGTCTCCCCTGTTCCCTTCGGCCGCGGTCGGGAGGCTGAGGCAGGAAAGCCAACACTAGGATCAGCAGTGATTCATGGAGAGACCTTCGTCTGGTCAGCTAACATTACTGCCAAGCAGGTGAAATATAGTGATATTGTGATTTTAGCTGACGTGTGTCGCTTCACTGTTTTGAGCGATGCTCGTTCATGTCTATGTAGAGCGAGCGTAAGCGTGAGCAACAGGGTACTGACTTTTGTTGACTTAACCGCTACAGGTGTCGCTGTTAACAAGCAATTTCTGATTCTTATAAACAGTCCCTTTAAGTGGAAAGTTTCTGAAAGCTCAGAGTTTACGAGTTTCGAGGTGTTTGCTGACAAAAATGCCGGAGGCCATTGAAGTTCACTTTGCAGTGCATAATAAGTTGATATATTGTAATTTTAGTCGTGTATTGTTTTTCTTCATAATTTTATAATATGCCTGAGGAAAATGTTGATATTTCCAACAACCACATCTTTTTCCTCTGTCATGCATTTCCTGCATTACGTTAACCCGCTTGCTAAATTGTTAGCCTCTGTGGCTTCTAGACGCCGACAGTGAGGTTAATATTGCCTTTGTCTAGCAACAGCGTTCTCACGAATTAACCACTTGAATGCCAAACATATTGTGTACACGACTTCCCTTGTCGTAACCACGAGCTCACAATTTCCATTTGAAGGCAGCAATAGCACTTTCCTCTATTTTTGGATTTTCCGTTCACCGTGATGGCATGCAAGAAAAACATTTTCCTCAACAATTCAAGGTACCATGGGTTGAGCAATTTATATACAAATGGTCATTTATGAGGATGAAGTATTCCTTTAAGGTAGTGTGTTAAGTGAAGTGCAAGTGTGGAGGGCATGAGGAATGTGTTGACCATTTAATATAATTCATTATCATCATTTATTACCAATAAATAATGTAGTTGGTGACAATGTATAATGCTTTGTTGTTTTTTTAAAAGATTCTAGTTGTTTTAGTTTCACATCTACTTTGTATTGTATCTGAAGGAGAAATGATTAATGGCTTAAAACTAATTAAATTAATTACACCAGTACATAAAAAATAGCCTCAAACTAACAACAAGCAGTTTACCTCAGCAAATATCTGCAGGCTGTCACGAGATGAGCTCTGACTCTACTGGTTTTGTGCACCTGAATTGTTAAAACAGCAGCACATACTGAGACACGCTGCACGGCCAGCGTTCAGTGTCTCTGCCAAGCTAACTCTAGTTCCAGTTTCTTTATCATGCTGGTCAGGAGCCAACACTGAGCTCGGTCAACACAGTACATCTAAGTATGGATGGGAATCCCTGAGGGGAGAAAACACCACACAACTCAAGGGTAAACAACTGTTCAATACCAGGGGCGAAGCAGGGGGATGGCTTCTGGGACTCCAGCCCTGAATGTTTTCTCAAAAGCCCCGAATCTTTTAGGTTTTTAAAATACCTTGAACTCTGTCTCTCTGACTGGACCCAGTGGAGCAGAAGTTCTATTACTGGGGACATATTCCATCTATGTCCGCCCTAACATTTTCATGGAAGTTGTTCTATGCTACTACTACGGTACTATTAATACTATGCTATTCCCTAAAGAAACCTAATGTAATGGAGTAAATGTAAATGTTCTACTGTTGGCCAAACATTCAAGTCCCGGCCTTAAGTTTCACGTTCAAGTTAAAATCCGCTATTAGTTTGTGTCCCGTGTTCACAACATTAGGTTTCATTTTCACTTTACAAACGTAGTAGTTTTAACCGCAACCATGTCGTTTTTAACTTTAACTTTAACTAAAACCTCATCCACACTGGGAACGTCAGAAGCGCGTGGCGGCTGTGTTACCTGTTGTTTTTTATTTTTGCGTCTTTTGTTACCTAAAGTGACGACAAAGCGGCATTATGTGACGAGTTGGGATGAGAATGTGTTGTTATCTCATGCTGGAAAATACTAGACATTAAGAAGAAGCAAGAACAAATTCAAGTGTTTGAGACAAATCAAGAGAACGTGGGAACCCCGAAAACGTCACCAGTATTTTCTATATATAAAATCACTGATTATATCATTATTAAAGTGTCATCTGAGGATCAGTTTTCTGTCAAATTGATTATGATGAAGGACAGTGCTGCAAGGATGCTTCATCGCTAAGTCCACAACTTTGATAAACTTGTGTCTTTACTCTTTGGGGATTATAAAAACGACTTCCTCTCACAGTAGGGGGTTTAAGCCTCTTACAGATTAAAAGCAAATGTCTTTAAGAACTGAGAAAACATTTGTGATAAATTTGGCCCATTCATTCCATTGTTTTACACATCAGAGCCAAATGTCTCAGCACATAATAGATCCAATCGTTGTCAATATAGAAAAATGTGAGCCCAGAGTTGAGACACAGACCACAGGGTTGCCACCAGTGACTTTAAAAGGAGCAATTGCTGCCTTACGTAACACTGGCAAGTCCGCTGTGATGCCTCCAAGGGAGTTCACACTTCTTCTTTCTTCATTTTGAAAACGTCTCCTGTGTGTAAACAATAAAATCCACATATATACACACATAGCTATTTTATTCAGATAAAAATAGTTTATATGGGAACAGTCGGGTCTCCTTTCTGCCACTGGATTCATTTATATGATATCTGTGAAGGATTTACAGCCAGCAGCTCATGTGTGCCTACATGAACAATGAAATAGGTAAGTATTTACAAAAGAAGAAGCACTGTGGTTGCAAACTGGTCGTCCTTACTGGTTTTTATTATTGGCTATATGATTATACCACCCCAAGAATACTGATTATCAAAAGGCTATCCCCATGGCACACACTTAAACCCCTTGAGAAAGATCCTAACCTCACATCAGTATGTGTTCACTTCATGAAAATTCAAGTAGGCCACTTACCACCAGTAGGTGTGACCTTGCAGCCAAATGCCTGAAAGGCTTCAATATGTTTCTGCACTTCATTTGCATTTTTGTTTCCTCTGGAGATGAATGCAACCCACAAAATGCTGGAGGAAACCTTGACCACTGGTTAAAGTTGTGACGCAAGTGTATCAATCAGAAACTCTTAGAAAACAGTTAAAAAGGGAATTTGGCATTAATTTGAATTTGAAGTGTAATCATGTCTGACTATGGGCGTGGACTGCAGTGATTGAGCTGCAGGTTGATGGTAGAGTTTAATATTTGAGGAGTTCAAACTGAATTTTAATACAATCAGACTGTAGTCTTCTGCATCATCTCATCTCTTAAATACTCCGCATCCATTAAGATTATTTTTCACATTACTGTCACTCTGTGCAACTCCTCAACCGCTGAGCTGACAGCAGCTTGTATTTTTTACTAATCATCTTGTGTAATTAGTATCACTGGTGGATTGTTAGGATGGAAATCTAAAAGAAATGTGAAGCAAGTGAGTCAGGCTGTTCTCATACACCGTTTGTAGTTATACCTATAAAAGGTAATGCGCTGTAATTCATATATTTCCCACAAAATCAATGAATCAATCAATTAATCCGTGTAACAATGAACAAGGAAGTAGAAAGAGCGACAAACGACGCATAGTGAAAAAGTCGGGGTGGATGGGTGGATGGGTGGATGGGTGGGTCAGATAACACCAGACTTTCGCCCGGGAGATCGATGTTTGTGTCTCGTGTGAAACCAGAAGTCAACATTGATTTATTTGTCACGTAACTTCCATACTTCAGTAGCGCCACTTCCGTAGTTATTTTAACCCAAACTACGATCTTTTCCTAAACCTAACTACGTTTTTTGTTCACTAAACCTAACTAAGTTGCACCCCTGTGAAGATAGAAATATATTTTGAAAAGACTGTATGCATGTAACATGCAGAAATTGATACGTGGTTCTGGACCTTCGTAGGAGAACGCACAAAATGAGGAATAACTTTTCATAAGATAATCATACAAACCGTTGTATGAGGATACGTTGAATAAGTGAGTTAGTTTTCTCTTGTAGAGGGTGGATAGCTGGCACGTGGCTGCAACGTAAAAGCAAATAATGTGTATTTCTGAAACAAGGTTCTTCACTTTTAGTTTAAAAGTATTTTTTTCACACCTGAATATGTGACAGGTGTGTCTGAGTAAGCACACTTGAATAAAAACTCCTGGTATATTTATTAATTTACGCATCAGGAATATACCTGCTGTAGGTCAAACAGACAGAAGCGTCGTAAATCACTCAACATACCAGCTGTGAGCGAGACAGTCTGTGGCTGTGACTGATCATCATTCACTCATTCACTTCTCCCTACTCACTATCCGGGGAGTTCTATATAGAGGTCTGTAGAGTGACCTCATCGGCTAAATGAAAAAAAAAAAATCACTTTCGGACACTACTCACATCATTTTCTCGACGCCATTAATTACGTCATTGCTGTTGCACAATTAAAATGTGCCAGATCAACGTCTGCTGGTAGACCACATAATAAATACTAACATGTATTTTTGTGATAAATACATATGTTAGCTATTTTGTTGAGTTGTCTCTTAGTGAAAAGCTCTGAGTAAATTTAAATTCCCCTTGGTAAGCAGTGATGCAGCGTCTATGTCTAAGGCTTTTATTGTGAAAGGTAAGAATGCCGTTGTGAATGTTGGGCAATAAACGTATTTTCCCACATCAATAAATACAAAGTACTTTGTGGCTGTTTGTTTTGTGATGTGCTGCTCTGCTCACATTAAATATGTTACTTTTGCGCTACAACTCATGGATTTGTCTCTCCCTCCTCTCGTCCATCTGCCATCTTTCCTTCAGCGCAATGCATGATGGTACATAGTGCTCAGCTACTGACCATCATTGTCCAGTATTTTTCATGATGCATTGTGAGATACTTTGAGTCAACTATAGGTATAATAATTCTCACTATACATTCGGACAGCACTACAAAATGGCGAACTCACTATATAGTCAACTATGTAGTGAGTAGTGAGTGATTTCGGACACAGCCTGTGGGAGTTTCTTTAATTTTATTTTGAAATTAAAAGGGTTATCAGGTAATTTCACTGCACATTCTGCCCTTCTTCTCTGTGGAGTATTGTTCGGTGCATCAGTGATTAGTGTTTGGTGGAGAGGTAGATTGGAATGGAGCAAGACAGCACATGTATCTGTCACTGTAGTAGAAAAGTATCAGTCATAAAAGTACATCAACAACTAACAAAAACTGTTCTGCCAACACGAGACGCAGCACAAGGGAGAGCAGAGCACACTGACTCATAAATTTAAATGCATTTAATGGACCACTGCATGATTTATGCACTATTCTTTAGTCATTAGCACATTTGGAGTTTTAGTAGAGTCGACACACGTATTAAAATCTTCTATTTACAGTACATTATATTTTTATATTTATTGAAATATGTATATTTACATGCAGGTTTGATTCAAATGTTTATGATCCATACTTCTTTGACACTTCCTGCAATTTGTTTATTCCATACTTCTCTACTTTTGTTGAAGGAATTGTTGGGCATTGTATAAACACTCACATCAATTTTCTTTATTCTTATCTAAATCTCTCTCAAGTCTATCAGCGCTACTGGTTTATTTATATGCATCTTTTTGCTTGATTCCCGGGTCTGGCTGTGATGAATGATTTGCATAATTCTGCGAGCAGCATTTGCATGATTCCTTTTGTTTTGAACTGCAAACATTTGTTGAAACTATGTATTGTTCAAAGTGGCTTGTCTTGAAAAATGCAAGTCTTGTTTTTTGATTGAGGAGGAGGAGGTGCACGACCCCAGCCTGATAAACAAACATCAAATGAAATGTGGCAGGTTCAGGCGGGCCGAGATGTGAGATTGTTATGTGACGTTTGAGAGCACTGAGAAAACAGACCAAACCCCTTCGAACCTGCCGGTCCAAGTGGTTGACCGCTGAGTCATTCTCCCTCTCCACACAA
Source organism: Sebastes umbrosus (assembly GCF_015220745.1). Taxonomy (NCBI): domain Eukaryota; kingdom Metazoa; phylum Chordata; class Actinopteri; order Perciformes; family Sebastidae; genus Sebastes; species Sebastes umbrosus. The sequence goes on from NC_051273.1 coordinate 14,511,826, forward strand.
ACAACAGTAAACATCCAGCCAGCCGTTTTCTATACCCGCTTATCCTGCGCAGGGTCACGAAGGGCTGGAGCGTATCCCAGCGAGTTTCAACCTTGACAGGTCGACAGTCTGTTTAACACTCACTCACACCAAGGAGTCACTTATTATCATAAATCATATTGTGTTTGATATCAACAAAACACAGTGGTGGAAAGTAACTAAGTATATTTACTCATGTCCTGTTCTTAAGTACAATTTTGAGGTACTCTAATTTATGTATATCCAATTTATGCTACTCTATACTTCTACTCCACTACATTTCAGAGTGAAATATTGTACAATTTACTTCACTACGTTTATTTAACTGAGGTTTTTCATACAAAACATGTGATCAACTTATTAAATATGATGCATTTTTGTAGATTAAAAGCCCTGCAGACCATCACAGGTGTTTTCAGTTATGAGGCCGGAGTTGTGCGAAGCTATACAGTGTGTAAAGTAATGTCAGCTTGAGCGGAGAATGAAGTCACTCTCCCTCTGTGTGTGTTGTAATCCGAGCTTCTCTGTGCTTTGTTGACATAGCCGGCTGGCCGCACGTGCCTTTTAGTGCATGTGAGCGTGCCCCACTGGCTAGCTCACGGCCGCAGCTCTGCACTGCTCTCATACGGCGGTTACGGCAGTGTTGCCGTAAGTAAAGGATCTGAGTACTTCTTCCACCACTGACAAAATGTTGAGCAGAATGACCTTTTATATTAACCTGACCTGTCAAATGGTCTGTTACACAGAACCATCTGAGAAGCCGTCATTGGAAACTGTTTGGAAAAGGGCAGGCACTTTCAAGAAATACTTAACAGGTGATTGGATGAACCATCTGTCAATCAAACTCTTGCCAAAGCCAGTCGGGAGAAGAGCGAAAACATCTTTTCCAGTGAGAAAAGCCAATACTCCCCAGTTCTGATATAACTGATGCTATTGCAGCTTCTACGCTAACCACTTCAGGAACCAACATTGTTGTTTAGAATGAACAGTCACCTCTCTGTGTCACGTCTCACACACCTGAGCCGCGCCCATAGCTGCCAGTAACTCCTCACAGGATTCTGATTGGTCCATGGTCTGGCTAGCCGGCCACAAACACATTACTTGAAGCCTGACAAGATGGATTTTCATATGGTATGTGATCGCACGATTCTCACGTGATCTTGTGTCATCGCAAGAATCCAGCTGCCATGCAAGGTCACATTTATATGGCAGGTTTGCGGAACAATGGTTGGATATTTCATATACAGTGGCTTTATGTTCTGTCATTTAGTTCATTTGTTTGTAATGTGTAATGTAATGAGAGGGGAGGGCAACTGCATTTGGCTCACTGTTGGAAATACTTTGACGTGTGAAGAAGAAAAAAATCTCTCACCTCATATAACAGTCAGGGCGAGTATTGCGGGGTTAGAGAAGCACACTTGTGACATGAGGTTTAAACCGTCTCTGGTTGTTGGTTGTAAACGATCTTCTCCCTGACAACATCAGAAAGAGCTTTTCCCTTTCCACATCCAGCAGATTCAGCAAAATCGGTCTGTGTTTGACTGAGTTTGCAGCAACCTCAAGTAAAATATTTTTTTATCAATCAGTACAGTATGAAAGTCTTTTGAGAGTCTTTTTGAACAACAGACAACAGTTCACTCTGAGGATAACACCGTCTCAACAAGCACATAACCCAGACAGTCATTTCCATGGCATCTTCATCATTGTTACTTATCTGGAAACGTGTATTGTTTCCTTGGACTCTATCTTCTCTAAATTGGAGGACCTAATCTCCATTTAGATTGCTACTTAATGCTCAGGGTGAGCTCAACTCTGGGTGCACCCTGACACAGCAGACGGGCCCTCGCTGGGCCAACACCACTGATACTGTATGTGTACCGAGATGACTCCTCCTGGGTCAACTGAATGTCAGTTAGAGGGAAGGGTCGGGTATGGAGTAACTGTGTGTGTGTGTGAGACAAGTTTTTCAAGGAGGTGGTTGAAGGAATGAAAGAGGCAGGCTGTGTTTGCACGGTTGAATAAACCCGCCACCAGTTACGTTAACCAGAGTATGCACGGCTGCATGTAAACGGGAATATTAGTAGAATATTCATTTTCATTAGCCATGTAAACAGCTTAGTGGGAATATTTATCTTTTTTGGAATAAGGGCACAAAATGATATTTAGTGGATGTAAATGTAGTCGGTGCTTTTGGCAGAGGCGTTATGTTTAATAGATAAGGTTCCTGTAAAAAAGATGGCTGAATCTTTTCAAAAGCAGAGTTGAAAAATGTTTTTAAATCTAGATAGACATTGTAGCGTTTAACCGCTCCACATGTAATTAAATAATTGCTCTCGTACTTATTAGAAAAGAAAAATGCTGCACCACCTCTGTTTATAGAGAATAGAGGAAACTATTTTATTGATCATTGATCAGTCTCAATCTGAAGTGTAAATTCTGAATTCATTGATCTAAGCTTCCACTCTGAAATGCACACACACAGACCACAACGTAGTGATGAAGTGAAAAATATTTATTTACCATAAATCGTGATAATTGAATAAATGAAGTGATGAATATACAATAATTAACACTGGTAATTAATGAATGAATGAAATGAAAATTCAATGACACAAGCAACTGATTGGAACTTTTAGTGTTGAGGGAATTTCTGATCTCTATTCTCTCTAGAAGCTATAAAAGTTGCAATTATTAATTTGGAAGATTAAGAGATTTAGAAAATACGTCTGACAAACAACTCTTGATCAAAAGCCATACTCTTACTCTTACTTCCCTTGAGGTGTTGTTTCTGGTGGGTCCAAGTTCTGGTGGGTTTTCTTTGCACACTTTCTGTGCGGATCTCCTCCTGCCAGTCAAGTGAAGAGGGAACCTCAGTAGCTTACTCAGCCCTCAGATACCAACGCTGGGAAGTCTTCTTCAACGTTCTTGTCATAACTGGATCTTTGAGTCGAATGACTGAAATAGAAAAGCTTGATCTCAGACGATCTTCTGAAAGTTTTGAGAATTTATTTATTTCTCGGATAAAACTTGACATGCCGGCCGGACAATTATCATTTAAATCACGCGAGGTAAACAAAAGATCTTTAAAAATGCTTTAAGTCACTTGACTAAGAAATTAACACGAAGTAGAAAATGATCACACAATGGAAATGTGTGTATTAAACGGAGAAGTTCTGAAGGGAGTTCCCCCCCACTCCTTATGGAGCAAACTTTCCAAGCGAACTGCTGAAGCGATCTGTGTGACTCTGTGTCATCTTTTCTTTAACTCCCTTCACGGAGGTGGAGGAGGGAGGGGGTCAAAGCCCTCTCATTCAGCAACTCAATTTCTATTACTGAATAAATCTTACACGCGCAAAATCAAAATTCCCTCCTCGCTAATTTTAGAGTTCCTTACTTTGCACGAAACAGACACATTTCAAAAAGCTATATAACCACTAATATTCTGATCAAACATTAGTATAAAAATTGTCAAAATGTAATTCTAAGTCAAGTTATTACTCATTCTCAACAACTTTAAACTTAAGATATTACATCTATTGATCATCACATTACAAAACATTAACAATGTATTACAATACCATTAATGATTATACAACAAAGTATTTGGTAATAAACAGTAACAATCTTTACATTCAACTAGCCATCCTATTACCTCCCGATACCGTTAGGTGGCAATGTTGCGCCACCACTGATTCGTTGACTCTCAGGGTCACTGAAAGGTCAAGATTTAGGCACGTATGGAATTCCAGATGCTAGGGGAGTGTGCGTGTGTGGGGAGGTTTTTCGCTGAAAAGATCACTTTGAGGTCATCAAGGAGTAAACAGTTTTTGTTGATTTAAGCGGGAGAGGATTCTCCCAAAGTCATAACATTTCATTATCTTTCCTGGTTAATGTCTAAATCGACCCTCGATGGTCGATAGAAGAGTTAACGTTGCCTTAAGAAAACAACTTGTTCCTTCTTTCCAACTAAAACATCTGTCAGTGACCAAATCTTCCTGTACACAAGAATGTGTTTTTCTCTTCCCAGTAGATGCAAGAAGAGATAAGATGCTTCTCAAAGTAGCACGCATCAATCTCGCTACAACATACTACTCAAATGACACAGCAATCAACTCCTAACTAAATTTACTGTTGGCTGTTTTGTTCTTTGAGTCTTGGAAGTCGGCTAAATTGGATTATTCCTCAATCTGATGTTTTAAGATGACGTCTGAAATGAAATATCTTTTTTTTCCTCAATTTATCTGGACCGTGACACAGAATATTGTGCGCAGCGACAAATCACGTGGATGCTGTTATTATCCAAAGTGTAAATCTGTCTGATGACGGCCGCCCACTTGGCTCCAAATCACCTGCTGTTCCATTGCAACCTGCAGTATCACTACACAATGACTGAGAGGCTGTGAACAACTGCACACTAGGAACTGGATGTCTTCATCATTACAATAAGTGCTGCTGTTTGCGCAAGAGAGATACAATACTTTAACACTTTTATATGAGATTCTTTACCTTTATATTGGTTTTGTATTCTGTGTACCGTCACTAGACTAACAGAGATACAGCAGGAACACTTCAGTACTGCTCGGCAGCGTGGGACTGACTGCAGGCTGGAGGAACAAGCAGCTCCTGGGAGATTAGAGTGGAGGGAGATTACAATTGATTTCTGGCTGAGGTGACACCTCGCCACATCTACACCGGTGCATTCACAGTGAGGATGATCCCGGCTGCTTTGTCATCAGGCCCCAGCTGTATAACCTTAAAGACACCTTACAGTGCTGCTTGCCATTGTTTATCCAAGATACCTGCTCTGGGGGACTGATCGGTGCCTAAAGGTGGATACAGTCAATAAAACAACAATAGAGAACACACAAAAAAAAAACAGGTTATAGAAAATGAATTTTGCATTTTCAGATAGCTCGCTTCAAAATTAATGAGCAACTATTTTGATAATCAAATAATAGTTTCAGTCATTTTCAAGCAAAAATCAAGCAAGATTTTCAGCTTTCCATCGGTGCATTTCTCTTTTTATTAGCTGTATAATTGCCAGAGATATCGCTGGATAAAGTTCAGGATTGCCGGTAACCTCTAGTCCCAGGTCGCATGAGAACTTTTTAGTTTGGGTAGGCACTTTAGGTTCATACAACAATGTTTTACTTTTGCAATGGCCTTCAAATCTGAGCAAGGAGCTGATATTTGTCTGGTCTCTAACCTGTGATCAAGCCAACTTGGTTGAACTTATAAGGAAACTAAGATCAGTGTCCTGTCGGAATAGCTCACAGGGTCAAAGAAACACACAAGCTAATCCACCATGACAATGTGCCACCACTAATAGGATTAGATTTTTTTGTTTTATTTATTTTTTTGATATGCAATAGAACTTTTTTGTATTTTTTTTTAATTATTATTATTGTTTTTTTTTTAAAAACACTGTGGCCAGTCTACAGCATGATACAAGAACTGAGGAGGCAGGTTACTGGGGGCAAAATGGCCAGATTTGCAGTGCCCCGATATCTATAACTTTTCATAAAATATAAATCTACATCTGTTCCAAATGTGTTGCTTTTATCGCAAAATGCACATTTGTTATGAATGTTTCAGGTTAGCTGCCCCGCTATGATATATACATATGAAAAACTTCCTGTCATGAGAGGCTGATTCACAAGATAAAGAGATTTTAACTGCAGTGCCATTATGTGTGTGTGTGTGTGATATAATCAGCTGCATTGGCTGTCCTATCCGAGGCACTTCAGCTGATGAGACTTTGTTGTTGGATTGTTTGGAAGATCTCATTGGCCGTCTCGTAACGTTTGAGTCTAATTTGACAGAATGGTGGCACACTTATCTAAAAATACCCAGCTTTCAGTTTGAACACGAGACAAACAGAGACTTCTCGTAAATCATTATAAAAGCTCATTTTTATTCTCTTATTGTGTGTGAAAGTGTTGTCAGGGTAAACAGTTTCACCTCCAGCAGACGTCAGCATTGATTTGGAGATGTGTTTCTGTGCACCTGACAAATGTAAGTCCAATACTCACTCTCCATTTTAGTCCTGGTTTGCTCTCTGCAAACTATAAAATATATCTGTTTTTAGCTTTAAGACGTTTGACTTTCTCCACTGCTAGTTGCTTACTTTGTTTGATTTGAATACAAGTAGTTATAAGAGATCCCTACAGTTTCACAAAATGTCTTGGTCAGTGGTCGCCCTTCACACTAGGACCGCCATAGCCCAAGCCATTTAACATTGTAGTTCCAAAACTTTAATTATTCCGTCATTTTGTATGATATGTTTCCCTCCTGCCCTGACTTTTCCTAAATACCTATTTTGCACATGCCTGTATTGTCATAGTGATCAAATATCATTTAGAAAACCCCAAAGATTGTATTTTCGGTTTTTTTTTCATGACAAAAGCCCCCTTTTGTCACTAGGAGTCGAGCCGCTTAACGTTGGTACTCTGCTCCGACTGTCCTCCGGCAGCCGAATTGATGCATTTTCATAATGGCCGTATATGCATGAGACAGTGAATACACATAGAAACTAATTTGCTCGCCAATATTCACTCACCTGCATTTATAAACACTGAAACATGAAAGCGAAAAGACAATTTTTGTCTAACTATAAAAGCTGCATCCTGTGTGTGCACTATACGCATATATAATTAGGGCTTAACCGAATAGTCCGGCACTTCATGACATTGACATTTGAATTATTATTATTAAGCACATAATACTGTAATAATCACTTACGTTTCTGTTGACATTGGTTGAGTCTATAATTTTTATCTTTGAAGACAGATAATGATGTTACACCCACGTACGGCGCAGTGTGAAGAAACCATCTACCAAAACACACAAGTTTATAAAAACATAAAAATCTGCAGCCAGCAGCTCTTCTATTCAGCCTTTGGCCCCCAATCCAAAAATGTTGTTGATAAGCTCCTGATTGTTCTTTTAATCTTAAAGTTGCTTATTTTATAAATGTGAGCGACTTTGAGTGCAGCACAGTTTAGAAAGATACTGTCAGGTTTGATATAGAATTGCTGCATGGCTGCCTATCTACACGTCACGTTGAAAACTGCAATATACTTATTTTCCTTTTAATTAAAGCCCAAACCTTAGCTTTACTATTTGACCCACAGAGCAGTCCTGTGGGGAAGGAGAACAGAAGACACACAGTCGCTCTAATTGCAAATGGCCCATTAGGAGCCAAACGCTTTGCCCGTGAATCAGGAAGTTGAATGGCAAAGTGTTCTCCTGTGTCCTGATGCTGCTCCGACTACTTGGGGTACAGCGAAGGTGAAACAGCTCATTAAGTCAATGACACCATTATCACTGGTGTGTTTTAGAATGAATGTCATCATAGATCCCAAAATATCTCAGACTTCTCTCTAATCTAGAGACTCAAACTGACCTCTAAAATTATCAAAATTATGTGACTTTGAGAACTCAGCGTTTCTGTGTGTGTGAATCCAGCTGTTTAAGTGCGGATGACGGAGATGTTCCTGTAATATTTCTTGACGACACCCTTGGTTAGTTGGATGAGACCTCCGCCTGGGCAGCCAGCAAGAGTAATTTTCGACTAAAATTAGACAAAGGAGAAGAGGACAGGCTAAATATAGGCACGTCTTTTTTTTTCAAGCTGAGCTATTTCTGTCTCATTTCCTCATACGAATCCTGACAAGTCATTATTTGAAGCCATTATTTCTTCTTGTTTTGGCAGCTGGGTCGTTGGCACCATTATTAAGAGCATCATCCAAGATTCATCTTCTCATCAGCTCAGGCGCTTAAGCATTATTCACTTCCTTTTGTTCTAAGTTTTCCCCAGGGACTGTTAAAATATACTGTAATTGCTAATGCTCAGGTCACTGTAGTTAAAGGTTGAAACTGTGAATTCGATTTTATAACTTTTCGATCGTTCTCAAAACATGACCATATATGGCACATTAGTTTTTTTTATCAATGCACAGTTAAATGTTTTTGTCACTCTTCATTATGTATTAATAACTTTGTGTTCTCATCTTAAACATTTTCTCAGCAGCTCCCTCAGCTCACTTTCCTATCTCAAATCTTGTACATATTAATTACCCTTAAATTACTGAATCCCTGACACGTGCAAGTGAAAAGTGTTGTTTTATTTCACATTTAATTTTCAGCTACAAAATTTCAAGATTCAAAGTGCTCATGTATTTTGTTTATTGTTTATTTATTTTGTTTCTTATTTGGGGATTTATGGTGATATATTGATATGTGAAAATCAGTCTGTTGGCGCTTTTAACAATAATCATCTCTGTTTCATACATTAAAGGTACATTGTGTAGGTTTTGACGTCATCTAGTGGTGTGGTTGCAGATTGCAATAAACTGAGTACCCTTCCGCTCACTCCTGCCTTTCAAAGACTGCGGTAACGTGAGCCGCCGAGTGCAAAACCGTTGCAACGCCGTTCGCCTCGCTCAGAGGCCATCCTCACCATAATAACATGACTTTAGGAGCAACAGAAGTCAGACGGTGGCTGGCGGTACAACGGTTTTGCACTCTGCGGCTCACGTTACCGCAGTTTCACGAGCGTGTCACAAGCTTGTCCGAGAACTACGGTGGCCTTCAGGTAACGTAAAAACATGAAAGCCTCTCACTAGAGCCAGTGTTTGGTTTGTCCGTTCTGGGCTACTGTAGAAACATAGTGGACTCCGTGAAGAGAACCTGCACCCTATGTAAATATGAAGGGCTCATTCTAAGCTAATAAAAACACAACGATTCTTAGTTTCAGGTAATTATACACTAAAGAAAACATAGTTATGTATATTATATTCCATTTTTGCTAATAGATACCCCTAATTGCTACACACTGTTCCTTTAAGTCTGATGGTTTTCCTTAGATTTCCAGCAGTTGATGCAGTTAGTATTCCATGCGTTATATAAATCTTTACTGGACAATACTCATATCTGTAAATGTAAAAGATTTCATATACTGGGAAGAGGTTAAAGATACATTTACACCTCACGAGACAATTTAATATTCTATTCATTCACTGAGGGACTACACCATTTGTATAGATTAGGCCTGCCTCTTTGTCGTTTAGTTATTGGTCGTTTTGATCTAAATCGACTGTCGATTAGTCGTTTTTTATGCTTTCTTCATGCTCAATTACTTATTTCCACTTATGAGCACATCTCTGATAAACACAAGATTTAAAGTTGTGCTTTTGTGTGATTCCTTGTGGAGAAACTCACTCTCACAGATCTGTCGATTAAATCAACTAATCGATTGGTCGACTAAATCGTATGAGTGTTAGTTGACTAACAATTTCTTTGGTGAAGAACATCCATAGCATAGATTGTCTTGAGCAAATTATTTCATTGAAACAAGTGGTATCAAAAATATTTAGTATGCTCTGTGACCACTGCGCCACCATGACAAGTTTCAGTACCTGACAGATTCCATTTTTAGCAGCGAGTGAGGAGGAGGTGTCGTGGTGACCCCAGCTCCATGTCGCTGCAGCCCGCCTGGGGGGGTGCAGCTGGCAGGCAGAGATTGGACTCAGCTGGCACTGCTGGAGACTCCTCGGGTGGGAGGTTGGGTTGGGGTGTGTGAGACACCAGTGCCAAGACGGTTTTGTTTTCCAGCGCCAGAGGCCAGGACTGCCCCTCAGTGCCGTCTGCCTCTGTGAGGCTGCTTGTGCATATGTGCTCTTGTTTCTCTATACTTACGAGGACTATTGCCTCCAAACAATACAAGAACGAGGAAGCTGCTCTGTAAGTGGTAACAATATGTTGGGACTCACTCATTTAAAGACCTAAGGTTAGTGTAAAATGTAGGATTAGATTTCGGGTCAAGGTTTATTTAGGCAGGTGGTAGTGAAGGTCACAGTTAGAGCTATAGGGGTTAAGGAATAAAAACACTCAAAGTGTGTGTGTGAGCAGTTTTCATTTTGCTTAATATACAGCTTCCTGATGATGGATCAAAATAGGATTAAAAGTCAAAGCGAGACACCAGAAGGTGAATTAAGGGGTGGCAGGTGTTCTGTGTCTTTATGAGATATGGCATGGAGTAAACTTTGAGTTTGTATGCAAATGAAGCTCTTACAGATCAGATTTTAATTCTGCCAACTCTGGGTCCTATATCGGGGAGATAGTAATCAAAAAAATATCTGATGAACCTCACGATTGGACAGTTTGTTCCAGGCTCTCTTTGTTTCCACTGTGCACACTAACAAAACAAGTCCCAGGGGGCTTCTACCTGTTACTTAAGGCTGATGTTGAGGCAAAATGAATAATTTGTAGCTGAAATAATTGTCCAGAGCTTTGTTATTTTTTAATTTCATCTCATCGGTGCCTTTAGGCCATTTATATAGCAAAGTACTCTGTGTGTCTGTTGACATTTGTATGTGTGTGTGTTCACAGCAGCAGGTTGCAGATGCACCATAAGGAGGCTTCTGGAGGCTGGAGGGCAGCTGCAGGACTGAGCCAAGAAGTCTCTAAGGAACAACACATTGGAAGCTTAAGGCATGAATAATAGCATAATTCATCTGAAAAAATATGCAGTAATTAAAATTTTGAATGCAAAATAACAAAGAAAGCATGTATTTTTTGAGAAACACAAGAAGAGAAATAAAACATATGGGTTTTGCAGCTTTTAAGTCACTATTGTATTTTCTATATGTCCACAGGTGATGTGGAGGTTAAAGCTGCATTTGACTATTATGGGATTGAAAGACTCCAAAGCAACCTCATAGCCACAAAGCCTTGACGAGACTCCAGCAGTTACAGTCACAACTTTTCAAATGTAAGTCCAGATTTCACTCACTTTTTTATCTCTGGTCTGGTCCTCCAAATGCTGGGGAAAATATCTAGGTCTCTAGTTTGCTAGATGGTCCACATTCTTCTATATCATTCACATTATCTCATGCTGTAACGTATCGTTTGTCTGAGCTTGTTTGCTGAGAGTGACGGCCTTTTGTTTTATATGGTGGGAGCCGTAGTTAGTCAACTATATAAACCACGGTCTGAAAGCTGCACATAGTTGCAGTTTAGTGCAGCGCTGCCACCCGCAATCCTCTCACATTACAGGGGGTACTTTGATTCTGTGGTACTATTAATGCCACTGAAAACTTGGTTTCAAATCTTAAGTACTTAACTGAAGTTAAAGTTCAGACAAAAACATCCTGAGTTATTATTCATGAGGTGTTAACCCTCAGAAACTCGGCTAATATGCTTCACCTGGACTGTGTGGCTGCGGTTTGATCCAAAGTGATTGACAACATAAACAAACAACCAAAAAACTGTCATCAGATTTTGATTCAAGTTTAGCTAAACCCAGGGGTGCCCCGGTAGCTCGCCTGGTAGAGCGGGCGTCCCATGCACCAAGGCTGAGTCCTTACCACAGCGGCCCAGGATCAAATTTGATTTGCTACATGTCGTCCCCTTTCTCTCCCCCTTTCATGACTAACACCATCTCTATCAAATAAAGGCAAAAAGAAAAAATCTTTAAAAAAAAAGTATTGCTAAACTCTGATTAGTACACAGAGATGTGTGATGTCACCTTTTTCCAACTGAAACCTGTTTCATGCGTCTTGCGGTCGGCAAAGATGTCTGGTCGTCCGTACTGATTGCGGCAAAAGTGGCTCCAAGAACAGACCTCTTCTCTTCTGTAGATTTCCTCTGTTGTTGTAGACTAGTCTACTTTTTGAAAACTGATTGACAGCTGCTCTGAGCCAACTATTGGAACGACGCGGTTATAAAATCTTCGAGATGCACAGCTGAATGCAATATCGCCCTCCGCACCGAAAGAGGTTTAAGCCCTGTTCACTTCAATCTTGTGAAAGGACAAAAGCACTAAAGAAACACATTTCTAATCTGACTGAGAAAGTACAGTAGGGCCTTTAAAAATATCACTATAAAGAGATTGAAAATAGAAATGCCCACTGTATGTCAGGAAATTGCGATGGTCAGTGTGATTGGATCATCTTGTTATGATGAACTGTCATTACTTTTCTCTGTTAGCAATTTTCCTCAACCCGCCTCGTCCACTTCCACTTGGCAATTTCCCAGAATGATCTCTCACAACAGTCACAATAGGGGATGTGAACTTGTTGCTTTCTATCAGAAATCCATTCATCCTTAGTAACTTCTGAATGCTGCAATAGTGGGTCTAGAAATGAGGGAAGAAATTCACATCAGCATTGACTTACCTCCCTTAAGATTTCTATTCTGTAGCCACAGTTGATCAAGAACTGAATCTCCCCCAGTAGCTTTCTCACAGCTTTTCTTATGACTTCACAAAGCTGGAAAGTAGGGTGAAGAATGAGAGGTAGAGTGCTCAAAGCTCAGTCAGCCACATCCCTCTATTCTCTATAATAGGCCTCTGTTGGTCATTAACCTCAGGTAATCAGGTGTACCGCTCTAGCTGAAAATCCGTCTGGTTACTGGAAGCTATTTTCCAGTTGAAATGTCTTAGTTTGGCTGTAAGGGGCTCCTCCTCGTTTTATGGCCTCTTATGTTCTTCAGACACATTGCCCTTTTCACACGCAATTACCTCCTCAGCTCCATTTCAGGCTCATTAGCAGGACTTGAAGGCTTATCCCTCCCTAAAAGTAGAGGCTTCAGGGAGATGAGAAGTTCCTCTGCTCCTGGTGGAGGATCGTTTAGCTCATCTAAAACTGTGGAACTGTGAAGAAATGAATTTCAAAATGAGAGGTTAAAGTGAGCTGAATTGAGCACATGTTTTTGTATAATAGAAAGGATCACTGAGGGAAGATAAATGTGAGTTTGAAGATATTATACCCAGTTATAGTTTCATCACTTTGGCTATACTGTATTGTATTAGCACTAAGGATTTCTGCTGCAGATTTGTCCATGTTTATTTTAAATCACCTGGGTGCAGTCCATCAGGAAGGCTTTTAGAAACTGGAAAGAGAAGTTTGATCCCCACAACAACCAGATAACCTTTCACGGTGTTTGTGAGCAAGAATGTAATCCTCTGGCCTCTACCTCATTGTATGTTGGTGTGGGTAAAAGAGAGTCAGCTGCTTATTGTTAAATGTAAGCCCATGTAGCGGAGGATCAAATGCATTGCTTTGGAAACATTTAAACCCAGATAACCTTCAGAGCAGGACGCATCAAATTTCGTAGTCAGCAAATATGAAGCTCCAGCTCATGGCGAAGTCACCTGGTAGCTTGTTAGATATAGCTGAGTTTTCTATGTCAGGTCTTGTTGGCAAATAAATAATTTTGTCTAAGGTGCACTTGGACATCTGCACTTATAGAATAATATTTCATTCAATATTAAAAAAATAAAATAAATGCATAAATAAATAAATATGCCTAAATATATCAATAAATAAATATATATTTTTATTTAAAAAAGGATGTTTTTCAAAGGACTACTGATATTTATTTCGGGGGACTTTTGTAACATAATTCCACATATATTTATATTTCTGGGAAACTACTTCGCCAGAAAGTTTGCTGACCCTGCGGGGAATTGGGGCGGTTCAGGATCAGACCCCTGGCCTCGGGGTTTGGACTGGATAACTGAAAGTCTGAAATGAAATAAAAGTCCTGTGAAATAAATAAATGTGGAATTCTGAAATAAAATTCCCCTAAAATAAATAAATGTGGAATCTGAAATAAATAAAAGTAGTCCTTACAAAAACATATTTTTTATAATATAAATGTCTTTATTTAAATTTGTATTTATTTATTTATTGAACTATATTGAGTCATTTATATATTTATATATACATTTATTTATATATGTATTGCCTTATTTATTTATTTCAGGATTTATTTCATATCCTTACTTATTTATTTCATAGGCTTATATATTTTATTTATTTTATTTATTTTATTTATTTTATTTATTTATTTATTTATTTATTTATTTATTTATTTATTTATTTATTTATTCAATATTGAGTTAAATGGCATTCCATACGTACTGTGAGGTTTACAAAAAAATTTGATGATAAGTTGTATTTTGTCATCATTATGAGAAAGTCTGCTCCAGGATTTTTTTTTAAGTTAATAGTGAATGAAACAGTAAATTTAACATCAAAGGCAAAAATGCCCGTAGTAACACTCTTTAAAGAAATGTTTTCAAAGTGCAGAGAGTTTGAGGTGGTCAGGCGGTTCACATTTCAAGTTTTGTCCCCGGGGTTTGGCGGGCCAGGATGTTTATTGACCCGAGGATATGAATGGCTGTTTTTGAAGTTCCTGGAAGTAAAGCATGACATTTCGATTGATGCACAAAGTAGATACATACATAGTTTTGAAGACAGTTTTGAGCTGCCAGTACGCTGAAACTAGTTCAATAAGGAGAGACTAATTGGAAGTGTATAATGATATTTATAGAGGTTAGCAACAGAGAGAGACTTTGGCATTTAGACTTCACTAAGCCTGGGCCCATATGAAGATAAGAGATAGGACAAGATCCCCTGGAGTCTAGATGCTGGTGGCGGTGGAGTGAAGCCAGCAGGTGGTTGATGGAAACTCTCAGTTAAATCTCCTTGAACATCCTGGAGGTTATAATGGCCATGGGTTGTGCAATAGTAGGTCTGAACGACAGCTTCAGGGACTGATTGGCTCGAGGAACGCAGGCAGAAAGATGATGATTGGTCAGATATGGTGTTGTCAGAATTGTGAATGTTGACATTATCAAAGTGACGAAGAAGATTACAACGGGAGGAAATAGCAGAAATTCACCCATAGAGGAATAAAGGCAGAAAGTGAAAGAAAAGATCTTTCTTATTGAACTTTTCAATAATTACTTATTGTAAGCAGTTCAGCCAAAGAGCAAGTTTTCCTGCTCAGATTGTTTCATTTGAGGCACCTAAAGAGGTGAAAGTGTCCAAAAAGTAAGAATAAATTATTAAAAATTAGAGGAAAGTTAGAAATGAAAAACCTAATGTTGTGTAAAAGAACACACGTATCCTCATACAACTGTATGTATGATATCTTACGAAAAGTTATTCCTCATTTTCTTGTGTTTTCCTACGAATGTCCAGCAACACGTGTCAATTTCCACTTGTTACATGGATACAGTCTTTTCAAAATAAACTTCCATCTTCACAGGAAACAATTTGGTTAGATTTAGGCAACATAAACAACTAGTTAGGTTTAGTTTACACTGTCACTTTACTGTTTTACAAACTGTTATACCTCTGTGTATGTATATATATATATACATGTATGCAATGGAAGACAGAGATTTTAAAAACAATAAATAAATAAAATAAATCTAAATAAATAAAATAAAAATAATAAATAAATACCTTAAAGTACATAAATTCAAATAAGTAAATTAAAAGGAAAGAAAATAAATAATATTATATGTAAATATAATAAATATGTATAATAAATTAATTAAATTAAACTAAATAAATAAACAAATCCGACAGATCATAATGACATTGTAAAATCACCTAAATTTACATACATCTGTAATAAATTCCAAAAGTGAATGAGTCTGTCGACCCTTTGAGGGTTTAAGTTGTGCTCATTTAACCTTAATGTCAAGACACATTTAAACTTGACTACTTTTAGGCCAACAGATAAAATAAATCAGTAATGGTTTGAGCGTAAGGTCAGTGAATGAACTGTGTCTCCTTTTTTTGCCCTTTCAGACAATCACAAAATCACCAAAACTGCAACTGCTTTATCTGTAATCAAAGAGACACATGCAGGGAAGCAAGTGTAGAGCAGACTAAAATACTACAGTCACTCAAATCCAGATAAATAATAAAGACACCAGACTGCTTACTTCATTTGAAGACAAGAATAGCTTTGTGATGCAACATCACAGGAGAGGACTTAACAATAGCAGACCGTGCAGCATTACACTTAGCGGCAATTCAGAGCGGGATGAAATATTTAACAACACAACTCTTCAATTGAGTTATGGAGCATGTCGGTGTTCGTCGGCGCCAGACATCTGTTTGATAGTTTCAGTAATTGGTCAAGACTTGTTATACGATTAAGAAGCTAAAATTAACAAATACATTTAATGCCGGTTTACTATCTGTCCTTTCTGATATAGCAGCTTATTTATTGTTTCCCACTTACAGCAACTGATGCAATCATCCCTCCCTATCTGTGTGGGTTTCTCCATATAGCCCTGAGGTAAATCTGATAACGCAAAGTTATGTTACCCTCATTCAGTCTCCTCATTCACAAGCCTTGCTGTATGCAACTTCATAACATTGTTTTTCCTTCACAAAAGACTCCTCTAAAGGGATTTATGTAAGTCGCCGTGTCTGGAGTAGTCTTAGATTGGATCCCATCTGATTAAATATGAACACATATTTTATTATACTTGAAACTACATTCTCTTATCTGTGTCACTTGATTTCAACGGGAACCTACTCTGTAATTCAATACAGCAATGTCACCCAGGGGAGAAAAAACACTGGGAACATTTTAGGAAGTGAAAAAGTTAAATAAATCTATTTTCTGTAGTCTTTCGTGTTTGTACGGTGCTGTTTTATCCAATACAGAAATGCCCTCTAGTGGAAGTGATTCATATCTATGCACCTCCAGATTGCTGAGTTTCTTCTTTGCATACAAAATGAGTAAAAGGCACAGCTGCGAAAGAGAAACTAAATGTCCACAGAAGATTACAACAAGGCAATTTATTAATGGTTCAGTAGGCAAACACATGATATCATTAATACTATAAATGTTGCATCCAAACAAAATGGTCAAAGAGAAGATGTTGATACGTGTACAAGCTCCTCCAGTACAGAAATGTGCAGACTATTGTGTAGTTTAGTAGATTAGGTTGTTTCTTCCCACACTTTCTGTTGTGGAATAATGACATAATTAATATTTTCGCTCCCCGGGAGGGTAGATGTAGTGGGAAGCCTCCCAGCATGCACAAGGGCAACAGATTTATGGACATAAGTATTTGTTTCTGCAGGTTCCTGCAGCGCTACTATTATCATTGTTTTCGACATTTTGTCCTACATTTCATCTGTTGTTATTTCAGTCAGTATTAAGGGCAAAAGGGTTAGACTGTGAGTGCTATTGTCTGTAGGTTTGGTGGAAATACAAACATAATCTACCACTGTGCAGATGCTTTGGCCTGAGAGGCTAATAAAACACAGTGAAGAACTACAATTTTGTCTGTTAGCGTTCTTCTGAAAGGTAACCCCAGGTGGCTCCAATGTGAACAAATAATATGAGTAAAAACACACAAAAAAATGAAATCAAGAGGATAAAAGACCACAATGAAGGAAATGTAAATTTTGATTTTAATAACAATCTATAACAATAATAGGGATATATTGAATAATACTGATATACTGAATAAAAGATAAAAGATAAAGACACTGATGATAATAGTAATATATAAACTAAATTGCTCATGGAGATCTCAGAAAATTGTGGTATTTTTTTTAACAAAATACAAAGTTCAATTTGCAGTGTTTGTAGTTATTCTCTGATATACTGTACAGAGATGTTTATTCCATCTTTATTCAGTAACTAGGAGGTTAAAGTGCTGACTTTGCTGTTTTAAAGGTACAGTGTATAGGATTTGATGGCATCTAGTGGTGTGGTTGCAGATTGAAACCAACTGAGTACCCCTCCACTCACTCCTCCCTTTCCAAGACTGCGGTAACGTGAGCTGCCGAGTGCAAAACTGTTTTGACGCAGTTCGCCTCACTCAGAGGCCATCCTCACCATAATAACACTACTTTAGGAGCAACGGAAGTCAGACGGCGGCTGACGGTACCACAGTTTTGCAGTTTCAAAAGCGTGTCAGAGAATTACGGTGGCCTTCAGGTAACGTAAAAACGTGAAAGCCTCTCTCTAGAGCCAGTGTGTGGTTTGTCCATTCTGGGCTACTGTAGAAACATTGTGGAGCAACATGGCGGACTTCGTGAAGAGGACCCGCTCCCTATGTAGATATGAAGCGCTCATTCTAAGCTAACGAAAACACAACGATTCTTAGTTTCAGGTGATTGTACACTAATGAAAACAGTAAATAATATTATATTCCATTTGTACTAGACAGATCCCCTGAAATGTTACACACTTTTCCTTTAAGGCAGGTCTAAGATGTCGCCATTGTCGTGACTCATAGCCCCTTTTACCTTTTAAGTACCTTTTTAGTTCCTTTTTAGTTTATATGAAAAGGACCACACTGTTACAATTAAACCTAAATGAAAGTTGACACTTAACCTCATAGTTACTGTTCAGTGTCATAGTCATTATTCTGCTTTACCATATTTTAAGGGCATACAGCAGGCAAACAGTTTCTACTAATTTTAGTTTTTGAATCTGTTATTATCTCTCACAAGCATGCACTAACTCACACATATGTTCACACACTGGGTTAATGAATCTGGCCTACTGTTCTCTTCCTGTGCTACTGTCTTTGTGCTAAGGCCTAATTAATGTATTTAACCTTTAGTTATCAGGCACACAACTCTACCAAACACAAGTTCCAGACCCCTCCACCCTGCCACTTCATGAATGGTCCTTGTTTAGCTATAAAGCTCCATTTTGACCTTTTGGAAAGAGTGCAGTAATTTCATCATAAGATAAGAAGATAGAGTACCACTGATGATGAAAAAATAAAGCTGTAATACATAACTTGAGCAGAAGAAACAAGCCCGTACATTTTATTCAATCTACTAGTGTGTCATATAAGTTGCAGACAGGTGTTCATCAATTCTAGATTGTGTTAGATAAAGTTTCCTAAGCTCCTCTCGTTTCTGTGAATGAGACAGAATTTGAAGTCTCGTGGATCTCTGTCTCCCTCTGCTGTAAGAGGGTGTTTGTTGCGGCCAAATTGCCTGATTTTAATCATAACAAGTCAAACAGATTTACAGGAAGACGTTTTTTAATCATTGTCATATAACACATTATTATGCTTACAAAAATTTACATTTATTTTTCATAAATCTTTTATAGCAAAAAAGAAAATCCAGATGAGGCATTTCCACATAATATGTACAGCCTGCTACATCAGCAACATGATAATATTAAGAATATATAACATTACTTTTATTGATATTTGACTAAGGGCTGTCAAAGTTAATGCAATAATAACGTGTTAACGCAAATTTGTTTTAACGCCACTAATTTCTTTAACGTTTTAACGCAACTTGTGATATCGATCTTTTGGAGGTTGTAGCAGTTTTAAAGCTAGAGAAAAGATCATGACATCATATAAAACGAGAAAACCTAAGGAATCCATTGGTACCAACCATGTCATACTAGCTTGTCCAGAAGAAGGCTAAATAACGCTCCAAATCTACACTCAATTTTGGCGAAAAACTTGCATGGCCAATATCAAAGGGGTGCCTTGACCTCTGACCTCAAGATATGTGAATGATAATGAGTTCTCTGGGTACCCACGAGTCTCCCCTTTACAGACATGCCTACTTTATGATAATCACATGCAGTTTGGGGCAAGTCATAGTCAAGTCAGCACACTGACACACTGACAGCTGTTGCTGCCTGTTGGGCTTGAGTTTGCCATGTTATGATTGGAACATATTTTTTATGCTAAATGCAGTACCTGGGAGGGTTTCTGGACAATATTTGTCATTGTTTTGTGTTGTTAATTGATTTACAATAATAAATATGTACATACATTTGCATAAATCAAGCATATTTGTCCACTCCTATGTTGACAAGAGTATTAAATACTTGACAAATATCCCTTTAAGGTTCATTTTGAACAAATGTGTGATTAATTTGCAATTAAATGTGATTAACTATGGACAATCATGAGATTAATTTCGATGAAATATTTTTATCCATTGACAGCCCTAATTTGACAATTTTTTTTGCTAATATTACATTTTAGCCTTTATATAAGCAAATACAGCGTTCAGCATCTTACCTAAGGATCATATAGGTCATATGGCTGCTAATGTGCTCATTTACCATCAAACAAGTGAGCTTTGTCTAAAGTGTTGTTGTTCTTTAAAGTACCTCAGTCTCTGCCTCTACCTCTTGTAGAGGCCTGAGTATGACCTCTCTCCTATAGGAGAAGTGGGTGAGTTTGACCGTCTGGCTCGTCCTCTCCCTGTGTTGCAGCAGGCGGTAAATAGACAGGGTGAACTTAGCCAGCACCACTGTGCAGGTGATCTCCACCAGCAGCAGTGCGGTGTAGATCATCATCTGAGATTTGCACCCCTGAACTTTGTTTCTGTACTGATGCATGAAGGAAGGCGATAGCTCCTGAGTGACCGGCTCCGTGGGGCAGGTGAAGATCACTGCAGTGGTTTGTGGAGGAGGCGTCGTTGTTTTGGTGGTGGTCGGTTGGGTAGTCGTGAGGGTGGTGGTTGTGGGCGTAGTTGTTGAAGGTGTAGTTGTGGTCATAGTTGTTGTGGGCGTAGTTGTTGAGGTGGTGGTGGTGGGTGCAGTTGTTGTTAGAGTTGTGGTGGGTGCAGTTGTTGTTAGAGTGGTCGTGGGTGCAGTTGTCGTTAAAGTGGTCGTGGGTGCGGTT
This sequence comes from Sebastes umbrosus, assembly GCF_015220745.1. Lineage (NCBI taxonomy): Eukaryota > Metazoa > Chordata > Actinopteri > Perciformes > Sebastidae > Sebastes > Sebastes umbrosus. The sequence goes on from NC_051273.1 coordinate 14,532,293, forward strand.
GTCGTTAGAGTGGTTGTGGGTGCGGTTGTTATAGTGGTTGTGGGTGCAGTTGTTGTTAGAGTGGTGGTGGGTGTGGTTGATGTTGTGGTTGTGGGTGCGGTTGTCGTTAGAGTGGTTGTGGGTGCAGTTGTTGTTGGAGTGGTCGTGGGTGTGGTTGTTGTTGTTGTTGTGGGTGCAGTTGTTGTTGGAGTTGTTGTGGGTGCAGTTGTTGTTGGAGTGGTGGTGGGTGCAGTTGTTGTTAGAGTGGTGGTGGGTGCAGTTGTTGGAGTGGTGGTGGGTGCAGTTGTTGTTATAGTGGTGGTGGGTGCAGTTGTTGTTGGAGTGGTGGTGGGTGCAATTGTTGGAGTGGTGGTGGGTGCAGTTGTTGTTATAGTGGTGGTGGGTGCAGTTGTTGTTGGAGTGGTGGTGGGTGCAGTTGTTGGAGTGGTGGTGGGTGCAGTTGTTGTTGGAGTGGTGGTGGGTGCAGTTGTTATAGTGGTGGTGGGTGCAGTTGTTGTCGTGGTTGTGGGTGTTGTGGCTAGTGGTGTGCTGGTTGTAGTTGTCAAAGTGGTTGATGGTGTTGTTGTTGGGAGTGTTGTGGGGGGAAGGGTGGGGCAAATAAATTGCTCCTCTATTAGTGATTTGATTTCGTGTCCTTTTAAATCTTCTGGATACTCACAGACAGCAGGAGCCTGAATCTTGTCAGAGTTTGCCTTCATCCAGATGTGAAGATCTATCAGATTACAGTCACAGCGCCAAGGATTGTCATTGAGGTAAAGCTTTTTCAGTTTTGTTAAAGGCTCAAAAATATCCCCAGGAAGCGTCTGGAGGTCGTTGTGAGCCAGCCTGAGTGTCATCAGTGATTGTAACCCTTCAAGCACATCTGCGTCCAGCGACTTTATCTCGTTGTATTGTAGATTCAGATCTGTGAGCTCCTCAGGGCCTTCAAAGTACTCAGCATACAAGGTGACAAAGTGATTATTAGACAGATCTAACTTCTTGATTTTCTTCAGAGGGCTGAATATTCCTATAGGAAGAGTGCTGAGATTGTTTTGACTGAGGCTTAATACTGTCAATTTAGGCATTTCTCCAAAAAGCACAGGTGGTAGACTAGTCAGTTGATTCTTCTGTAGGGTCAGCGTTTTAAGCTGAGGGAAGCCAACAAAGAATCCTTGAGGTAAACTAGTCAGAAGATTACTATCCAAAAACAGCTTCATTAGTTTGTCTTTATGTGGAAATAGATTAGGTGACAATTCTGCTATTTTGTTTCCATACAAGCCAATTTCTCTCAAGTTCGGTAAATTCTGAAAAATCTCATCAGGAATGGTGGTCAGCTGATTCTCGTAAAGCCGCAGTGTCTGCAGTTTCTTTAGATGTGAGAACAAGTCGGCAGATACAGCGGTGAGATTGTTTTTACCTAAATGGAGCATTTCAAGGTTCTCGAGACCATCAAAGATCCCGTCTTCAATCGATTCGATCTCGTTCATATGTAAATATAGCTTGTTTACTTTATCAAGGCCGTCAAACAAGCCTTTCTCCAAATTACGGAGCTTGTTTATCTTTAGTGTAATCGTCTCCAGCTTGCTGAGGTCTTTGAAGACTCCCACTGGGATGGACATCAATGGAGTGGTGGAGATCTCAATAAACTTGAGGTCTACCAAACCTTCAAAAGCTCCCGGCTCAATAGATGTCGTGTTGGTGTTCATGAACTCCACCTTTTCAAGCAGTGGGTTTTCAACAAAGGCTGCTCTGGGGATTGTTTTAATCTGGCTACCCACAAAGAAAACCTCCGTCACACCTGGTCTCAGGAGGCGTGGGATTTCTGTCGTAGATGAACTGAAGACATCCTGGTTTTCTTTGGGGCAGTCTGTCTCCGTTGTACATGGTTTGTTTTGAGTCAATGAAGACTCAAACAGCAAAGATAGAAAAAAAACGATGACTTTTCCTCTTGACATGCTTATTCACTATAACAAAAGAAACGAAAAATGTGATAACGTACAACTTATAAAATTGAATAGATTCAACTTAGACCTTGTACACGGTTTAAAAAGTAGTTTAAAGGGATAGCTTGGGTGTTTTGAAGTGGGGTTGTATGAGGAACTTATCCATAGCCAGTGTATTGCCTTCAGTAGCAAGCAACGTACTGCTGTGGATGGGGCCGGCAGCCAAATGTATTTTAGCCACCTAAAAGAAAGGCCCACCTAAAAAAATCGATAACCATTTAAGTGTACGTCATATTTAGAATATTTTCACCACTTTATCTTGCCATCAGATAGCCCTTTCCAAAGAGCAACTGAACTGAAAGGGAAATTAACTTTGCTCTCTTCAAAGCCAGCAGACTCTGTTGACAAAAACAGTAGAGATACATACGTATCTCTTTCAGTTCAGCTCCCCATCAGAAGATATTCTAAATATAGCGTACACTTAAACTGATATTGTTTTTTTAGGTGAGCCTTTCGTTCGTCCACAGCAGTACATTGCTTTACCCCGGTACCAGTACTTCTGGCTGGGGGGTGCGCCGACCAACATTTACTGTAGGCAATACACTGACTATGGATAAGTACCACCAAACTATCCATTTAATGTAATTTATTCTCTTTCTTGTGATAGTATATGAGTGGTCAAGTAACAATAATAACACCATAAAAACCTTTGCTATGTCAAGTTATCATTAAATCTATGTGCTGTTACAAACAAATGCCAAAACCTACCTTATTATTTCTTGTCCCAGGATGAAACAGGTTGTTACAGCAGTGAACAGCCACAAACAAGCTCAGTCTCATTAGTTGTCTTCTGTATCGATGTTGGCCAGCAGACCTCGAGTGTTTTGCATCTTATGTGAGGTGTGGTGTAACACACTTCTGCAGCTTGAGATAAGAGCAAGGGCGGAAGGTTTTTAATATTTCAGCCAGTTACTGAAATTTCTTATTTCTATCACTGACATTTCAACAACATCCACAAACTCTTTGTTTTCAATTTTCAGAATATTCTAGATTAAAGTAGAGTTCAAAACAGCACCTTCTGACATCACTGCATACAAAAGAATTAAATAGTAATTTTAAATTTGATGGATAATTAAGTTTTCACTACTGAATCCAAGACTGCAGTACCTACTATCTAATGTGCTATGTAAAGTATGTTATTCAGTAGCGTTATCAACAGATAAAAGCTTGAATATTCATCACTCATGCATATGCTTTAAACATTACCATACTTTGTGGATTATAAACATTTAGTCATTTTGAACATATGCTTCTGTTCCCACATCAGGAAAAGCAGAAACCTCCGTTTCACATGCCTTTAACTCCAGTTTGATGATTATGTTTTGTTTTAAATTCCTTCCCAGAACATTGTTATTGTCAGGCAATAATAAGACATACATACTTTACATCATTTGTGACTTATTTGTTTTGTCTGGCATCTATATTTGCAGGCAAAGCAGAGGGTGGAGTATTTGGATTTTATCTAAATAATTTCAAACATTATTCTGACTTCCTTCATAAGCTAGATAGGTTGGCTGTAGTTATTACCAGTGGTAAATGTACACCATCGCTTCATTATCACTCCATTACAAAAAAAAAGTGCTTTTACTGCTTTTTCCCTTTCCTTTAGCGTTTTATATATTTTTTTGTGCATGTAAAAGGTCTGCAAAGATACAAAGCCCAAAGTCCAGGCCAAAGGGAGTTACTCTCCCCCACAGAAACACTGATCCTAATCTGCCTGAAACGCCTTGCTTGAAGTCCCGCCTTTTCTTCTGTAACGTGGTGATGTCACCAAGTAACGCATAATACCTGCCTAGGGGCTAGTTTGGCACACACTCAAAAAAAGCTGGTTGGAGCGGAGCTGGAGCGGAGTCCGAAGAGTTTGGTTTGGTTGACCAATCACGACAGTGGGCCAGCTGCCCAATCAGAGCAGACGGGGCTTTTCGGGAGGGTGCTGCAGGAGCTCAAACAGAGTGTTTCAGACAGAGTGAAAAGAGGTGCTGCAGCACAGCTGGTATGACAAAAGCAAAGTCTTTTGTGAACAATAAAGCATGTAAACATGTTCTAGTAGAAACCCAAAATACAAGTATGCACCTGAAAATAAGCATTATAGGTCCTTTTTAACCTTAATTACTGGGTAAGCTAATTTTCAGAAGCCTTTAATTGGAGTTTTATCCTCCCATACACTCCTGAATAATGTGTAGATAACAGATAACTTGCTATCAGATTCAGGGAGGCGAAACTTCCATCTAGTACCACTTAGTTCGGTAAATGATTACCACAAAGTAAGATTGCTCCCACTAAAAGTAGTGCATTTATTCAAAATATACATGTAGTAGCATGTTGCATCGTAAGTGTGGAAACCATGGGATGAATTGTGTTACAGTGGAGTCAAAATAACACGTTATGATTTTTCATGGATAGCCATTTTGCAAAAAACGTAAAGCTGTCTCCTAAATGTATTGTTGTTAGCACAAAAAGCCATTGTCAAACTGCAATTACTAATACTGAAAAATGGAAAACAAAATATTGAATGCAGTCTTAATTCTACTATAAGAAGTACACAGTTCAGTGCATCTTAGCTTACATTCAACAAAGTGTCCAGTTTGCCCACAAGATGGCAATGTGGGTGTTTTTACCGTTAGTACATACAATGTCTGTTCTCTTTTTACAGCACACATGAAGAGGAATACTGGCTGGTAAATTTGATCATTAAAAATGTAACTTTGTTCTAGCTGGTACATCTGAATAGAGCTGAAGCGGTTCTTTCTGTTGCCTTTGAGGCACCAAAATCAACTCTGGGCTTCACATTTTCCGAGTAAACCACAGTAATCACTGAGCATTTTCCCTTGGCTTTAAAAGTTCTTGGGATGCTAATATTGTGTGGTCTGATCTACAGCACAGAGTTCTTATTTCTGCGGCCTATATTTCCCCTGCCTTTCTTGTTCCTCCTCCAGCACACACAGCTGATGATGACAGTGCTGATGATGACAGTGGCCACTACTGCGATGATGATGAGGGTGATCGAAGTATCATTAGAAACTGTTCCCTTCTCCCCTTGGCCACCACTGGTGACCTCCTCATGCTCTGCAGTTGGGGGGGTGGTCTTGACAGCAGGCGAGGAAGTGCTTCGTCTCGTTGGAGGAGTGGGAGGTTTCCTCCTCTTCTCCGTTGAGGTCAACACAGGAGGCTCCTTTGTAGTGCTGAGAGGCAGGAAGTTCTCGTCTGCCAGCAGAGCAATCACCTCACCGTTCAGACTGAAAGGTGTTTCACAGACCACAAGAGTTTGGTTGACCTTGGATGGGTGCTGTGTCAGCCAGTCTCTAAGTGGCAGAATATCCTTGTCACACCTCCAGGGGTTCTGCTGCAAGAGGACTTCCTTTGCTACAGTGAGGGCATCTAGACTCTCCTGTGGCAGGTTGGGAAGGGAGTTATTTCGCAGGTCTATCTGTCCCAGGTTGCTCAGGCCCTGGAGAAAACCCAAAGGAAGGGAGCTGATGTCATTGTGCTCCAAGGAAATGTTGACCAGACTGGGCAGACCTTGGAAAGTCCCCGTTTGCAGGGTTGTGAGCCGATTGGTGTGAAGTGATACCTCTCCCAGCTGCTCCAACCCTCCAAAGGCATTGGTGGATACAGAGCTGATCTGGTTGCGACTGAGCACCAGGAGACGTAACTGAGTCAGGTTCCTGAACGTGTCGTCCTCTACGCGGTTCAGCTTGTTATCATACAGCCACAACTCTTGCAGGGCCATGGGCCCAAACACTCCTGGTCCCAGACTCTCCAACTGGTTTTCATACAGGGAGATCTGGGAAAGGAGGGGCAGGTTTAAGAAGATCCCTTGGGGAAGAGTTGTGAACCTGTTGTTGGAGAGGAACAGCTTCTGGAGTTTCAAAGTATTGGAGAACAGGTCATGGTGGAGATGAGTGATTAGATTGTCATGTAGGGATAGTTCCTCCAGGTCTCCAAGGTCGTCCAAACTGCCAAGGGGGAGTTCCTGTAGCAAGTTTTTGTTAAGCCGTAAGGTTTTCAGCTTAGAGAGACCCTTGAATGTCTCACTAGGTAGTTGACTGATATTGTTTCCAGAAAGCAAAAGGTATTGCAGCTCAGTAAGAGGGTGAAAAGATTCCACAGGTACAGAAGTGAAAAGGTTCTTACTGAGGTCAAGGACTTTCAGCCCTGCCAGCCGGGAAAACCAGTTAGGGCGGAGAACCAAGAGCTTGTTGCTCTTCAGATTCAGAGACTCAAGCTTTTGAAGATTTTGGAACAAGGCGTCGGGGAGATCTTGCAGCTCGGTGTTAGTAAACCCCAAGGCTCCTATGTTCGGAGTGGAATCAAATGTGCCGGCACGCACTTCCCTCAAAACAGTGTCTTTAATCACAAAGATGCCAAGAGCATTAGAGAAATCAGTCAGGTCCTCTGGTTTCAGGAAGTAGATACTGCAATTGAAGAAGTAGAGGGTGGTGGTAGATGAGAGCATAGCTGTGGGGAAGTCTGAGAGGCCACTGCAGAGGATTTTGGTTCCTTGACATTTGCATCCATCCGGACACGCCCAAACAACAGCGTTAAGAGAACAGAGAAGTAAGAGCACAGGAAGGCTCAGGGGCAGGTCCATTATTTAACCTGGAACAAAAGAAATGTTACAGTGAAGATTGGTTATCAATCTTGTATCAGATTTACACAGGTGGCAAAGGGCTTTGTAAACATATCATGGTCATTACATACTAAATCCCCCTGTTTTTGTCCTTGAAGGTACAGTGGGTAGGATTTGGTGGCATCTAGTGGTGTGGTTGCAGATTGCAACCAACTGAGTACCCCCCTGCAAAGACTGCGGTAACGTGAGCCGCCGAGTGCAAAACCGTGGTAACACCATTCGCCTCGCTCAGAGGCCACCCTTACCATAATAACACTACTTTAAGAGCAACAGAAGCCAGATGGAGGCTGGCGGTACCATGGTTTGGCACTCTGCAGCTCACATTACCGCAGTTTCACAAGCATGTCGGAGAACTATTGTGGTCTTCAGGTAACGTAAAAAGCGAAAAGGATCTCTCTTGAGCCAGTGTTTGGTTTGTCCGTTCTGTGTTACTGTAGAAACATGGCGGACTCTGTGAAGAGGACCCGCTTCTTATGTAGATATGAAGGGCTCATTCTAAGCTCACGAAAACACAATGATTAGTTCAGGTTTCAGGTGATTATACACTAATGAAAACATAGTTATGAATGTTATATTCCATTTCTGCTAATAGATCCCCTAAAATGTTACACACTGTTTCTTCAAATGGGCACTTCACCAATTTTACACATCAAAGTCAGTTAACTAGTCACTGGGAGTACTTTCACTCAGCCTGTGAATGTTTTTCAGTGTCCTCTGTGACTCTGGAGGACTGGAGTAAAGTCCAAGAAAAGTCCAGGAACACAAAACAATAGAGATAAAGCACTGCAATTTACTACAAAACATAAATGTTTGCAGCTCTGAAAAGCAATTCCCATTTAAATTTGAAATTGTTGGCTGTGTATAAATTAGGGCTGTCAATCGATTAAAATATTTATCATGATTTATCGCATGATTGTCCAGAATTAATAAAGAATAATCAGAAAGTATCGCACATTTTTTATCTGTTCAAAAAGTACCTTAAAGGGAAATCTGTCAAGTATTTAATACTCTTATCAACATGGGAGTGGACAAATATTCTTGCTTTATGCAAATGTATATATATATGTATTATTGGAAATCAATTAACAACACAAGACAATGACAAATATTGTCCAGAAACCCTCACAGGTACTGCATTCAGCATAAAATATATGCTCAAATCATAACATGGCAAACTGAAGCCCAACAGGCAACAACAGCTGTCAGTGTGTCAGTGTGCTGACTTGACTATGACTTGCCCCAAACTGCATGTGATTATCATAAAGTAGGCATGTCTGTAAAGGGGAGACTCGTGGGTACCCATAAAACCCATTTTCATTCACATATCTTGAGGTCAGAGGTCAAGGGACCCCTTTGAAAATGGCCATGCCAGTTTTTCCTCAATAAAATTTAGCGCAAGTTTGGAGCGTTATTTAACCTCCTTGGCGACAAGATAGTAGGACATGGTTGGTACCAATGGATTCCTTAGTTTTTTTTAGTTTCATATGATACCAGTTTGACTGACAACCTCATAGGGTCTACTCTTGCTCATGAACTGCTCCACTCTAAACATTTATTGTGTTTGTTGTTTTCACTTCACTGCACTACTCTCTGAGATTTGATGTGCAATAGTTGTTAGTTTCCAGGACAGCAAAGGAAGAGACTGTGGTCTGTTTTTTTCTTCTCTCACTGAAAGAACAGCCACAAAGGGGATTCTCTGCATTTTAAATCATCACCATAATAAGGCAGTTATACTGAAGGCAACTCTAATTAGTAACAGTGCCTACATGTTGCAGCCTCAGCATTCTTGTTTAAACCAAAAAAGGAGACATTTGCATAAATTGATCCAGTGTTGTACTTTGTTGCCTGTGGCTAGGAGCGTTGCCCGTCAGCATTGCCAACAGGGTTGGCTGGTAACTCACCATGCTTACAGCCTTTTGGCATTAAAACCATTTATTTAGGATTTGCATTCAACAGCATTTTTTGGAGCTCAAATATAAAGTTTGCTGCAGTATGTTTTTAGAAGTAAATCCCCAAACTGCAGAGTATGTTCTCAATGAATGTGGACCCTGTGTTTGGTTTGCTGCCACGTGCAGAATGATTTCTTTGTTGTTTCTACGGTGCATCTAAATATGACAGACTGCCTGCTCATGTTTGAGGCTGTGCTTGCTGTTTGTTATGGCGCAGGAGGCTCCGAAGGCAAAGCTGTGCCAACATAATGACCTGCTTCTCCATACAAATCCATTTAAAGTTAAGGTTGGCAAGCTTGAGTTGTTTCTCTGTGGCTGAGGTGTATTAGGGTGCAGAGAGAGTCTTTCCTAGGAAGTAACTTTCTAAAGAGACCCGAATGAGCTCAGCCACAGAGGTACCAGATTTATTTACTTTCTTTCTTTCTTTTCTTTTCTTTTCTTCTCTTTCTCTAGAGGGTCATAAAATACTTCCTGGTGCATCACAGCTGTTTCCATTTTCAATAAATTTTGTACTCCTGTCTGCTTTCATTCAAGAGGTGGGGTGCTTGGTCCCTGTTGTGAAAGGGAAAATAATGTTTTCCTTGTTAATTAAGAATAAACTATTTTAAAATTGTTTATTCTTTAATCCCACCCTACCAGTACTCCTACTTTACCAGCACTCCTTACTTGTATTAGCCCTAACCCTTAGTAATATTAGCTATACCTTTTTATCATTTGTTTGAATTAGGTTATTGTGTAGGGCAACTCCCACTGCTTTTCTCACTAGCACCACTGCCCTTTTCTTTACTGCTGTGAATGTGAAACATCAAAGTTCACTTTTAAGTCAGGGATGTGTATCTGATTACGCAACTGCTGGAAAACTAAAGGGTCAGATATCCATATTGTGTTATCTGTATAGAGTTCCCCTTCCCTTGAATGTGCTGCAGTGGAAAACATTAGTACATACAAAAACACTGTTAGCAACAATGGATTTAATCAGCTTTAGTAGCTTTCAGACACATGACCCATTCTAGCATCACTGCTTCTAGACATAAAACCTGACAGCTTAACCATGCTTCCTCTCTGGTATATATTATAACATCCCAGTCCAACCAAAACCACCACTGTCTGCTCCAGACTGGGTCAGACTGGAATGCTCTGCAGGACGGTGTAATGGCTAAAACATTTCCAGCTCACCATTAATTGCTTTGATTTTTTCCCCCTTTTGCCATAGCTGAAAGATCAGCACTTTGTCTGTCATGAAAAGACTGAACTAGCAAAGTGGGCATCTGTCCTGCCAGAGACCAGCAGTCAAGCCAGTCAAGTTAATTCATGTTTTATATAAAAGGTTTTTAATTACCACTTTATCTAACGTAGTGTTATTCAAAATAAACCACATTTTCTTTCAAAAAACGTCACTAAATTCAGGGAAAACTAAGAATCCTATGTGCAGTATTGTAGTTTTCACATAAATACACAAAGTATTTAACAAAATAAAAGTTGAATTATGTACTCAAGGTTGTATTTTCAAGATAAAAGTAGCATAGATTACACAGACTTGTTGCTTTTATAACTTATTGATCATTATCCTTATCTTATTTAGGTTCAGATTCATTTCATCCTGCCTCATTATCCTTGACAATCATGTCACAAGTAGCTATCAGCGCTCTGTTAACCAGGACAGGTTGCCGTTTTGCAGAACTTACCTCCCGTGGTGGCAGACGATGCGAGTGAACAGAGACAATGAGGTTGGTTATCTTTTATGCACGTCCTCCCGTCCTCCTCAGCTTCACAAATCCTCTGATGAAACTTTCCAGCACCGTCTGAACTCTCACACCATCACATTTTCCTGCTCTTCGTCATCACTCGATTCCCCCTCACCAACCAGTTTTTTGTTGAGCTCATGAGATCTGTAGGTCCTTTTTCTGAGGCTTCGGTGGCACTGACTGTTCAGACTGTACCCCCTGCCCCCTCTGCTCCTCTCACACACTCACGCTCACATTTTTGGCTAAATGTGGTGGGGGTGAAGCCCCACCCTCTGGAGATTTGTATTTATGGGTGTCTGTGCTTGTTTGAATGCATGTAAGGGGATGTGTGAGCTGTACTTCAACTTAGGGGATCCATATGTTTTCAATAATGTAAATACATGCTTCTTTTGTGTTGGAGGTTAGGGCTATAAGGAGGGTGACAATTTGGTTAAAGTCAATGAAGCTGGTGTCCTGTTTTGGTTTGTGACATTGTTTCTTGTGTACGTACCCTCTTGTTTGGGTGTGTAAATTTAAGTGTCAGCTGCGCATATCTTTGGCATGACGTCCCCGGTATGCTTGTAAGCCAATGGTTTATTGGGCAGTTGGCAGTTTTGGACATTCACAAATCCACTAGGGAATTACTATTTGCAAGATGATACAAATGAACCCTTTTGCAATCATGTTCTGGAAAATGCAGCTTTGAGAGTCGTATAATTCTGGATTAAATTATTTCCCGGTGTTGTGGAGAGCTTCTGTTTGTGTGCATGTACAGTATGTGGGTGTATAAGACTGACTGAAGCATGAATATCTAGATTGAAATCAAGTTATCAAGCAGTATGACAGAAACATGACAGTACATTGCCTCTGAAGGAAATAGTATGAGTGTTTTTCTCAACCTGTTCATGTAAATTCAGTGGGATTTGGTGGCTGCTAAAACGTGGACTAGTATGTTCTTAAATAAACCAGTGGGGGAAAACAAAAGGCTGAGCAGCGAGTGTTCTGCTGCGTTTAACATTCCTGAGTTGCCGTAAGTACATCCATCTGTTTTCAGTAACATGACAAACAAACTCCTCACCACAGAAAACCGATAGCGAGGGTGGAGTTAACGTACAGACAGTCAGTTGCTGCAGCGCACAACAATCACACTGGAAACATGGTGGTTTTCTGGTTTACTGTAAAGATACAGGAAGATAACATAGAAGAGAACATATAGTAATAACTGCTGCGACAGGTCATACTGCACCAGCCACAGCTATTCTTCAACAAAATCATCTGTCTTTTAATCATTAAACTGGCTCTCATTTCAACATTTCCCCTCTCCACTTTCCAAACGTCACTTCTGATATTTATCCTCATTGGACCATAACTTCACTGATAAACTGGGCATACTGGATCAGACTGGGTGACTGGGTGATTGGGTGTTTTGAAGTGGGGTTGTATGAGGTACTTATCCATAGTAGGTGTATTACCTACAGTAGAAGCAGACAGGAGTTGCCGCACGGAACCAAAACAATGTACTACTGTGGACGGGGCCGGCAGCAAAACTTATTTTAACCACCTAATAGAAAAGCCTGCCTAAAAAAAATCAATATCAGTTTGAGTGTATGCTATATTTACAATATTTTCACCAGTTTATGTTGCTGTCAGACAGCTATACAGTCTATGTGTCGGACGGGGAATTGAAGCCGTTATCTCTGCTCTCGCCAAAGCCACCAGACTCCATTGAAAAAAACAGTAATTTTACTTTGTAGAACACGGACGTTGCTGATCTACCGCTGCGTTGATCGGTTCATGTTTTTGGTTGGTTATTGTGTGACTTTGGTTAGTTCTGATTCACCAAAGTTACACAATAGCCAAACAAACTAACCAATCGAAGCAGCGGTAGATCAGCAACTCCAATGTTCTGCGAGGTAAAATTACTGTTTTTTTCCCATGGAGTCTGGTGGCTTTCGCGAGAGCATAGATGGATATAACGGCTTCAGTTCCTCGTCGGAAAGGGCTGTCTGACGGCAAGGTAAACTGGTGAAAATATTCTAGATATAACATATACTTAAACTGATATTAATTTTTTCTGGTGGGCCTTTCTTTTAGGAGCTAAAATATGTTTTGCTGCCATCCCCTTCCAGAGCAGTACATTGCTTTGCTCCCGTGCAGTAACTCCTGTCTCCTTCTCAAAGCTGGGGGCGTGCCGACCGTCATCTACTGTAGGTAATACACTGACTATGGATAAGTACCCTATACTACCACACTTCAAAACACCCAAACTATCCCTTTAAGAGTTACTGTTTTGTTATGAGTGTGTCATTCAACATGCTCTCAGCTCGGACATTGTAAAGTCATGTCAGCTACTTATGACTTATGATTTATGTGAGAAAGCCTTCCTGTGATTTGCGTCAGAAGACCTTGTTGTATTTCCTGGTTGGTGAAACCAGAGAACGCCTTGCAGTCTTACACAAGTTCATGTTCCTTGTCCTCATCTGAGTGAGGTCAAAAGGTCAGATGAAGAAAGTTGTAATAATGTAGTATACCTGACTTAATGTCTTTGACAAAAAGAGAGTTTAGTGTCTGAGTTCCCATGCTTCCCATGTACGTATTCATCCCCTCACATCTGAGGAGCTTTTCAACAGCTAAAAATCACTCCAGGAGTGTTGCAACTAGACAAGCAAGAGTCACGGATTGAAGGTAGTAATGGCTCTAGATTGGTGAGTTTACAAGGGTTACAGTCTTAAAGATTATGATTAATTACATAGTTAAATTGGGCATGACTAAACTTAGAACTCTGTTTTATGACAAAACAGCTCCAGTGACATGAGAACCAGTTGGAGACCAAAGAGAAACACATTACATTAATGTTGTTGTAGCTCTCTCGGGCAAAATGTTTGGCTAGAATTATATTTAGTTCATTCCAAAATGCTTTCTAACAGTTAATTATTGGACATAAGAGGATTATCACTTTACTCTTACAGCTAAGAGTCTGCTAAGAGCGGAGTTACAAATGTGCTGTGGAAAATCACTCCGAATACCACGTTAAAATAAATTCCTCGCAGACAAATAAAGGCTGGATTAAAAAAAACTCCCCTGTTTTGCACTGTGGTCAAATATTCCCGTGACCCCATCAGTATGATTTCCTCACACCATGCTCACTCTCTCTCTCACTCTCTGTGGGTGCGTGTGTGTGTGTGTCTGCCCACTGTTGTGTGAGCTCAGCGTACTGGAAAGGCTTAATCACCCGTTGCCATAGCAATGAACTTGGGTGCTGTTCACCAATTCATCCCCTTTTGTTTGCTGTTTGTTTTAAAGTCCAATCACTTCTCGTGGAATTTGTGGCATCCGCTGTCATTTTGTGCAGGTTTGAAAAAGCTTTGAAAGCTTTGCCTCCAAAGAATAATGTTATTATTATCATTAAAAACATTTGTATGAAAACTTTAGGATTAAATTAAAATTAAATTAAATTAAATAGAAATTATGTTTTTTCAGGCCTTTTCTACGCTTATACTATTATGTCATGTTATGTCATGTTATGTTATGTTATGTTATGTTATGTTATGTTATGTCATGTTATGTTATGTTATACTATGTTATGTTGTGTTATGTTATGTTATGTTATGTTGTGTTATGTTATGTTATGTTGTGTTATGTTGTGTTATGTTGTTATGTTATGTTATGTTGTGTTATGTTGTGTTATGTTATGTTATGTTGTGTTATGTTGTGTTGTGTTTTGTTATGATATGTTATGCTATGTTATGATATGTTATGTTATGTTGTGTTATGTTATATGTTATGTTATGTTATGTTATGTTATGTTGTGTTATGTTGTGTTATGTTGTGTTTTGTTATGATATGTTATGTTATGTTATGTTATGTTGTGTTATGTTGTGTTTTGTTATGATATGTTATGTTGTGTTATGTTATGTTATGATATGTTGTGTTATGTTGTGTTGTGTTGTGTTATGTTGTGTTGTGTTGTGTTATGTTATATGTTATATGTTGTGTTATGTTGTGTGATGTTATATGTTTTGTTATGTTATGTTATGTTATGTTATGTTATATTATGTTATGTTATGTTATGTTATGTTGTGTTATGTTATGTTATGTTGTGTTATGTTATGTTATGTTGTGTTATGTTGTGTTATGTTATGTTATGTTATGTTATGTTGTGTTATGTTATATGTTTTGTTATATTATGTTATATTATGTTATGTTGTGTTATGTTATATGTTTTGTTATATTATGTTATGTTATGTTATGTTGTGTTATGTTATATGTTTTGTTATATTATGTTATGTTATGTTATGTTGTGTTATGTTATATGTTTTGTTATATTATGTTATGTTATGTTATGTTGTGTTATGTTATATGTTTTGTTATATTATGTTATGTTATGTTGTGTTATGTTGTGTTATGTTATGTTATGTTATGTTGTGTTATGTTATGTTATGTTATGTTGTGTTATGTTGTGTTGTGTTATGTTGTGTTATGTTATGTTATGTTATGTTGTGTTATGTTGTGTTATGTTGTGTTATGTTATGTTGTGTTATGTTGTGTTGTGTTATGTTATGTTGTGTTACGTTATGTTATGTTATGTTATGTTATGTTATATTATGTTATGTTGTGTTGTGTTATGTTGTGTTTTGTTATGATATGTAATGTTATGTTATGATATGTGGTGTTATAAATAGGATAGTATTTATATGTAATACTTGGACACACTGTTCTTTGACCACTCAAAAAAGGGCATCGTACAAACTGTAACCGTGTACACATTGTTGTGGTTCTGTTTCATAATGGAGGCTTGTGAAATTACAGGGGCACTGTTTTCCAAAAGAGTCATCTCAACAGTTATTCTGCTCCACGACCTTGTGAAATCTGAAAGATCACTGAATCAGAGCTTCCTGTTTTGAACGATGTTACAGAGATGATGATGTTATACTTCCCACTATCCAAGATGACTAATTTTGGGAATTCACATTTCTCAAAAAGAAACTCAGATAAGAGGGATGTTTACAGAAGCAGCATTTTCAAATATGACTGGTGCCCTGACACAGGTTTATGAAACAACACACTTCAAATATGTGTCAACATTGATTTATTGGTGCATGTCAGCTATGTGATCACAGCAGTGGGCAAGAAAACACACTGCAATGCTGGACCAGGTTACATAAGAGTAAGGTTTTGTAAATATACTTTTAATTTTACTGGTTATATTATATATTTTACAAAATCTGAAAAAAAGAAAGAAAGACATTTCCAAATAAAGCAATTTACTCAGACTAATTACGCAAAAGTTACAGTAAACAATGTTTTTAAGTTGTGATGTCTCTTCATGCAGTTTGAAGCTTTCACCACTAGAGGGAAACAAATCACTTGTGATCACTTCTAACTACTTTGGCTTAAGGTTGCATTATGAAGCTTAACATTGCACTCTACATAAGACAAACAGATACAAATAAAATAAAAATAAAATGTGGAAAACTTAGACATACTGATACTATTCACATTAGTATGAATCACATTATGCATGCAACCTTAAGACAAGGAGATCGCAAAGCAAGGATGACAGAAAGAGTTTTATTTTATGTTTATCTTAAAACTTAAATCTAAGGCAACTAACCATTGTTTTCATTACTGATTAATCTATGAAATATAAAAAAGTAGCGAAACACACTCCAAAAGCCCAAAGTGACGTCTTCAAATTGCTTGATTTGTCCGACCAACAGTCCAAAACCTGAAGCTATTTGATTTACTATCCTATAAGACAAAGAAAGGCAGCAAATCTTCACATTTGAAAACCTGATTGAAAAATTCTCAAAATAGTTATGATTAATATTTTTTGATTGACTTATTGATTAACTGACCAATCCTTACAGCTCTACATAAATTATGTAAAATTATGAACAAACAAGATGAAAAATATAATCTTTACACCAGTTTTTGAAGCTTACATTCTGCATTATATAATATTCAATACTGTATTATCGTACAGTAATTCTTTGCTATCCTAAAATAACTTCTTATTAAACTTGATCAGAATATTTTAAATCCCATATTCCAATTGCTTTTATATAAACATAGAGAAATGTATGAAAATAGAAATAAATGAGTATGTACCATGAAAATTATGTTCATAATGCTATATAACACAGTATATGTAGAGAAACATAAGTAAATAATAAAAATAATAAGAAATATTTGCATTAAGACATACAATATATAACCACAGTGCAAATAAGTAAATGCAAAATGCTGAGAAGTGTTAAAGTAACACTTAAAGATACAACTTAACACAACATCTAGAAAAGCTGCACCCAAGAGGGATCTTTTATGAACTGCAACCTCTGGGAGAGGACCGTTATCTTGGTCTGTTGTACACCAGGCGGGCCTGATAACATGTTCTGTTACGCTGGAGGAAGTGCTCACTCAGCTTTCAGCTCATCCACAATCTTGTTGAGGCGATACATGCAAAACATGGCAGCAAGAATGAGGAACAAGCCTGCGGCCACGAGAAGGATGTGGCAAAACATGAGGAGCCCGGTCAAGGCCGCATCCGAGGGAAGAAACCACACGTACACCAAGCCCTTGTGAAGGTTGTGGTGAACAAACTCGGGCCCCTGTTCAACCACCAGTGTGTCGTAGAAAGTAGGTGACTTGTGATAAGGCGAGAGAGTCTCATTGGCGAAGAGAAACTCTTTGTTGGTGGGAGTTTCGGGAGTTGTTGGTAGGATCGTGGTACGAAAGGAAGATGGTTTTGTAGTTGGAGTGGTGGTTGAGATGATGACTTGCTGGGTGGCTCCTTGTGTGGTGGTTGATGTTGTTGTGGGCGGTGTGGTTGTTGAGATGATGACTTGCTGGGTGGCTCCTTGTGTGGTGGTTGATGTTGTTGTGGGCGGTGTGGTTGTTGAGATGATGACTTGCTGGGTGGCTCCTTGTGTGGTGGTTGATGTTGTTGTGAGCGGTGTGGTTGTTGAGATGATGACTAGCTGGGTGGCTCCTTGAGTGGTGGTTAATGTTGTTGTGGGCGGTATGGTTGTTGAACTTACAGCTGGTGTTTGTCCGCTGGTTGAAATGGTGTTGAATGGTTTCGTTGGCTCATGTGTAGAAAAATAACTTGGCGTGACTCTCGTAGCGTCGCAAAAGTCAAACTCCTCGTCACGCAGGGAGCCAACGGTGCGGAGCATTTGGTACACTGGACTATCACACGTCACATCCTGTCTGTCAACAACCACATGCTCATTATGTCTTATCCATTTGGCAATACCTCTGATACTACAAGTACAGTCCCAGGGGTTGCCACTCAGATTAAGAGCTTTCAAAACTGTATTTGACAAGAAAATATCTCCTGGAAGAGTCTTGAGGCTATTGTTCCTCAAATCAACGGACGAAACCCCTACAAGGCCCTGAAAGATGTTATCTGGTAGGCTCTGCAGCTTGTTGTTATTGAGAATCAGCGTGCCCAGCGTGGTTAGTCCGGAGAACAACTGAGGATGTAGATAATGGAGGTCGTTGTATTTCAATGAGAGCTTCTCAAGCTTGGGAACGCAGCAGAAGAGGTCTGAGGGCAACTCCCTCAGCTTGGCATTTAAATGGAAGTTAAGCGTCTGGAGTCCAGACATGTTGGCGAACAAATTTCCAGGAACAGTGTTGAGGTTAGTGTAATACAGATAAAAGACCGTTATGTTAGGCATGTGACCCATTAGCTGGTCTGGTAGAGATAATAGCGGGTTGTTGTAAATGGTTAGCTGGATCAGTTTGGGCATGTTGTAGAAGCTCTTCTCTGGGATAGTCTGTAGTTTGTTGGAGGACAGCGTCAGGATAATTAGGTTCCTCAGTGACCAGAACACCTGAGGTGGAAGGCTCCTGATTTGGTTTGAATGTATTTTTAGCTCATGAAGGTTGACAAGTTCATCAAAAATCCCAGCTTCTAGCACCTCTAGCTTGTTTTTATAGAGCAAGAGCTTGCAAAGATTAGTCAAGGTGTGAAAGATGGTTGGTGGAAGCTTCTTTATGAAGTTACTGCCAAGGTTCAGAAAGGTGAGGTTGGTCAGTCCGTTGAAAACATCTGAAGATAGATTACTCAGTTTGTTCTGGGTCAGGTCCAGTACCTGCAACTCAACAAGTCCTTTAAACATATCCGGAGCTATGGTCTCCAGCTGGTTCCCATCTAAATACAGCTGATCCAGAGTGGTCAGTGGACTGAAAACCCGAGCAGGGAGGGTAGAGAGATCATTGGACGACAGCTTGACTGATTTGAGCTGTGGCGCAACATTGAAGGCGTTGGGATGGATAGTGTGTAGTTGGCTGTAAGTCAGCATGAAACGCAACAGGAGGTTCAGGTTTGCCAAGCTCTGTTCGTTTATGACGTTTATGTTTGTGGCTTTAAGCTCCAGCTTGTATGTGTGGTCAGGTAGCCGCTTTGGTATATCTGTGATGGTGACGCCAGAACACCGGACAGCACCAGTAACGTCACATGTGCAGCTGCTGGGGCAGAACATGCTGCAGGTGAGGTGTGGCAGTGTGGAGAAGATGAGTATCATCCACAAGGTACCTGCAAAGCACATTTTGACACAAGATATGAATTAAGTAGTTCTCATTAATATCACCCCAAATAGCAAGGTAATGATCTTTCACTGTTCATCCGAAATGCCAACATTTTTCTTCAACTCAAATTCTATTAGGTCAGTTTTTAATGCCAAATCTGGAATTCAATTCTTGACAAAGTTCTCAAAGAATAATTTTAAAAAGATAAAGAAAAACATTTAAGATATTTTTTTTTCTCTTCTAATAACAGTAAAAAGACCAAACCTGACTTGGGGTAAAAAACAAAACAAGTCAAATATTCTACCAACCTCTGAAGTGAGAATCCATCATTGTCCGTTGTCACTGTGATCTGTGCTGCTCTTCTCTCTAGGGCTGTCTTAAAGAGCTGTATCAAGTGCCTGCCCTCTGCTCCGCCAAAATGCCCGCCCAAAAGTCCTCCACATGGTCATTCATCACACTACACCCCTCAAGATGCCCAACCATTGACCTTAACCCACCTACCGTGGACGTAGAAAAATATGACGATATTGGATACATGCGATGACTTATTTCATTAAGCTGCTTTAAGCTTAATATTGTAAATTCTACATTAATATTGGACCCATTATAATCTTATTGTAGGATTACAATTACTCTGTTTTTATATTTTTTGTGTCTTTTTATTAAATAACATTTGTAATTGCTGTCCAGTGACAGACTCAGGCTGTTTGAGGTGCAGGGGCAAAAAATATAAAAAGGGCACCAGCTGCATGCAGTGAGGGCAACCAGCCCACAGAAGGTTTTCTAGCATGTAGGGCAGCCTATATATGGCACTGCATCATGTTTTCTCCATTTAAGGGCATCGGTTAGTGCACTACATCTCTTCTTCTCCATTTAAGGGCACCCTGGAGGGGCACTTTATCATGTTTTATCTACCATAGGGGGCATCCAAGAGGGCATTTTATACCTTTTTCTCCACTAGAAGAGCACCATAGAGGGCACTTTTTCATGTTTTCTCTACTGGAAGGGCACCCTAGGGCACTTTATCACGTTTTCCCCAGTAGAAGAGCACCCTATTGGGCACTTTATCACGTTTTCTCCCCTGGAAGGGCACCCTAGATGGTTTTTGATCATGTTTTCTGGGCTGGAAGGACACCCTAGAGGGCACTTTATCATGTTTTATCTATCATAGGGGCATCCAAGAGGGCACTTTTGCTGTGTTTATTTCGAACATGGAGGCACCCCAGCCCTGAGTCCACCAGTGCTGGCGCCACACGAAGAAGATCTTTGAATTGTCTTTCCTATGGTTTCATCAGTTCTACTTTCCCTATGGCTAAGGTTTTTTTTTATATTTCTCGGCTTGGGCTGTGTCGGAAATGGTTAAGCCTTTGGCAAATATTATTGCTTACTACTATGAGTGACACAGGGGATGCTGGCTCAGTTCCTGTGGACTTATCTCAACAGGTCTGACTCTGCCTGCTCTCCAGTTTATGGACTGAACTGAAACAGATAACACTCATTTCTGTATCGTTGCAGTTATAGGGTGTTTTGTGTCTGTTGCTTGTAGTGTGACAGACAACTTTGACAACTACAGAAGCACTTCTTCAGTGTGTCACCTCTCAGCATGTGGCGTGTGTGTAGGGAGACAACGAAAGTGTTTGTGATTAATTGGCCTCTCCCACTGAGCGTCACAGTTAAACTGAGTACCAGGCAGTGATGATGAACAGGTTTACAGAAGCATCCTATTTTAGCCGAGTTTGTCCAAATGTTGTGGATGATTGTTGAGTCATCTTACACCCCCTTGCAGTTAGGGGCAAAATAATGTCAGCAATAATGCAAAAATAATCTGCATTGTTAACTTGGGACAGATTTTTCAGTCAGAGTGAATTGCAATTGGTTGCTTATTAGTTTTTTAAGTTACTGTTAAGTTTTCCTCATAGTATTTTTTTTCTTTTCTGTCACTTTAAAGTCCTCCGAGAGCTGACAGCGATGGGGACAAAGTGTGTCTTGCTGTAAGCTGCTGAACCGAGGTAGTAAAACCGGATACAATTAAACATAATCCTCTATTTGAAAAAAAAAGTTAATTTTCCTTTTCAATTAATCTTACTGGCTATTATCTTGCAACATGTCATGCAGGAGCAGATAGAGTGTCAAAACAAATACTATAGTAATAATGAGTTATATATGAATTACACTGAATGATTGAAAAATACAAAACAGAAAATAAATTATTTAGGCCTATATATGCCTATATGTAATGAACCACCACAGAGTCGTCTATTGCAGTGTTTCCAAAACTATTTTTCTAGGCCTAATACTGTATCTATAAATCACGACAAGAGCGAATTTGTGCGTAAATGAACGTTCCTGACCATTTTTACTGTCATTTCAGCATCGCTTTATATTGTCTTGAATAGGTAAACCAGCCATTTCGAAGTTTCAAGGTTTTAAGCATGTGTTATTGAAAACATATACATGTTTAATACTTTATAAATGAGACCAAACAAATGCATTTACGCTGTCGTTTGTTTCCTCTTATCAGTAAAACAAACAGAATGTAAGCTAGCCTTTCATATTAGATTCAATGTTATAAGTCGGCTACAATTATCAGAACAATACGGACATTCAGGCTCCCTCATGTGGCACAAAGGTATACTGCAAATATAGATGTTAAATAAAAGACTGGAAGAAATTCTGCTAATTTATTTTGGCGACCCGAATAAAATCTCCTGCGACCCACCTGTGGGTCCCGACCCAGTCTTTGGGAATGACTGCTCTACTGTACCAGAATTGGTTCTTTGTTTCTTTAATTTCAATATCTGAAATAAAAAATAGGAAAATGTGCACATTTATTCATGAAGCACTTACTGATCAAATTATTTTGCCTTCTTACACAGAAGAATGTGTTACCATCCCTCTACTGTAGATATTTATTTATAGGTTATACCATAAAGCACTTGTTAGTTCGTGTGCATGTGTCTATTTTTGTGTCGCAAGTGCATTAATAATCTCTGACTCACTGGTTCAAAGCAAAAGTCAACACTTTTCTTTGAGGCTGCTGTGAATGCAGCTGAGCGTCACATTCAGTCTGGTTTCCCTGAAACCTCCTCTGTTCATCATTCATCCTCTGTGTGATTCACATCTTTTCACAGCAGCTCTCCCATTATTCAGACTAAAGCCTGTGACGCAGCTTCGCCCCCCTCCTCCGAAAGATCCACTCAAATGAACTCCACCGTGCAACATGTGCCACATTCCTTCACTTAGACGTTTATTTTCACTGTTCATGACGTGATATCTGAACTAAATAAAGAATAAAAGAAGGTTTGAGGGAGTATTGACATGTTATTTTGTAATATTTTGTCCTTTTTTGATGGGAAAATAATGCAAATAATTGTCTCCTTTTCAAACCTCTATAAAGAATCCATTCAGTGATCAAGTTATCTTCAATCATTTTCATTTAAATTTTAAAAAAGTACAGATTCACTTTATAATTGTATTTATTTTGTAAAATTAACAGCAGTGCATTTCTAAAAGCAGTGACAGATGTAATGTTTGTTGGCAGCAGTACAAAATATTTTTGTGCCCAATTCTGCCACAAGAGAGCGACATAAACAACAGCAGTAAGCAAATGAAATCCCTGCGAAAAAAAATAATAACATGTTTTTGCAGTCAAGTACATTTTTCATATCTGACCCTCAAGTATTTCCAGTGAGTAGCTGATTATTTACAGATTAAATATGTACAGCCGCAGTCCTTAGATCTCTCATGAGACCACCTCAGTGCGGTGGAAATAATGTTTATTGATGACTTTGATTATGGTACAACTCTATATTGCTGGGATAAATACAGTGTGATTATATAACTGGTGTTGTGAGTCTTAAGGCTATGTTGGGCTTTGCAGCAAAATTTCACAGTGGTCCTCCTCCTCCTGCATCCGTGTCAGACGCAGTACTTCCAGAAGCAAGCTGAAAGGAGATAAAGGCATCTTAACATGCAGAATATTTATTCAGTAACTACAAATATTAATGAGTTTGTATGTTACATTCCAGTCCAAAGTACTGAATTTAACTCACGTTCACCCCTCTTCCTATTTATGGATTTGCCTTCTGCCAAATTGGCTGTGATCTCCCTCTCCAGCTCCAGGTCCTCCCTCAGCGCCCGCAGCTATGAGCAGAGATCAGAGTGATTAAACGCACAGTCACCTCAGTATCCATACACTATCTACTCAATGACTTCTGTAAGGAAGTAGTGGAACAGGTTTTCAAACAGAGCCTCATGTCTGCTTAGAATCGATTCACATTTTTTGAGAAAATAACAAGATGCAAACACCACATAAGTACACTGTGGGACATCATTTTATCCAAAGTTGCATCAAGGTGAATCTGTAGATATTCTTACCTCCTCTAATTCAGCTAATTTATTGGCCAGCTCGAGACCTGCAGATAGAAAAAACAGTCATTGTCAAAGCAAGGAAATGCATTTGTGTTATTTATATTATCTTCATCCTTTTATGTTATTTCTCACCTAGAGGATCATCCTTTTCAACAGAAACTAAGCTCTTGTGTAGCAACAGTGCTAGGAGCTTGCTCTGAGGATCTGTGTCTTCTTTTGGATTAAAAACATGGGTTTCTGCACATACAAAGCAAATAAAAATGCAACTTTAAACACCCTGAATATCACAAAACATAAACAGAAAAAATGTCACATCCATTTCATTCCATAGTCAGGCATCATCTCTTCTTAACCTGAATCATTAAACCAAAAATGGCACTAATTTAAGGGGTGCGGTTGCATGCAACATCCTCAACATTTATCATATATATATATATATATACCTAAAACAATGCCATTTTTACACACTTACCAGGGTTAAATATGCTCCGTCCCTCCACATGTAGCACTCCCTGCAGTAGTAACATACCCAGGAGTCCCAAGCAGTAGTTGACAACTGTAACCCTATCCATAGTACTCATTGTAAGGTCCCAAACTATTGCTGCACTATGACCACTCCCTCAAGCAAGACAAGCAATCCACTGCCTTCAGTCCATCCCGTCAATATATTTATCCTCTCAGGGGCCGGGGGGAGGGGCCACTCAGCCCCTTGCGTACTAAATCAATCGCTAGTCGTCGTGGGTTTCGTCAATAGGCCACCTCTTCACATGGGCCGCGTCAAGTCTGAGTGAAATACGGTGATGTGACGTAGGCGAGGCCAGTAACCCTACATCACTCTGACATCGGGCAAATCAAACCAAGAGAGGAAGCTATCAATCAGCCTGTTGGTTTATGAGAGACCAGAATCAGATGTTCTTGGCACTTGCAAGTCTTTTTCTTTTACATTAATTGCTTCTTTAAATAGATACATGGGAGTGTGTTGGTCGGGGGGCAAGTAGATTGAATCAGTCTCTAAGTGCATCATAGCCGGAGATGAGCTCCTCAGTCTTGGCTAGAAGACTGATTTGAAGGAACATCCATCAGCGCGGCCCGGGCCAAGTACCCAACACCTCCCAAGTCACTATTTTGTGCATCAAGGAAATCACCTCTCATACCTCTGCCACTGTGCTTGAGCAATGTTAGGGGAAATGAGCCGGCTGGCATCTACTGAATTTGGCTGGTGAGGGTCTCATAAAAGCCGCCATACACCCATTCAGACTTGACTTAAAGAGCCCAGTGACGTCTGGTGTCTCGCATCCAAGATCCTTTCAGGAATCCATTACTTTAGTCGCTCAGCTTTTGAATACGCAGCAGCTCAAGGGGATTGATGAAGACTAAAACCAGCAATATGGAGCAACCTGAAAGAGTCTTGGGGATCGAATCACAAATTTTTAGTTTTAGACATATAAGGTCTAATTAAATGTACTGACACCTGAAACAGTTATGTCACAACTAGACGTAATTAGCAATGGTAATCAAGTAAATGTCAGCTGGCATGCACCAAGGCCTTACTTGTTCTCTAAATGATACAGCAATATAAACTGGGAAAAAAAAAAACTTGTGTTTGGTGGATTATTTCTCTGTTGTTACAATGCTAATTGGCATTGTATTTTACATCGTTGGAAAGCCTCTTTATTTACCTTCACAATGATGAAGGTACCAAACTTTTTTTTAGATCAAAAGATTTTGCAAATAATTGAACTAGGGCTATCAATCGATTACAATATTTATTTGCGATTAATCGCATATTTTTTCTGTTCAAAATGTACCTTAAAGGGAGATCTGTCAAGTATTTAATACTCTTATCAGCATGAGAGTGGGCAAACGTGTATAACGTAGCATAAAGTGAGACTCGTTGGTACCCATAGAACCCATTTTCATTCACATATCTTGAGGTCAGAGGTCAAGGGGACCCCTTTGATAATGGCCATGCCAGTTTTTCCTCGCCACAATTTAGCGTAAGTTTGGAGAGTTATATAACCTCCTTCGTGACAAGCTATTATGACATGGCTGGTACCAATGGATTCCTTAGTTTTTTCTAGTTTCATATGATGCCAGTATCTTCACTCCAGCTTTAAAACTGAGCCCGCTGCAACCTAAAAATCCCAAGTTGCATTAATGCTTTGAAGAAATTAGTGACATTAAAACAAATTTGCGTTCACGCGTTATTATCACGTTAACTTTGACAGCCCTAAATTGAACCAATTTGAGTTTCTATTAATGTGTGAGAAATGGATTGGCCGAAGCCTTGTAGTCATCGATCCTGTTTCTGCTCCCAACCGGTCCGCTGCATCACTAATGAAGGAGGTCAGGGCCACGTTGACCTCATATATAATACGTCACTGAAAAATAAACAGCAAGACTAATTCAGCGTTAAGTATGGACACTAAGTATGCACACTTGGCGTCTACTTATGGTGTTATTGACTGGGCCAGTAAATGAACCACTAACACCAGTTCATTATAATTGATGTTAAGTACAGAAAATGTGTTGGAAACAGGCGTGGCGGAGGTGTGGTAGACACCTGCAGGTTGAAAGGCTGAACACTAGAGGGAGCAACTACATTAACTCAATCATAATACCAGCTGTTGTCAGATCACATGACACATGTGTGTATATGTGTGTCCTCTTCATTCAAAAAAGCATGTGTGCAATGTTAGTAATTCTCCTTTAGCAGCACCTGAAGGCATCGTTATTCATTTGGATCATATATAGCCCAGGGAGGTGTGTTCCCTTTCGCTTGTAGCTGAAGACTTCTTGTAGCTGCAGATGTCTCCAGTCACTGAACCTTGAGGAGGGAGCTGCATCAAGTTAACCAGCTGCAGCTAGAATGATACCGGAAGTGGGATAAATCAGTCCTCCAAATTAAATCACGAATTAAGAGCGTGGTAGGATACTATTTAAAAAAAAAAAAAAAAAGCTTTATGACTATCCTTGTGTTTTAAAATAGTGTAACAAATGTCCCTGCAGCTATTGTATGACTTGTGAAATATTATTGTACACTTTTGTTATTTTGGATGCTGTAAACACTCAATATACAGTAAGTCTTGAAATTGTTTGTCTTTTAGCCACTATTTTCTTTAAATAAACTGCAACACTATGTGCATCTTTGTGCCCAGGTAAATATAATCTAATAACATTCAATAAAAAAAATAAAAATCAGGGTTCACTTAATAAATAATATCACAACTTTTTTCTCATTAAGTTATGACTATATTCTCATAATATTACAACTTTTTTCTCGTAAAGTTATGACTTTATTCTTGTAATGCCACGACTTTTTTTCTTGAAATAGCATGACTTTATTCTCATTAAATTATGACTTTTTTCTCATAAAGTGATCACTTTATTCTCGTGATATTACGACCTTTTTTTCTTGAAATAATATGACTTTATTCTCATTAAATTAAGACTTTTTTCTCGTAATATTATGACTTTATTCTCGATGTGGCCCTAATACTCCATTGTAGTTTCAACTAAATCTCACAGCTTTCTTCCGCAAATGTTGGCCAACTTGCTCTGGTGTCTTCATGTTGCCTATGTACAGAATGTCATTTTTTTTAAAATTATATTTATAATTTGACGTCCCTTCAAATTGTTAAAAATTAAGTTCTATAATATATATATATATATATATATATATATATATTTATTATAGAACTTCAACTGCCGCTTCTACAACCCCAGCGACTCGCCCTTCTACCAGTGTGCCGAGGTTCTGGAGACCTTCTTCGTTCAGAAACTCAAAGGGTTCAAAGCCAGCAGATTGTGATGTCAAACTCCTGGGTGCTGGGGTCACTCTTGAAACAAACAAATTGCTGTTTTTACTTGTTTAAAACAGCGTTAAAAACTTTGTAAGAAAGTGCATATATTAAGCCACAAATGAAGTTCTATAATAAATATATATATACAGTACATATATATATACATATACATATACATATACATATATAGTTGTCCTTAGTTGTCTTTTAGCTTTGATATTCAAGAAATCCTATGAAAACAATAAACCCAAAATAGCCCCAAAGTAAACAAATAATGTGTTTTGGGGAGAGAAAAAACATTTAAACAGTATGATATAAAACATGGATTCATTACAAACTTTAATTTAAGACGGTGAGAATAATGTTTTAAACAATTTAAATCTGCAGAAATCCAAGACAATTACAATATAACATTTAAATAATATATGATTTGAGGTGAAAGTCTTAAGGTTCACAGTGATTAAAATGCTATGACATGGGGACATCTCAGCCTATATGTGTATTATAGAACTATATATATATATTCATTCAAAGTCTTTTATTTTGACATGTCTAAGCGGAAGTGACGTGTTAACCCTTTGTAGCTTGGGGGTTGTATCTTCAGAGAGGGAGGAGACGCTCGTAGAAAACACTGCTAGCTTCAGCAGAGGAGCTGCTGCTAGGCAATTACAGCAGCGACGAACCGAGAGAGAGAGAGAGAGAGGAGGGTGGCCACCGAAACTAATCAAAAAGAGCCAGCACCTGAACCATCAATCGATTTCTAACAGATAAAAGGCGATCAATCAATCAGCCGGCAGGCTAACCTTCGGGGAAACGCGGAAGTGTAACTCAACGTCAACGTGACTTATTATCTATCGGTGACAACATGGCTGAATCTACCGTTAGCATCGACAAGAACAAACTACCTGGAGTGAAAGAGGGTAAAGTCACTAACATGTCATATTGTGCTGGCTACATGTGAAGTGAGCTCAATGTTTAGCATCACAGCTGATGTTCACCTGAGCGAGCACAGGTGTTTCTGTTTGGTGTTGTGATGGTTGTTAGCGCAGCTTTGCTAGTTGATGCTAGGTCAGTAATGCTGCTGGAGTCAGGTATAGCCTGTAGACCTCTTAGCCTGGCTCCAGACCTGTGCAGACCTCTTAGCCTGGCTGCAGATCTCTTAGCCTGGGTGCAGACCTGTGCAGACCTCTTAGCATGAGTGCAGACCTGTGCAGACCTCTTAGACTGGGTGCAGACCTCTTAGCCTGGGTGCAGACCTGTGCAGACCTCTTAGCCTGGCTGCAGATCTCTTAGCCTGGGTGCAGACCTGTGCAGACCTCTTAGCATGAGTGCAGACCTGTGCAGACCTCTTAGACTGGGTGCAGATCTCTTAGCCTGGGTGCAGACCTGTGCAGACCTCTTAGCCTGGCTGCAGATCTCTTAGCCTGGGTGCAGACCTGTGCAGACCTCTTAGCATGAGTGCAGACCTGTGCAGACCTCTTAGACTGGGTGCAGACCTCTTAGCCTGGGTGCAGACCTGTGCAGACCTCTTAGCCTG
Source organism: Sebastes umbrosus (assembly GCF_015220745.1). NCBI lineage: Eukaryota > Metazoa > Chordata > Actinopteri > Perciformes > Sebastidae > Sebastes > Sebastes umbrosus. The sequence continues at coordinate 14,560,827 of NC_051273.1, forward strand.
GCTGCAGATCTCTTAGCCTGGGTGCAGACCTGTGCAGACCTCTTAGCCTGGCTGCAGATCTCTTAGCCTGGGTGCAGACCTGTGCAGACCTCTTAGCATGAGTGCAGACCTGTGCAGACCTCTTAGACTGGGTGCAGACCTCTTAGCATGAGTGCAGACCTGTGCAGACCTCTTAGACTGGGTGCAGACCTCTTAGCCTGGGTGCAGACCTGTGCAGACCTCTTAGCCTGGCTGCAGATCTCTTAGCCTGGGTGCAGACCTGTGCAGACCTCTTAGCCTGGCTGCAGATCTCTAAGCCTGGGTGCAGACCTCTTAGCATGAGTGCAGACCTGTGCAGACCTCTTAGACTGGGTGCAGACCTCTTAGCATGAGTGCAGACCTGTGCAGACCTCTTAGACTGGGTGCAGACCTCTTAGCCTGGGTGCAGACCTGTGCAGACCTCTTAGCCTGGCTGCAGACCTCTTAGCCTGGGTACAGACCTGTGTAGACCTCTTAGCATGGGTGCATACCTCTTTAGCCTGGTTTTAGCCTGGGTGCAGACCTCTTACCCTGGGTAAAGACCTCTTACCCTGGGTAAAGACCTCTTAGCCTGGGTAAAGACCTCTTAGCCTGGTTGCAGACCTCTTAGCCTGGGTAAAGACCTCTTAGCCTGGTTGCAGACCTCTTACCCTGGGTAAAGACCTCTTAGCCTGGTTGCAGACCTCTTAGCCTGGGTAAAGACCTCTTAGCCTGGTTGCAGACCTCTTAGCCTGGGTGCAGACCTATTAGCCTGGTTGCAGACCTCTTAGCCTGGGTAAAGACCTCTTAGCCTGGGTGCAGGCGTCGTGCCAGATTGTGCATCTATCCCTGTCAATGCTAGAACATTATTTTCCACTTCATTTTCCACATGAATGTTTGAATTGTGGTGAAATGGTTTGTGGGTAAAGGGACATGCTCTACTACTCTACTCTACACACAATCTGTCAAGACACCAGTGAGTGTAAATACAGTGTGGGGAGTCATGTGATTTGTAGCCTTAGTAACGTTACAGAGTAAAGAATGTGCAGAGCCAGATGCTTTGTTTGTTGTTGTTATGAAAGCAGCATGGACAGTGGCCTCCTCCTTGTGAATTTCATATCTCACATATCCGGTTACACTTTGCTTTTGGCTGTAAAATCTGTCACTGCTTTGAAACATTATCTCGCCTGCAAGAAATAACCCGCCCCCTTCCTTTATAACTTTTATACACTACAAACTCAAAACGGTCTACTGATGTGAAGGTGAGAAAGCAAGCGCAGAGCGGGGTTTATACCCTGGAGCAGGTTTTGGATGGGATGCTGTCGTCGTGCCACATTTTGTATCCCTGTCAATGCTAGAAAACATTATTTTCCACTTCATATTTCACATAATGTTTGAATTGTGGTGAAATGGTTTGTGGGTAAAGGGACACGCTCTACTACTCTACCCTACACACAATCTGTCAAGACATCAGTGTGTGTAAATACAGTGTGGGAGCCAGGTGATTTGTAGCCTTAGTAACGTTACAGACAGGGAATGAAATTAGCACCTGCCACCTGCCAAATAACAGGGTGGCTGTGGCAGGTAACAATTTCAGGCAGCCTGCCACGATGGCAGATTCCTTATATTAAGAAATATTATTTTTAAAAAGCAATTCCTAAATTAAAAATAGTCAGGGATTAAGGTTAAATGATCCATATTTCTACTGTCTGTTACCACTGACTCAGTGTTTACTAGGGTTGGACGAAAATATTGAGTATTGCAATATTATGTTTTGTGATACTGTATCTATCAATTCTCAAAAACTCTGTATTGAATTCTAATTATTAGTTTACATGCCAAGATTAACTCAGTCAATACTTTTTTTTATTTGCAAAGATATGCGCCGTCTGTGATAAATGCAAATGTAGATCCTACATTTCTGATTTCTGCTCAGATTTTATGCATATGGCAGTGTGTTTTGTATACTATGACAGTTTTTCTAAAATTAGATTTGAAAAAAATCGCGATATATTGTTTTGCTTACAGTACCGCAATCTATTGCAATGTTTTGAATTGTAAGCCCTGTATCATGATACGTATGTTATCGCCAGATTCTTGCCAATACGCAGTCCTAGTGTTTACAATTCTAAAGCGTTCTACATAGATTTCAGAAGTGGCAGATAAAACAATTGTGTGGCTAGTAGAAATGTTCAGTGACCTGCCACAGTGGCACGTGAGGAAAAAACTTAATTTTAGACCCTGGTTACAGGCCAAATGGAGGTGTCTTCCTGTAGTAAGGTATGTGCAGAGCCAGATGCTTTGTTTGTTGTTGTTATGAAAGCAGCATGGACAGTGGCCTCCTCCTTGTGAATTTCATATCTCACATATCCGGTTACACTTTGCTTTTGGCTCTAAAATCTGCAATAAATAACCAACACCCACCCCCCTTCCTTTATGACTTTTATACACTACAAACTCAAAATTGTCTACTGATGTGAAGGTGAGAAGCAGGTGCAGAGCGGGGTTTTTACCCTGAAGCAGGTTTTGGATGGGATGCTGTGCTGGTGGGGAAGGACCCGTCCTGTTAGTGTGAAGCAGCTGCTCAGCAGGATGCTTGTTATTCTGGTCAGAGAGAGAGAGAAGGAACGTGCACTGCTTGGCTAGTCTGCAGAGGGAAAGACTGAGAAAGCTGCTGGAAAAGTTTCAATTTCATCCCCTCATGTGCTGGGGAAGATAGTAAATATTGTGAGCTGTCTAGTTGTGCTGCTGCACTGTAAATCACAGATGCATTGTAATTTGCCTTCTTCTCACACGAAGAACAAAGATTTGACTCTTGTGGTCTGTGTGCATTGTGGTGTCATGTCAGGCAAGCGATGGTGTCAGAACTTAAACCATAGCAGCTGTAATCCTTCTGTCACTTGGTGTTGTTGTTGTGAAATCTAGACCAAGTTATGTATTGCATTTTCCAAAATGTTAACTTCCACATGCTTTTAAAGAAACTGTCACACAAACTTTGGTGGTACAGTAGCTAAAACATCTGGTCTTTAAAGTAGGGCTGCCCCCTCTTAGTCGATAAGTCGAGTAATCGGTCGTTTTGGTCTTAGTCGACTAAGATTTCTTTAGTCAATTAGTCATTTTTTTATGCTTCTTTTCATGCTGAATGACTTATATCCAAGGAACTTATGAGCATATCTGCGGTAAACAAGATTTAAAGTGGTGCTTTTGTGTGGTTCTTTGTGGAAAAATGCAGTTTTACAGGTCTGTCCATTAAATCAATTAATCGATTAGTCGACTAACAACTCTGCGTAACATGCAGCGACCGAGCTAACTCTGGCGAAAGCAGCGCAAAATTTTTTCCAGATATACTATGAGCGACGTCACTCTCTATTACATAGAGAGCTCGATATTGATTAACTGTCAATTACTGTTGATTTTTGACCAATGAAAATAGGTTAGTGGTGCGAAAACTTTGCATAAATAGAGCCAGGGCAAGCGTTTTTACAAACAAGCGACATAACGCTGCCTGTACGCTGAGTCGCTGACGCACAGAGCAGGTCAGGACATCTTCATTGGGGAAAAACTGAAACAATCTGATGTTCGCTCGTTCGCATTGCATCCAGTTAGGAAGAGGTATAAGAGTTTCTTTGGTGGAAGACAGCCCTAGTTTAGAGCTATACCAGCCAGAATAAATCTCAGGTTTCTTGGCTAAGAAGATTAAGCATATGGTTGATATTGGTCTTTGTTAATCAAATCCCATACTGGTCCTGGTCAGAGTCAGTGGGGGGGCTTTGTGGAGGTCTCGCCCTCCTCTTCACAGCATCTGTTTAAACCCAACCATCCACCCAGTCGCCTCCCATCGCATTCAACCAGACAATCTGGACCACTCATCAGTGTTTTGTTTGAATCCCAGCTTGCGTTTTGTGCTTGTCAATAATGCACACCAACAGATAGTCATAGACTGTTGCTGGTTATAAATTTTTTATGTGGATGAAGTAATGTTTGTGAGAGCAGATGATGGGCCGTGAGCCTGGCTGTGTGTGGTTATTGAGTGTGGCTCGGCTCTGTAATGAAACCTGAGAGGAGGAGAGCTGTAAATACAAGATTAGCGTCACAAAAAGGATTGATATGACTGAATATATATGATGTATGATTATAATAATTCTTATATCATATCATATATATCAAGAGAAATACTCTGAGTAGGTTAAATTATTCTTTTTGGTTGGTCTTCACTGAACAGACACTGCCAGCAGCAGAGAGTGGTGCGCGGCTGCTTGCAAGATGAAATCATGGCTTAATTTGGTTCTTCTATATTTGATGCAATGAAATTTCCACAAGTTTTGCAGCTGAAGAAACGTTTTCTTGCTGCAGTATTTTAAGATGCAGCCTATGCAAAACAGAGGGTTTGTTAAATCCAACCGTAGACGCAGATACGTCCTCTATGCTATAAGGTCCACATCCATAATTAGCTGAGGTTGTGAGAAAGGTCTTAAATGTCCCCTTAGCTTCTACTGTTTCCTGCACGGGAAACTGTCAGCATTTGTCGACTGGTGGATTCCTTTCACGAATACTCAAAGGAAGAAAAGCTGCCTCATTTCAGAACAGTTCAGATCATAGATTATGTGGTGTGGGTATCAGGTTTTTATGAGGAAAAGTACCCTGCTACAACCGTTTGTACAATTGTTTCTTAGAATGAATGTTCACAGCATTTTGACAATACGTGTAATATTGAAACCATAGATGGAAAGTCTGAAGAATGTTAAGATGGAAGATGGAAAATGAACAGTAAAATATCTCACACTGTGTACAGATAATTGAGATTGAGAGATGAGATATTTAGCCGTACATGTGCAGTTCGAGCCCTCGAGCTTTGAGCTGAGAGTAAAAAATTAGAAGCTGCTTCAGTAAATGTGACTCACTGGTGGATAGGTTTGTTCAAATGATTATGCAGATGTCATGCAGTCCGTAATGTTTAAGGTTTGAGTTTTGATAAGATAACAAAATGTTTTTGGGCTGATTATTGTATTGTAACATCAGCATTTATACATTCACCTGATTAAATACATGTATTTCTGCTTATGCCTTGCTGATACGCACAAATTGTTTTACGCAGGGGGAGGTTTTTACTCATGTACTGTATTTGCCTGCTTGTCACATTTTGTCAACCAGTGCAGGGATTTAAACCGGCAGCTTGTCAGTAGTAAGCCTGCTTCTCACTTCTTAAGGCCCGTTGCTCGCACCCCTAAATAATTTTGAAGAAAAAGCTCAAAAGCTCACACGACATCAGTTCTTATTTAGGCTTTCACAATCGGGGCGAATGATGGTTCCTCATTCACAGTTTCACATCATGTCTTTGCAGACAGAAAATAACTAAACCACATACCACCCGCCAGATGGCCAAACTCTTTATCAGACGGAGAAAGGAACACTGCTTGGCCCAGTTTCTAATTTGTGAAACCTATAGAAGTATGATATGTAAATGTCCCATGTTGTGTCAAACTAGTCATTACATTTTTTTCAGATATATTACGAGCGATAATACTTTCTGTTACATCGTTGCGTTGATTTTGCCCAATGAAATTAGGTTGGAGGTGCGCGAAACTTTGGATAAATAGAGCCAGGACGAGTGGCTTTTAAACAAGCGACACATCGCTAAGCCTGTTCGCTGATAAACGGAGCAGGTTAGGAAATCTTCTAACTGAAACAACTTAATGTGCGCTCGTTCACATCACGTCCAGTTAGGAAGAGATGTCACTCGGCAAATCATTACATTATGTCAACTGATCATATAAAGAGCCGCCGAACATAAAATAAATTCACAGATTAAATCTTCCGAATGAGCTGCTTGTGTGTTCTAGTAAACCCATGAAACTTGGCCTCCTGTTCTTGATAGTGGGTCAGATATCAGCTCATTTTTCTTTGTAAGCATGTGTGTAGGCAGATGGGCCGGATGTTAAACACCCGAAACTGTGAATGTCAGATAGCGATCTAACATCTCAACTGCCTCAAGCTTGACTTGTACCTGTTTAGAGTCTTGAAAATAATTTTAAACTTTGGCTTTCTCAGTATTGTTTTTCAGTTTCAATCTCTTTCTTTTTTTTCAGTGTGCCGAGACTTTGCCGTGCTGGAGGACCACTGCCTGGCCTACAACCTCCAGGAGCAAGAAAGTAAGACACTACAAATTAGCCATGTTTTTTGACTTCTTCTTCCCAGCCCCCAAGTTTCCCCCTTAAAGGGGCTAGATGTAAGAATCATAAATTGCTTGTTAACAGTGAAACCTGTGGCCGTTAAGTCAATGACAGTCAGCGACCACAATATCACTCTATATTTCACATGGCAGTAATGTTAGCTCACCAGTCCAATAGGACTTTTGACAGCTCGGGATCCGATTTGATACCCAAAACCAAACGAAGGTCCCTCCTTGAATCGAACGCCCGGCCGATGTTGAGCCTAGTTTTCCCCTGATGTCAGTTTTGCAACACGGGCCTCACTAGATATAACTTTGTTTTTTTTGTGCTTCGGAGGAGTTTGTGTCGGAGTCTGAGTTGTGGTGGGGGCTGACAGTTTGTTGGCGTCAGCGGACTCCATTTCTAACCAAATGTTAGCTATGGTTGCACACTGTTGGCCCTGTAGCGGAGCTGTAGCTGCGAGTAAAGGCACTCACAAGCACACATGGCTTCACATACATCGATTTTCACGGAAAAAACGGATTCTTCACATTAAAAGCGGTCTACAGGCCGATAGAGGAAACCCAGAAAGTTGCGGAAGGTCTCATTTTTTAGGTTAGGTTACAACCTGTTCACACATTAAAAAAACGTTTATACATGTAAAAAAAATTGCATACAGTCCCTTTAAGAGACTGGTAACACCTACTTATTTAAAACAGGGGTCTTCTGTGTTTAATGTTACTGACCACTGATCTGTGGTCTATTCCAGTCAGTGAAAAGCTTGGCTGCTTTATAAAGATGAAAATATCCAGAGAGGTCATACAGATACTGCAGGTCTGTTTCCTTTTCCAGACCGTCTGTCTAAACACTTAAGTCATTTATCGTTGTAATGTTTTCTGCATCAGAGCCGTTACGTCACTGTAGACTGGTTTATGTCAAGCTGCCCTGCTGCTGCAATCCTCCTGTAGGCCACTTAATGCTTACTTTGCAAAAGAACAAACTATGAAAGATGTTTTCAGAGCGTAGCGGTAGAAAAATGAATGCAGTCCACAATGCTCCTCTTTTCCTCTTCTGGAAAAAATGTGTCAAGTCTAACAAAGTGCAGCGTCAGTGGCTGCAGCCAGCTTTAAGCCTACATAAACCCTGCTTCAGTCACGCAGTTCGCTGTGTGAATGGTGCAGGATGCCACAACAATACTGTATCAGGGCAGGGCTGTGGCAGACTACAGTGGGGCCGGTGCATGTGATTTGTTTGGATCACATTAATTTGTGTGTGCTGCAGAGAAGCTGGAGCTGAAGTTAGACGGCACAGTCAGCTTAGCAAGGGGTTTTATATGAACACACTGTGACATGCTATTGTCTGTGTGTGTGTTTCTGTAAAGGAGAATTCTGTGTGTACATGTCGTGCAAGTATTTGTTCCTGCATGCCTCAATAGATTAGCTGGTGCTTTTATGTGAGCTCACATGTGCCTAATTAACCGTCACCTCTTTCACACGATTTAAAAAGGCACTTTGGAGACTCGCTCACTAAGTGCATTAAGATGAATTGCTGAAATGTCATCATGATTATGACTTTTAAACCTTTGTTTCTCGTATCAAAAGCTTCTTTTAGTTTAGTGTTTCTAGTAGAAATTCTCTCAGGAGCTGCTGGCCCTGTACTGCTGGCACTGTAGGATATCTCCTGCTGAGTTAGGTTGAAAGAAACATTTTCTGACCCAGAAATAACAAAGCTTTTCTTTCATCAGGCACAAATGAATATTTGCAGATGGCTAATGGCCTCATATCCTCCGCCTGCACTCATTCATAAAGAAGTGACAATAGAAAGAGGGGACTGCTTTTAGGTTGTGCAGGAAATTATTTGGTTACCGTTCAGATTTCTTTGGTGAGCTTTTGATTTGAAATAATGGATCAATTTATAGTATAGACTATATACTGTATAAGAAGTGGACGTAGTCACCGTGACGTCACCCATTGGTTTGTGGACTGCCATTTTTTTAGCCTCGAGTTCGGCATTTTGGTCGTCACCATGTTGGTTTTTTGCAACCAGAAGTGACACGAGAGGGTGGAGCTAAGTACAACCGAACGCATAATAAGACATTTTTACAAATAACTTTGAAGAACTGAAAACACACTGTGAAAGGGTTAAAGTTGTAAGACGAAAACCGGACAACGCCGTGGTAGCGACCTGTCAATCATGAGGTAGCCCTGCCCTAAAGCATACCCCGCTTTACGGTCTATTTGACTCTAAATGGGACCATAATTTACTAAATGAACATCATGCTGTATTGAAGAAGACTTGAAACTAGCGATTGAGACCATAAACTCATGTTTACAATGTTAACTGAGGTAATAAATCAAGTGAGAAGTAGGCTCATTTTCTCATAGACTTCTATACAATCAGACTTGTTTTTGCAACCAGAGGAGTCGCCCCCTGCTGGCTATTAGAAAGAATGCAAGTTCAAGGCACTTCCGCATTGCTTTCACTTTTTGCCCACTAGTGTAGACAGTGGAAACATTGCTTTTACTTATCTGCGCTGGACAGTAGTTTGTTATTCGGTTTCCATGAATATGTCACCATAAAAGGGTAAATTATGCAACAAGCTGTGCAAGACGGAAGGCCAGATGTCACGCCGCCATACCCTAAGTGCAGATTAGGCTGTGTTTTAACTGTGATTAAGTTGGTTTTGGCTGGCCTGCCCTTGTGTTGTCATTAACCCTTTTGAAGCCTTAGTGATCCATGAGCAAGGCTCATCTCCTTTGTTGTCACACTAACTGATCTGCTTTGAGCCGGAAAAATCGTTGTTTCACCTTTGACCCTGGAGGTTACTGAGTAGAATGCTGGCTGACGTAGCCTGACTGTCTTTTTTCACATCAACAGATGGCCATCCCAGAAGAGGCTTTTTAGCACATTCACTTCAGGTTAATACGGAGTTAAAGCTGTCTTTTATTTCCATTCGAAATGTTGAGTATGAAGCCTCCAAATTACACATGGAAAACATTTCTTTATGGCTGTGTCAGCAGCACTTGGCGTGTTTGTTTCTGGAATGTGTTTTCTCTATTTCAGCGTGCAGCTCCTCACTGAGGTTCAGATAGATAGAACTTTCTCACCCCAAGTCCCCTTTTTCCTGAATGACGTCACACAAGACCTCTTCAAGGCCGAGTTTGTTGAATGAACCATTGTCACAATGTCTGGTCATGTTTTTGTTTTATTACCTTGAAAGATGAATCAGTTTTCCTGTTGAGAGATGTGGCACTGGATAAATGATAGCCTTATCTTGACTCGTGACATCAGTTTTTTGCCCTCTAAATATTTGTTTTGTAAGGTGTCATAGATGTAAACAATTGATCAGCGTCATCCACAAAAAAAATCAATGTCAACACCTTGACTTTTTATCAAGTCGCTACAGCTGTAACTCAGTTTCCTCTTTCAATCCCACCAGTCAGAAAGCAGAAACTTTATGGCGCCTCTCACGGGTAAATTGGCAAATGTAATTTGGTCCTTTTCACATGAAAGCTGGCAGCAGATCGATAGCCAGGTGAAACAGAGCTGAGGGACTGAGTGATGCTCTCCTCGCTCACCAAGTGCTTGGAGTGCGTCAGCAGGCAGGATTTATCATCTGTTATGGCCCACAACGTGCCATCACACAACCTTGGAACGGCACCTCAGCTGCAAACAGTCATTTCTCAGTGACTAAGACGGCTCCCTGTTTATTAGCGGAGAACTGAAGCGTCTGTGTCCTCGACAACGTTTATCTTGTTCTCTTCAGGCCATCTAAACAACACTACAGCTCCTCAGAGAGGAAAACATCAAGAACGTGTGGATCTGTAAATAAACTCCTCGGTGCTCTGCTGCTTATCACTCCTCTAATTCCTCATCACTAGTGAGGTCCAGCCAGCTGACCTACTACTCCTGGATTGTGTGTACACATGTTTAAGAGCTGTGCTTATGTGTTTGTGTCCAACAGTCGAGAGCCACTTGGCGTCCAACGTCAATAAGAGCCGTCTGGTGCAGACGGACCTGCAGGTGGCCAAGAAGCTGCAGGAGGAGGAGGATCTGAGGGCCAAGGGCCAGAACCAGAAACAGCACGTTGACATGTGGGTGTCACACACACACACATACATACAAGGAATTTGACTTGTTTTATGCATCTTTCTCAATGCACTTACACAGAAATAGAAATAACAGCTAGGGACAAGGACAATAAAGCTGGATAGATTAAAACGTCTATACAAATCAAGGTTTCTGTAAGTTGTATATATGTCTATATCAAAGCACAATCCCAATGGAAGAAATTGACAATAAAACCATACACACAAAAGTAGTTAAGATGTAGAGAAGGTAACCTACAGTATGTGATTACCTGGTAAAAATTGAATTAGTAATGTAAGTACCCTTATTTAAAGGGGAACTACGGCCATTTTCAAAATTCGTACATGTCATTCCTATGGTCTAAGACAGTCCAAAAATATTAGCTAACATGAACAACTCTCCCAAATTCAAAAACTAGAGTGCTTAAACTCAAACTAGTGATGTCATAGGGTATAAAGTGTGGAACTGCTCCATAGACAATGAATTAGGAAAGATGACACTGAGAGCACCCAGGGGAATGATCTTAGTGAATGGGAACATTTTCTTTTTCACTATTGACATTCAGAATAGAATAAATTTCATTTAGGTATAAAGAAAGTAAGACCTCAAAATCAGCCTCCCATTAATTGTCTATAGAGCAGCTCCAGACTTTATACCCTACATCACTAGCTTGAGACTTACTTCTCTGGTTTCTGGCTTTGAGAGAGAATAGCTCATGTTCACAAATATTGATTGGACTTTAGGCCATGGAAATAACACATTGAAATTATTAATTTAAGTACTGTTCCCCTTTTTAATATGATAAATTATATGAGGTTCAGCATTTACTTGAAAGGTGTAATCTGGTTATAATTGTATATAATCATCTAGGTGTAGCTATAGCCATCCTTCTAAGTGCAGGATTATGAGTCTATATTGTTTCTGAAATGAAATGACCCTAAAGGACGTCATGAAGTCATCAGAATACTTTGCAATAATAGCCGTGTACAGTGTTTGTGGACTTTTTGATAGCATCTGTTTCAGATTAGTGTAATCTGGTGTAATTACTCCCAAACCCTGTACCTAGACAGATTAACGCTCCACCAGCGAAGTGATCCATCACACCCACCATAGATGACTCCAAACTGATTTATCGCTCACTGTAGGTTTGACCCCTTTTATCGTCGTAAATTATTAGGTGACGTCTTGCGTTCATTACCGGCGTGTTTATGCTCTTTGTGCTAGAGAGCACATATGCGATGGTTTGGCTCTGTTAGCCAGGTCAGAGGATGAAGAGGATTACTGAGTCATACATTCAGTATAGTAAGATACAGTAAGATGTAATTGACTTCACATTTCTACACTCACTTTGTTATGAAGAGCAACTGTGTGGAGAAGATTTGTGCTGGTAAATTCTTTGCTACACAAGCAGATCATTCACATTTCTTGTGGTCTCCGTGTGGTATCTCCACAGCCCTGAAGTGTAATTATATTTTCTGAGGGGGTTTGGGTGAGCTCCAGCTGCACGTCCAAACTATGCTGCTTCCACACAAAGTTGGCTGACAGCTCCTAAACATAGGGAAATGTTCTGTTGCCTCTGCTTCGCTCCAGTAAAATGTCGCCCTCTCTGCTCTGCAATTTGTATTGAAATAATATTGCTGACTCACAGCTTAGTGACTGTTTCACAAACACACACAGACATATAGTAGTGGGCGCCCCCGGGGAGAGGCCAGATGCTCCGCCATCGATGCAGGCAGGCCAGTTCTGCTGGTCGTGCTGGGAGCTCACACTGCCATCCACCCTACACTTGCCAATGCCACTTCATATACACCCACTCTCAGACGTTTGACCACACACACACACACACACAGAGGAATGCAGCATCACTTGTTTCTTAGTACGTACCGATGAAGGTTTGCCAGCTTAAGTCGTCCTGAGCTGTCGGCTGTTCAGGTCAAATACAGGTGCAGTGCGAGCTGGTTAAGCTGTTACTGTTCCTTTTAGGTAAAGCATTACACTTGTGTATGTCTGCATACACACAAACAGAAAAAAGGATCTTTGCATACCAGCCCTCCAGGCAGATGGTGTTGTCAAAATCACGTCGTTTAAAGTTGTGAGTGAGCCAAAGCGAGCTGTTGAGATCAACAGAGCAGCAGGCGAATATATTCCTGCTCCTGCCTAAAGCACACACGCTACCTCTCACAACACGTTAGATAACTTCATGTAGTACGTTCACTTCGTGGCAAAGTAGGTTCAAATGTTTTTGCAGGCGTGAGATGAAACTACGGCTGCCCCCCTCTTAGTCGATTTGTCGACTAATTGCTTGTTTTGGTCTTAGTTGACTAAGCTTGCTCAGTTGATTAGTTGTCTTTTATGCTTTCTTCATGCTGAATGACTTATTTCCAAGAAACCTATGAGCACATCTCTGGTAAACACAAGATTTAAAGTGGTGCTTTTGTGTGATTCTTTGTGGAGCAACTAATCGATTAGTTGTCAAACTCGTATGAGTGTTAGTCGACTAAGAATTCCTTTGGTTGAGGACAGCCCTGAAGCATCAGCAGAAAGTGCTCATAAAGGGAGACATTGAAGTACTAAACCAATATGTAATAAAGAAATATAGAAATAAAAAAATATATATTTGAAGCATTTCTATTAGACATGCATGTGTATAAAAATCTCAACACTGGTTCATGGTAACAGCATCTTGGCCATTAATATCATCATCATCATCATCATCCATGTCCTTACTTGTATAATTACAAACATCACTGATAAAACATTGTCAGTCAGAGATTGTCATGATCTTGAAGCTATTAACAGTCGTACATATGCTTTAATGTTCTCCAAACTCCTCCCGGTATGCACATCAACCTTTGGGAACCTCAGCGAGCGTCAAGACAATGAGATCGCCCAGGAGATTCAGGATCAACTGGTCCGACAGGCAGAACAACAGCGACAACAGGAAGAGAAGGATGCGGTAAGACACACACACACACACACATACTGACATCCCTGCCCATTCAAGCACAATGTTGGTTCCATCCACCCGTCAATGGCTTCACTTCTAGTATCGATGTACTGTAGGGGGTGGCTCATTCCATTTGAGTCATCACCTTGTTTTTGCCTCCCCATTGTATCAATGGAATGACCTCCTTAGTGACCTGACCTGTATTTCTTCTCAAAGTTTTAATCACAATGATTATGCCCTATAATTGATTTAAGTATATGCTGATGCTACAGTATCTGGATGTATTCGTAAATGTTTCTCCTAATACATTTGCATAAAGCAAACATATTTGCCCACTCCCATGTTGATAAGAGTATTAAATACTTGACAAATCTCCCTTTTAAGGTACATTTTGAATAGATAAAAAATGTTCGATTAATCGTGATTAACTATGGACAATCATGCGATTAAATATTTCAATCGATTGACAGCCCTATTCAAAATAGGTCACATGCCATTGATTATTTCTTGCCTCTACGTTGAGGGTGTGATGGGACTCATTGCTCCATAGTTTTGTGAAAAATTGGCCCGAGTATGGCACAAACATAAGGGGAACAATGCATCTCACTGCCACTGTGATCTGATGTGTTTGAAAGCTACGCTGACTGGCGAAAGAGAAAGAGCTACAACTCAAAACATAGTGACATATTTGTTACAAATCGGCTTTTTCCTTTTTCTCGTGGGACGGCATGTTTACTGTGGCCTCGTTTTGTTTGTTTGTTTGTTTGTAGGCCATAGCTCGTAAGCTGCAGGAGAAGGAGATGAAAGAGGAGAGGAGGAGACAGAAGCAGCTGGAAGCAAACTTTGAGGAGGAGTACTTTGAGGATCACGGAGGTAGGGAGAGCACCACTGGCTCGTGTTAATGTGTGACTGTTCCTGCGTCTTTGTGTGTATCTCCTATCTGTAAGGACATGAAAGAAGATATACCTCCTCCTCTGTGGACTGGATTTTTTTTCCCAGCTCAGGATGTGTGAGGGTGTGCTTTTTTATGCTGCACAGCGCTGGAATTGTCTCTGACTCGAGGCAAAGATTTTGGAATGCATTTATAAGCACATAATTAACCTTGAAGGGAGGCTTACATGTTCCTACAGAGAAATAATTTGTCATTTTGCTCCCATTCATGAGGAAACACGGTTCTAAATGGGTTTAACAGTGCTCCAGTTTTAAGATACAGCTTCGATAGCAGGTTTTTACCTCCGATATTAAATGAATATCCGGTTGGTGGGTAATGAATACATTAAGAAAAGCTTTTAGATTTACCATCTGATGTCACATACCCACAAATCTGTATTTATTGTGCTTCTTTAACATATTGGTGAGCATCTCAGTGTCACATATTGGAAATCTGTTTCAAGGCTTTACATGCACACATCCCCCAAATGCATGATTCATCCAACTGGAGGGCTGTTCATTTTCTACTGAAAGAGAAACAGTGGCTCATTTTAATCTTCTTCTTTTCTTTGACTTCTTTGTAAATTGTTGCCTTGTGTCAAGTAACCTGTGCAGGGGTTCAGTGCAGGTCATTTATAGTAAAGAGTAAAGGGCTATCAGTCCGTCAGCATTAGAAATGTAGCAGCTACCTGACAGTAGTTCCTAGATGGTGGGCAGAGGAGGAAAACATTTTTTTTTTTTTTTTTTAGTTAACTCGATAACTAGGGCTGTCAATTGATTAAAATAGTTAATCGCGACTAATTTCACATTTTTTATCTGTTGAAAATGTACCTTAAAGGGAGATTTGTGAAGTATTTAATGCTCTTATCAACATGGGAGGGGAGCAAATATGCTTGCTATATGCATATATATGTTTATTAGAAATCAATTAACAACACAAAACAATAACAAATATTGTCCAGAAACCCTCACAGGTACTGCATTTAGCATAAAAAATATACTTAAATCATAACATGATAAACTGCAGCCCAACAGGCAACAACAGCTGTCAGTGTGTCAGTGTGCTGACTTGACTATGACTTGCCCCAAACTGCATGTGATTATCATAAAGTGGGCATGTCTGTAAAAGGGAGACTTGTTGGTACCCATAGAACCCATTTTCATTCACATACCTTGAGGTCAGAGGTCAAGGGACCCCTTTGAATTTGACCATGCCAGTTTTTCCTCGCCAAAATTTAAGTTTGGAGCGTCATTTAACCTCCTTTATGACAAGCTAAAATGACATAGGTACCAATGAATTCCTTAGGTTTTCTAATTTCATATGATATCAGTATCTTCACTCTAGATTTAAAATTGAGCCCACTATAACCTACAAATTACAGGTTACATTAATGCATAATAGAAATTAGTGTTATGGCGTTAACTTTGACAGCCCTGTTAATAACACAAAAAACAATCAGTCTTCACTTTCCTTTTTTTGTTTTTTCTGTTCCCAGCACCTTTCTATTCTCTGCAATTCACATATATTCCAGCTTTTACTGCCATGGCGCTGTTGTGTTTACCCGTTAGGGTTATTATTGTTTGTTCACAAGAGGAATTTTAGGTTTTTCCACTCCTTAGGCTTTCAGGATGTGTGTGTAAGTTAAATGTGCAAAACAGGACAGAGGGAGGAGGACAGTTGTCAACAGAGAGTAGCTGCTATGGAGGCGTGGTTTAGAGAGTACAGTGTTTGTGTTTACACTTTGTTGACACTAATACAGTGCCTGTTCAGAGCGGGCCGATAACTTGGCCCCCAAAAGTGCAGTTTGCAGCATTCTCGAGAACCGCTCATCACCTGTTGACTCCAGGAAAGTGAAGAAGAGTTTGGTTGT
The DNA here is from genome assembly GCF_015220745.1 of Sebastes umbrosus. Classification (NCBI taxonomy): domain Eukaryota; kingdom Metazoa; phylum Chordata; class Actinopteri; order Perciformes; family Sebastidae; genus Sebastes; species Sebastes umbrosus. The sequence continues at coordinate 14,576,810 of NC_051273.1, forward strand.
AACGTTAGTATATCCAGCAGTAAATGTGAACTGCAGTCACTGAGCCGCGGCCTGTCGTCCGCAGATCCCTGAAGCCCCGCCCCCCGCTGCTGCACAGAGTGATATCGCTTATTTTTTCACAGTTTATCAATATTGAACTTTTTGCAAGTCCAAATTGCACCAACTTCGACACTGAACGTCGTGGGGAACCCAGTAATACACCCGCCAAGTGTGAAGTAGATCGGATGAGCGATTCTCGAGATATGCAAAGGACACACACACACACACACACGCACACACACACACACACACACACACAGATTCTTTGATTTCTTGTTAGATAAACATGACTGAGCAAATGTCCTCAGCTGTCAGTCTACCTGTCCTGCTGTGTGTGTGTATAGATCACCAGCTGTCCAGGTGCTTTACCTCTTTCTAAAGATGGCAGGTGGTCGGGATGAAGCCACAGTACGTCCTTGCTGACTGTGCCACTCTGCCCCGCTCTGTTTATACTAGAATATTTGTGCCGCTGCCAGGCTCACGATGTCTGCGGTATTTCCTTGCAAGTTACATAACCACTCACCTATAATGTCCCTGCTCAGCGTGTGTGTGTGCATACATCTGTGGCAGTGTGAATGTACACACAGTAGAACAAAGATTCAGCTCCTTTGTTTAGCCTGCATCTAACGCTGTAAGGGCCTGACGTCACGGCGAGTAACCACATACATTTTATGCAGGTTACCAGATTGTCACTGTGTTAAAGGTGTTTTTATATCCTCCCTTTGTGCATGTACACACATTCCCACTTCTGTGAAATCATGTTGCTTTTCATCCGGCCGTGGTAATTGGCTGCTCCTCTCAGGAAGTGAGGGGCTGCTAGCTGTGTTTGTCTTAATCCAGTGGATTACAAACCAGCGTGGCGGCGGAACCCATCTCCGCTTGACAGATATACAACTGGGAAAAAACTGGGAGGAAGAGAGAAAGTGTAGTGGGACTGAAGAGAGCAAACACTTAAAGTAACCCAGTCGCTCCGAGCAGATACCAGTCAGGCCGTCTTTGTTGACGTTCAAACTTTTGAAAAAGGAGGCAGGTGCAAAGTCCCGCCATCGATTAGACATCGAGCAGCCGGTTAGATAACTTGAATTCCATTGAGCTGACTGAGTGCTGGCCTCTGCTGTGTGCTTTTCTGCTCATTTGTTTTCATTCAAACTTTTGTCAGTCACAGGCCAACTCCCAGCAGGATGGTTCTTACGGAATGAACATGTTGTTCTCAATCTCATGTTTTGTTGAAATACACCATTTTAGAAAAGGCTAAAATAACACATTTATACTGCATGCAAAATACTGCATGGCTTTTGCTCAAAACTGCATGTGATTATCATGAAGTGGGCATGTCTGTAAAGGGGAGACTCGTGGGTACCCATAGAACCCATTTTCATTCACATATCTTGAGGTCAGAGGTCAAGAAACCCCGGTGAAAATCGCCATGCCATTTTTTTCCTCACCAAAATTTAGCCTAACTTTGGAGCATAATTTAGCCTCCTTCGCCAACAAGCTAGTATGCTTGGTACCAATGGACTCCTTAGGTTTATAGTTTCATATGATACCTGTAACTTCACTCTACACCCTCTGAAAGATCAAATAGCGGCCGGGCTCGACGGCAGGCCGTCTGATTTTTAATTTTTAATCGGTTCAGTATCGCACAACGTGATATTGTGATACTCGTGTGTCGATATTTTCTTACACCCCTAGTTGACATGATGAGTGCTGCTATACATATTAGTTTTAATCTGTGTCCATCAAACAACACACAATATTTAAAGGTGTTACATATTGTTTGTTCACTATGTCACATCAAAAGTCTGAAGTGTTTGAGCTTTTCCATTCTTTAGGACAAATCTGCATTAATATTACCGTCTTTATTTAGGCTCCAAACACTTGACTCCACTGTTTAACTAATCCCAGGGTTAGGAACCATGTCTCTGGACATTTTGGGTGCAGCTAATTTCTTACTGCTCTATACATCTATAGCATGTACTTTGTCTTGTGATCATCACTGTCCTCACAGGAGCTGTGTCTAACTCGGTGCTTACTAACCATCTTAGTTTATATCATTCCTGTCTGTGTTGTTTTTTTTGTCACGTTTCCATGTTCTCATCAACCATCTTCATCATTCTCTCCACGCCGCCCTCCTCCCAACCTCGCTCCGTCTTCTCTGCCCGGTTCAGCTGCAAGACAAACCCTTGACTTGGACAAACCCGCCCGCCACAAATCAAGTTCCCCAGGCCGACATGACGCACACGCACATCGTGATAACTCCCCAGATTATAGCTCGACCGAGCCCAAAAGGAGCAGGTACCCAAGGCAGGACCCAGCAGCACCCCACAGCCGATCCAGATACCCTGAGCACCACCTAGTGGCAGAAGGAGGGCGAAGCAGACATGCAGATCCGTACCCAGAGCACCTGGTGCCCCATAGAGGCAAGCATGGGGACAGGTACCCAGACTATGAGCCCACAGAGACCGGCAGAGCCAGGGTCCCACGGGGGGAGGACACAGAGAGAGTGGTGAGGAGGAAAGAGAGACCAACCAGGCCACCTCCACCACAAAGCACCATAGAGAGAGACAAGGCCTGGGACAGAAAAGGGGACAGGCATCATGAACGAGACAGGGGCAGAGACCTGGAATGGGAGAGGCACATGGGAAGAGAGCAGCAGAGGAGAGACAGGGAGCAGGACCCTAGAGTGGGGAGAGCTGGAGGAAGAGAGAGGGAAAGATCCAGAGAAAGAGTACTGAGTGGGGACAGACAGAGAGAGAAAGACAGGCAGAGACAGAAAGACAAAGACAGACAACGAGCGAGGACCAGGAGCACGGAGAGAGTGCTTGAGGAGGAGCCGGGGCACAGCAGGGACTTGCCCAAGGAGGGCAGGTCTTCTTGGGAGGAGGAAGGGGATGCTGGTGAGAGGGAGAGGAGGGCCGGAGGCCGGCAGCGTGTCCACTCCGGCCCCGACGAGGTGTTTGACGAGCTGGATGAGCGGGGCGGGGGTCCCGGCAGGGAACGCAGTCAGTCCCACACCAACGGAGAGACAGGTAGCGCCCTGAGCCCCCCCTCTGGGCTCTGCGGGGGTTTTGTGTGGTGTGCTGGAGTTGCTTAGGTGGTGGGTTGATCTAACATTGCAATCACTAATGAAGACACTAATTTCCTCTGTCCTCATGAGGACAACAACAATCCCACAGTAATTTTTGATGACTGATGTGATTCAGATTTTGATGGTTTGAAAAAACTTGATTAGTTGCTGTTGTGCTGTGGTGTTCGCTCATTCTTCTATTGTCTGGTTGGGGTTGTTGCAAAGGAAAAGACGACACTGTGCTGCTGAGTACTGACATGTGTGCTGTGATTTTGTGGAGGAATAGCTTCATGGAGTTTGATGAGCTAAAAGGGTTTCAGGGCCGATGAGCTGGTTGTGTTATCTGTTAAAAAACACAGTGACAAACACCAGTAGAAATGCACTGCAGCCCTTTTAGGTGCCTTATGGCTTTAATCCAACTACGAATTGTAGTGCTGAAACGATTACTCAATCATTCAGAAAATTATTTGATCATTTCAATCATTAATTTTGTCATTTATCAAGAAAAATGCCCCAAAAAATCAGGCAAAACAAGAAATTTGAAGACCAAGCCCTGGGCTATGGGCTCTCTTCATTTAAATATAATAATTTTCTGATGTCTTGAATACAAAAATCAACAGCTAATTTGATAATGAAAGTAGTTGCAGGCCCTTATCTATTGTTAGTAATATAATGTGCCAACGTCTGCAGGTCGTATCGTGCACCGAGGGAGCGGAGCAGTGATTGCAGAAACTGAGTACGGAGTGAGCGAGGCCACCAAGGGTTTGACGAAGCTGGATATCCGCGAGCAGGAGCTGAAGGACATGGAGGTGGCCAGGAAAATGCAAGAGGAGGAAATCAAGGTGAGGAAGGAAACAGGAAACACATTAGATATATAAGGTTTATACATTTAACAAACCTTCCTCCAGTCAGCTGATGCGTTCCACTGAAAGAGCCCAACATTTTATACCTTGCATTTTAAAAGTGCAAACATCAATACTCAAAATACTGTAAGTCAAGACCAACCGCAAGCACTTAAACATGGTATTACTGAAGGCTCCAAAGATCAACACCCAGCTTCTGGATAATGCTTGAATGTGACGTCAGATATTGAGCTGGTAATAAACCTGATATCAAAAGTCCGACAGTAGGCTGATAGATAACAAGTCTGATATCAAAACAAGAGGCTCAGTGTAACTAGTACAATATCTGTTCTTCACATCATTGACTGGTGGGGGTTAGTCAGCTCTCTATAGAATAAGGTTTTGAGGCATAATAACATGAGATAAATTATAAAAGAAAAATTTTGTATGGTTTTTGGTTTTGATTATTCAAATTATGCGTGAAGTCTACTTTTCATGTGGCATGTTTAACCCATTTGTACCCAAAGACTGTATTTAGTGTGATGAGGAAAACTGCCACAACATTTCCTCCGATTGGTCAAAAGTCTAGACATTTGGTACGGAAATACTTTGGACAAGTATCTAACGGTAGCAGGAAAATCACACTTTTATCAATGGTCAAAATCAGGATTGGGAAATGCTAACATTGTGTTTATTAAATGTTTTCCATATGAAATATTTTTTTTTGCACTGCATATCTTTGCATTGCATACCTTGTTCAGCTGCAAGAAGACCCCTTGACTTGGACAAACACACCCGTCACAAATCAACATCCCCAGACCGACATGATGCAGAGGGGGGGGGGTTCCTATATGTGTTTGAGAGTTTTCTCAAAAAAGCAAGTTCTGAGGTTTAATAGAAGCAAACAGACATATTTCCTGAACGTGCATTGAAACTGATGGAGAATGTTTTCCCTGCTGTATGACATACAATAGTTCTGTGTAACTTTTATTTATGGAATATGTAGATAGGATTCCCTCAAATGTGTGTACTGAAAATTATTTTTAAAAATCCCTACATTTTACTGCTTATTCTAGGGCATTTAAAAACAACAACAATAGTACTATGTGCCCAAAGACTAAATATAGTATGATAAGAAAAACTCACTTTTCAGCCAAACAGTTTCACCGACTTTGAAAATTTCTTCAGATTTTTCAATTCAGAAATTTAAATTTGTCACAGGCACAAATGGGTTAAATAAACATCGCAACAGCTTCAATATCAGGATTAAAAACTGTATGAAAGAAGGGTAACACTTCATTTTACAGGTCCGCAATCATGACATCAGCTACCAGGTTACATTTGTGTACACAATAAGTCTCACAATGGAGAGATTTGTGCCTGATCAGAAGTGTCTTTTAGTTGTGGTTTTCCACCTCCAATGAAGAGCAGCACACAGCCGCTTCTCAGGCCTAAGGGCCCTATTTTTACGATTATATGCTATTTTGGCATATAATTATTAAATAAGGTTTATAATAAAGTCATTTTTGATACATATTGAGGTAAATATTGGGGTAATTTGGCAGTAATTCCAAAGAAATGTCAAATGGGTTACTTGCTTATTATGACCTAATTACCATGAAATTTGCCGACCTGTTAAAATGAAGTGTTACTGAAAGAAGAACTGGAATGGCACAATGTGATAAAGCGATAAACTCTGTTACTCTGTAAATGACTTGAAGCCTGAAAAAACATTGTGAAAGGCCTCGATCTCAGTCATTTCCTACATTACGTAACGTTGGAACAGTGTGTTCCTCTCTGGGGAAAACATGACTTCTTGATTGTTCTCTGGTTTCAGGCCAGCAAGATGCATGTGCGTGCAGCCCAAGTGGCGCAGGATGAGGTGAGTGGGTATGAAGTCTGAAAACTTGTCTTATGCTGTCTGTCTTTTTTTTATATATATATCCTTTCATTTCCTGAGCTGAGCCAATTGAATCAGTGTTATTATCATATAACCCTGAGTATGTAAAAACATTTCTAAGCCAGACTGGCACCCAATTATGTAAGAAAACATAATCTACTGTAAAAGTGGCATTATAGTTATTTAATGCTCTTTTAAATACATATATGGCTGTGAACAACTACAGATCTCATATATACAATATGTATAATACAAATATGTATTGACATGAAACACAGTCGACGTGTCGCCCACACATCGACTCATGTAGGACGTGGAGATTTTTCTGTGGTTGTGTTCAGTTGATGTGGATGTGTCTGATGTCTCGCTCTGGCAGGAAATCGCCCGACTGCTGATGGAAAAAGAGAAGAAGGAGTACAGGAAGAACCAAGAACGGGAGAACGACAGAGAGCGGGAGAAAGAGAAGGAGCGAGAGAGGGAGAGGGAGAGAATGGCAATGGAAAGGAGGCGGCCGGAGGGAGACCATCGGGTAATTTACCCTAACCATAGTCATTTTAAAACGTGTGCTTTGGGGTGAAATATTTTATATAAAAGTGTATTTCCACTGTGGTACTAGAACCATAATAGTTTTTGTTGGTTTCCAGCCAAACTCGGAGGAAGTAGTCCGGCCCAGAACACGAGATGAGCATGAACACCAGAGGCAGAGGAACCACCACAACAACAAACCTGACAGGTACCAGACCCATCATTTCCTAAGACCAAATACTTCCAGTCGGTCAACAAGTAGAGACTCAATTCTGATGTTGTGTCTCTGTTTTCCTCCGTGTTTCTGTCTGTCTCAGGCCTCCTCAGCCTCGTGCACACGACTATGAGAATGTGAACTCTAGCTACGGCTACTCGGACCACCACGCTCCCCCTCGCGCTCCCACCAGACCTGAGGCTGCTCACAAAGGTACCGTGTCCATGTGTATTTCTGTGTTTAAGCACCACTCTGGTTGAGTTTTCTTTTAGCGTATCGGATGTTTATTCTTTTGTTTTTATAACTCGATGTGATTCTTTTCACTTGGTACTCGTTGCTGTGTGCGTCTGTGTTCCTGACTGCACATATTCCAGAAAGGAAGTGTTTATTTAAGTTGCTAAAGTTAAAATATGCAAATAGATTTCCTCAGCTCACCCACCATTCCTATAATATATCAATCCCCAAATAAACTGACAATACTATCTCAATTAGTGCGTTGTGGCTTTCAGATAATGGCATTATTTAGGTTGCTGGTGTTAAAATTAAAATCCTCATTATTTGATGAACTAAAAACTAGAGGGTGCAACAAATTAACTATTTTCTCAATAAATCAACTAATCTATAATAATATATTGTCAAAACAATCACCATCACGGCGTCCCAGAACTCAAAGTGAGCCCAAAATTTGTTTGTTTGCAACTTGTTTTGTCCGACCATCAGTCCAAAACCAACATATTTCTTGACTGTCATATATGTCAATGAAAAGCAGCAAATCCTCACATTTGAGAAGCTGAAAACAGAAAATGTTTGGCGTTTTTGCCTGAAAACTGAGTGAAACAACTAAATATCAAAGTTGCTGAATAATTTGCTTTCAATCGACTAACACATGATCAGCAGTAAAACTGCTCTGTGCCATCGTTCTTCTATGGCGAGAGCGGTACCGCACCGACGAGGCTGAGGCGCTACCCTTGGCGTGGCGCACCGCTCGAAATCACCACCGAGCGCTGCACTCAAAGTTCAAATTATTTAAACTTTGACCTTGGTTACCGCTGAACTTTTAAAGCGCAACCAATGAGATAACAGCTACAGTGGTTGTTGTTACCTAGAAACAGTGAAGTAGCTTCCTTGCGCACTTCTTGAAGACATTATACCTGCACTACGCTTTGCCTCTGCGAGGCTCTGTGCCCTGCCTCGCGGTGAGCAAACAGCAAATTTCTTATCACGTGAAAGCAGCTTAATCGATCAATTGTAGCAGCGCTACTGCAAATGTCCCACTGCTTTGAACACATACATGATCAGTCCATATTCAGTTAATATACACTTTCACATTTGCTGTTCTAAACACCCAGTAAGAAAAGACCAGTGGCACAGCTGCCTTATTAGTTGAGTTGACAGATGAGAGAGAGAGAGAGACGGAGAGAGAGAGAGACAGAGAACAAATCTGAGATGTTGTTGCTCAAAGTCTGCATGCTCTAACCTCCGGCCCAGCAGGGCGCCGGGGGAACTGATGTATTTCATTGAAGCATAAACGGAGCTTGTTTCACACAACTAGAAGAGTAGTTAGCACAATCAGAAGAAACCAGACAGCAGAAATAAATTCCAGATCTCAAAAAAAGACAAACTGATGTCTGAAAAAGTGCAAAAACACTCTGCTGATGGATCTCTGTGTCTCTGTCATCTCTTCCAGGTGCCTATTACAAGCGGTGACTCAGGCTCTCTACCGACATGCTGTCAGTCCTCCTCCATCCTCTTCTTCTTTTTTTAATTTATCTTTTTTGTTTTCAACCATTCGCACTCTGTTGACCAAAAGCCTTGGGACAATCTAATGAGCTGGCAATGGGATTTTTTTGTTTTTGTTTTAATACCCTCCAAAGTCGGCCCAGAGTTTAAGGAAGTTAAGGGCCTGTGAGTGCTGGAACCACACTCATCTTTTCCTTTTTCTTTTTTATTTGTAAATTGTGATTATTTCTTTTAACTGACTCGACATCAAGGCAAGCCAAAACAGCCGCCTTAGTTGTGACATCAACTCCCCTTGATTCTTAGCTGTTGAAACCTCCTGTGGTCATTATGTGCTGATGTTCGTCCATCACAAGGGCTCGAGGCCTCCGCTGGATATAAACCATGCAATCTCTAAATTCCTCATGACTCTTCATGGGACGTGCCTGTCTGGTCCAACACGGCTGCTGCTGCTGCTGCTGCTGCTGCTGCTGCTACAGTGTCTTAGATACCAACATGGCAGCTGCTTTCTACACCCGTGCTGCAGTTCTGTTCTCTTGTCACGCTGTGCAACGAGGCTACTTATCCATGTGCCACGCAGCTACGACTCTGGAGGGATTCTGTTTGCTGTATTCAAACAACACAAAACAAATAAGCCTTTTTATCAAGATGCTGGTAGTTTTGGCTTCGACTTGTTTTCCCACCATGTTCCAGTGCCGAAGGAGGTGGAGCTTTGTGATGATCTATGGACATTTTAGTTGGCTGTTTTCTTCTGCTTGTGAGGGACTTCACCCTTCAAACTGTGGACGGATGATACTCTTGTGTATGACTCACTGTTTCTATGTGCATGCTTACTGAAAGTGTACAACTGTGTACATGCATTTCAGCTCTATATCAAATGATCTTTGTCAGAAAGGGCTAAAGCCACAAAACGCCAATAATCTCTCTCTTTCTCTTTTGTGAATGAACAGAATAGTTCATATCCTGCTGTACAATATATCTGCCGCTCTTTCATATCGGCTCATCATTTACAAAAACCAAAACTGGCCCATAAAAGAACCAGTACCAAAATGAAATGCATGTACATTGCTTGTCTGTGTCAAAAATCTGAATTCATGCTCGTGCTTTCGGCACAGACGTCGCGCGATTGAATATTTGCTCTCGTTTTATTTTAATGTAAATATCAATTTTTTTATTTTTTATTTTTACTTGTGCCACCAAATTATGTTGGAAAATACAAGATTCTCTCTTCAGTCCCTTCATCTTGTGTCCCGCTAGTTATCTTTGTTCAGAAAGGGAGTCTTATATATTATTTTTATACAATATTTAGTTGGTCTTTCCTCAGATTGTTCCCTTAATTTCCATCCCCCCCCATCAAGCAACATCCAGGCCTCTTCTCTTTGTCTCAAGCTTAAAGGCAGCCGACATCACTTCCTGCTTGCAGAAAACACAAACATTCCCACAATAGAAGTGAATCTGGATGGAGGGAAATCGGCTCAAATAGATATATATTACTGCACAAAGGGACCTATTTTTGTGTTTTTACTACTCCGGGATCCATTATTTTCTGTTCATATTGAATAATGAGGATGAAAAGGAAAATGAAGAGCACAGTCGAGCTTTTGAGTCTACTGAAATGTTTAAAAGTGATTCAGTCTTTGAACATTTTAGTGCCGCTTCCAGGTGCTCACGTTGCTAAAATTATAAACTGATTCCCTCCCTGTTCAGAGAAAGAGGTGTTTGTATTGCCGAGGACAAACGCGTAGGTGTTATTGAATTATAATAATGTGCTAATTGCTGTTGACAGAATGAGATTTGTGCCATATGTTTGTAATTTTTTTTCAGGGACTTGAAAATGGGGGAAAAGCTTAAGAGTTGTAGTGGATGTAGCAGAGCTACCACACCCGCAGAGGTGGGACTCCTTATTTATTGTTTGGTGAGAGCACCACCATGTGGACAAATGAAAAAACAGTGTACAAAAACTGACATGATCGGGATGCGTCTTTGTGTATTTGTGGATGTTGTGCATCGGACATGGAGTGTTGTCTACATCAAACATCGAGTGCTTTTTAATTTTCTTTAATCCAGGGCTTGTATGCAATCTACCAATCATGAATCAACACATACTGTGTGTGTTGGCACTTGCTGTAACAGGATTTTTTTTAAGTAAAACGAATTAACAAGTTGCTTTTTCCTATAGCATCTCAAAGTGTAATAAACTGTATCAGCATTTCCACCGTTTATGAACACGACTCGTTCATTCAGTCGCAGTTAGACCACTGAAACACACGATGATGCTCAACCAGTAAGACGGAGAGGCCTCAATTAACCCTCAAGGAACACCTTAAGGTTTCCTCAAGTCACTTATACACACCACACTTGACACATCAGCAACACCAAAGGGAACCCAACCTGTTTGAGCTATGTGTAGACCTCCAGCTGTTTGTGCATACAAATATGAACTACTCTAATTCATGCTAAAAGACTATTGAGACAAACTGATCCAGTAGTAACTGCTGTACAAGTATTTGATTCTCATGTTTATTTGTGATACAGATACACATGTATACATTCAGCCTCCTTTGATGGGACTTTATAGGAAACAAACACCAGGACTAATTAATTCATCTCCATCTTGGACTCAGTCATGTGCTCATTGTGCAATCATTTCCTTGTGTGTATAGTGTCAGGTAGTGTTTTATTGCCAGCATTTTTAATAAATCATGCCACTCTGAAGGAAAGTACAGAGTTACACCCATCATCATTTGAGAACGGCTGAGTGGATCTGGTTCATCAACATACCTGACATACTGATGCCTCGTCTGCATGTGGTAACACCACTGCCATGCCCTCACTGGGATATGTCACAACCAAACTACTGGGAGCTACAGTACGCACATCCACAACCTGAAACGTGGATTAAAAAAGTGTCGAAATCAGACAAGATGTGTTTTGCTCCTTTTTGGTAGCAGTGAATTTTAAAATAAAATGCTCTTCAGATGAGATATCTGATGTATTAAAAAGAAAGATTAGACATAAAGGTTGTCATTTCCAATGCAGCTTTAACAGATATTGGCAAATTCTACAATGATGATGCAGATTTGTGGCTTTCCAGACAGCTGAGCTCAGCAGGGTTTCAGACTGGCATCCATTTTCGTTTTACATTTTTCAAAAGCAAAAATCAATTCTGAAAACTGCAGTCGATCTCAAAAAAAAAAAAAAAAACCATCCAAACCTCCACTGTGGCAGCTCTCTGGTCTCTTTGGATGCACATTACACACACGACCAGAAACAATGACTGAAATTTTTGAGCACAGAAATTCCCAGGCAAAGTTTCCAGCTGTGCGGGCAACAGAAAATGCTGTAAACCAATCCTGTGAAGAGAAACAAAAGTTATTGTTTTGTGTATCAACAACAGCCCCTGTGTATAGTTCTATAGGCCTGAAGCAAGCTCATCCTAAAACACACATACACACACTGATCCTGCAGCTCACTACTGCAAACAAATATTGATTCATGTGCTCAAACTTGTTTGAGTCTATTAATTTGACTCCTCACTAGTGTGCCACACTATCAGTCAGCAACAGGTGCTTGCACTGAAAACTTAAGAACACAAGCTTGTTAACAGAAATGTTGTACAACTGCAAAACAGAACAATAATGTATACACAGGTAAGAGAACTCACCTGTCCTCCAGTCAGTCAGAGTAGCACCAGAGTGATGGACGACCACCGAGAGAGTGAAATGAACTCTGAAGGCGGACTGGAGGCTTTTTTCTGTGTCCTCTCACCTGGCAGGTACAGGAGCAGAGTGCAACTGTCTATCAACTGCAGCACGCCGTGTTGAGACACGAAGACACACCCACTTATTACAGAGACAGAGAGAGAGAGAGAGAGAGAGACTGACTACCAATTACCCTCCACATACTGCAGGTTTCTGTCTATCCAGTTTAAGTGTCTATCAAAATGTAAATCCTTCACAGAGAGAGAAAATAAAAGCATGTGCTCTCTCTTTGAAGTGACTCTGTAAAAGGAAAAGTCACTTACTTTTAATTCAATGCATTGCATGTTGTCTCTCTCTCTCTCTCTCTCTCTCTCTAAGCCTGATGAAGCCTGAGGCGCTCCTTCAGGAAAAACCGGTAGAGGTAGTCTGAGAACTATTTTGTCAGACGCTCAACTGATCCAACCCTCAACAGTGAAAAGCTCTGTCATTACATCAGTTTGATGTGTACATAAAAAAGAAAGAAAGAAAGAAGATTAAATTAAGTTATTAATCACTTTACACATTTAATCTGAGCACTTTATACACTAATACTCTAAGTATTAATCCTACACAAACAGGATTGGCACAGTTGCCACACCTTCACTGTCTTTCCCTACATTAATAAATCCACTTTGCATTTGCAGAACATTTAGTAAATTCACATCACTTTATATGAGGTAGTCCTATAATATCAAACTAATGTGAGAGCTGTGACACTCATGTTTGTGGTCATCTTATCTGTTCATTTGTTTTAATTTACTCAGTCTCTTATATGAACCTAATCAAGCTAAGAGTGGCATGAGCTCTCACAACCACTTTGTAGGAGTGTCTGTCATATTTCAGAGGTTGAAATGGAGCTTCAGAAGAAGGTGCTGGCGTGTGTGTGTGGACAAAAGCAAACATTCTCATCGTGAGGTGTAAAAACTCAGGCAGGCCGTTGGGCCCGAGGCGCTCTGTGCTGTGCCTGATGCAGGAATGGCATCGGACTGGTTTGGAGCAGCACCAAGGCCCATCTTTGCAGGGAGTCACCCTTGTATGCATGCCAAGGCAATCCTCTGGTGCTTTGTTTTAGCTTGCACAAAAGGACACAGTATTACTGGCTTTATATTAACATATTGATCCACTAGTACAGTTGCAGTTATAAAACAAAAGGCCAGAGAAAAAATGAATGATGGCTGAATCCCATTTAGCTGTATCAGTTTCAGGGTCCTGTCACACTGTCATGACTTCCTGGGTCACTTGAATAGAACAGAGCTAAGTGTTTTTCCTGCTATGACAAGTCTAAATGTCTGCTGTGAGAGAGGCCTGATTCAGGTTTTGAATGACTTTACAACAAGCAGCACGTTCTGGGTCCTTGCTGAGCAGCTTTTATGTACCTCACAGGTTTGACACGATTAACTTTTGGAAGGCTTTTGAAAAATGGCATGATGTTCGTTAGAGTAGCTCCTGTTTTAGGGGAATACATGCTGTTAAAATGCTCCGTCGTGTTCATGTAAGGCGTTGCTTGCCTTACCTTAGAGCACCCGAAGGCCCTATGATTTGCTTCCTCATACTTTCTTTAAAATGTGTTGATGAGAAACACATTTTGAACAGATTAATCATGATTAACTATGGACAATGGTGCAATTAATCAATTCCATTGAGACAATTTTCAGGAAGTGACATGATTCTTTTGGAAGCAACTCAAAGGAGTAAAGTAGGTTGAGCATAAACTTTCACTTAACTCTTTCCTCCCCCATATTTCATGATGTTAATCTATGTGTCAAACTCTTAAAGGGACTGTTTGTAAGAATCAGAAATGGGTTGTAACAGCGACACCTGTGGCCGTTAAGTCAACGAAAGTCAGTGTCCTGTTGCTCGGGCTCGTTCTTGTGCTCGCTCTACATAGACATGAACGAGCATTGATCAACACAGTGAGGCGACACACGTC